>NC_091062.1:6076666-6395833 GCF_000393655.2 Nicotiana sylvestris
GTAGAACACCCCATTATTCCAAGTATATTTGGAGAAATTCTCAGATACATTTGACCTAAATTTCAGCAAATTTATGAATGTAACTTGTGATGACCTTTGCCAACTCTTGTTCCACAACTTGCTTGCCTTCAAAATGTAGAAAATGAATATCATACGACTAAAATAACTCATAGAATAACCTCCTTATCATGTTAATAACCCTAGTCTCACCCCAAAGTACATGTTATAACATTCGAAACTTGTCGACTTTCGACGAAACTTATTTTCTTCAATTGGTTTAGCTTCTAAGATTTCCAACCCTCTTGGTAATCGTTATTCATGATCTTAAATATTTGTAACCTCCAAGGTAACATTATTAACTTACTTTATTTTCTTCCAAATAGAATCTCATTTCCGAGCTTACATCAATGACTTACGATGTACTCTCACGTATGAAAACTTGGGGTGTAACATCATTCCCCCCTTTGGAACATTCGTCCTCGAATGTTGACTGATGCACTTATCAATTTCATAAACTATGGCTCTTACGAATACTTTAATGTTCATCTTGCCATCTAAGCAACAGTTTTGTGAATAAATCCAAACGCTTGGGCATTCCCCCCTTTTAGGCCTCTTTGTCACGCCATGACATGTGGTCGGAATTTTTCCAACATCGTAACATTTGCTACCTTATATCATGCAGTATGTACGACTGTGTCCTTATATGAGTGCCTAGCGACTCGTCTTCCCTTTTTCCTCCATCTTTTAGCCAATCTATAAGCCTCACCGTATGAACATATACAGAATTATGAAAAGCTGTCCCTCTAGGCATCTATAGGTGTATTGATGTCTTTCGCTTGGTACTTTATCGAACTTAAGACTATTGCTATCTCTTGTTTCATAGCCTTGCATATCTATCCTTATGGATTTACTACATCTAGGCAGGTTATACTATACCATAAAACTTACTTCGTTTTATAATTACCGAGACTTGCTACCCAACTCCAGGTTACTCTCTCGCTGCTTATCCTATATGTATAAATCTAAGTCCTTTAGTGCTTCCTCATTTTTATTCATCTTAAGAATAACAAACAAATCTCATCTCATACTTTGGAACTTGTACCCATCTATTGTTTATTCACCTTAATGTTGATCTATAATCTATCACTGATAACTTGCAACCTCTTACGTAATACACTGTCACTAGGGCTCACATCTTATTGGGGAACATCTGAAGTGATTTTCCTGATCCACCTAGGGATAATACTATACTTCAATAACCATATTTCATTGCATCCCAACGCGATTCATCTTATGGGGGTATTCTAATCCCGTGCAATTAATGAAATCCCTTTCTCGTTAAATCATTACTCAATCAAAGGCCTAAGAATCATCCTCTTATCTATCACAATTACACCCTTATTCTACCGCCAGGGCAACATTCCATCTCTTCTAAATGCACCTAGTCTTAGACTCCTCTGGGTTCATTCAGGCTGTATAGAGTTTTTTATTCATATGGAAATCATCAGCTCCCTTGTTTTGATGGGTTTAATCCCGAGGACATACATATTCTCGTCACCTTCTCACTCATCTTTTCATATCCTTACTCCTATCTACCTAAAACCTTGTTGCTCTACAATACTTTACCTTAGGACCTACACCGATCTATTTATACTACTCCCAACCTTCCTTTAACTTGATAGCACCATAAATTTCCTTTTGTGCCTTCTCAGTTGTCCTTAAATGTAAGCAATTACTTTTGATGGTCGTTCTATCACTTGTTGCATGAATACTTGGCTTGTCCTTTTTGCCCACGAATACTATAATTTCTTGTACCTTATATGATCTCAAACATCACCTTTGATAGCTTCTTTTTTTACCATTCATTAGCCATGATAGGTGCCACTTTCTTATGGAGTGTATACAATATTGTAGTGAGACTGTTGTTACAGGATCATTTACTCTCTAGCTCACTATGCTTAGGTGGAAACCTTCTTCCTTATTTCCTCAACTAGTCTTTCATTGTAGTACTTAGGGAGACCTTCTGGCTCTTGTAAAGTTGCGAGCTTGATATATCGTACACCCGAAGGTAATTTTCGTTATTCTTACTTGCCTATAATAATCCTTAGTTACATAAATTTATGCCTTTGTGCTCGTAGGGTTACTTCTAAGCTCAAATTTTTATTGTCTCCTTAGTGACACTCTCTCTTATTTTCATAAACCTTTAAAAGTGGTACCTTTAATTGCCTCAACTCCTATCTGAATTTTTTTCAAATGATTGCGATCTTGTATCTGCGAGACTAAATTCATTATGCTGCAGTTCACTACATTTATCTTGCATGATCTATTGATTTATCCGTGACCTCTTGTCTAGCCATAACTGGGCTCTTCCTAAATCAACTACTAATTACTCGTTGGTCCATTCTCATATATATATATATATATATATATATATATATATATTCTGCATAATCCCTCTTGGGATATATCCTTTGTCTTAACTTATCTCTCACCACTAGCTCCAGATGTATCAAATGTCCATTCATACTTATTTATCAATAACATCCTGGCCGGAAACTTTTACTGCCTCTCCCCGGTGTCGTGCTTGTATAATGTTCTGGATTCGCAACATATCTGCAGGAACTGAATAAATGCAACATCATCCCTTTCTCCTTTTTACCACATTCTTCCTTTACCATTCCATAGTTAACTGAACCGCTTAACTCCGACTTAATACCATATCACACCATATTCCCCCCTTCAGGGGAGTACTAAGATTTAGTACTACGACGATCTACCTATACTTGTTTTACCTTTTCATATTCGGCGTCTTTTCACATTATCAATGAACCTTAATCACCTTATGGTAACCTTCTGTACCAGGGATAACTAAATTTCTTACGCACGAAGGTGACACCTACGGTAACTGGCACATTTAGTCCCTTAAGATTAACTCTGCTCAGAGTGCTTGCTTTAGGTAAGCGACTTCCTAAATAACCTTTAAAGGTTATTCGTCTGTTGTCTATTCTATTATTGTTTGGAGCACGATCTTTGAAATTCTCACGATGTCGACCATTATCAAATCCTCCGGGCCCTAATTCATGTTCGGTTTTATCTTGTTCACCAGCCCATACTGATTTTTATTACTCTGGGGTCTAACCTTTCCTCCTGGTAATCACGTTGAAGTCACCAACTCATTTCTCGAAATAAAAATATGATTTTATGGCTTATACTCTTTTATTGCCTTAAGGCTTGTCACCTCTTGTATTTTCCTTCACTTTGACTATAGACTCTGTCATCGTGTCATATTTTGATTTACTGTTATCACCCCTATATCACATCTTACTCATGATGCTTCATTTATTTTCTTCTTATTCTCCGGATAATATTCTTTTTGTCTATCACTTTATTCTGAAAACTTCAACAAAAAGTTCTTTCCCTATAAGCTCCCCTAGCTTCATCTCATTAGAATGCCTAACATTCTTTTTTTTTACTCGGGGCTAGAGTCATACTAAGGTAAATATTTGTCCCTTCTAGGATCCCACTGCCTATATTCTGAAATTTTTGAATATTCCAGTATTCGTATCTGATTGTACTACTCTAGAGTTCACCATCTGGGTGTCTTAGAAGGATATCTTTTACCACATTTGTACCATCTTTCGGAAACATTGGTTAATAATAACAACCTATCCACAATTTTTGGGTTACTCTAACTCCAACTGGATCCTGATATCCCATCTTTCTCTTAAATAATATCTGTTAGCTCCCATAGAACATAACTGAGATGGGTGTGGCCAATTGTACTTACCTCTGTCATTGATGAAGGTACCAAAATGCTTATATTTCTCTGCCTGATTTGAAAATATTGATAATCTTCATTATCTGGGTGCCTTGTACCCCTCTTCACCTTACTTCTTTTACTTGTTGAAACTTGTATCTAGCTTCTGAATCCCTCATAGATTTTCACCATATTCGTGAATAGATATCCTTGCCTTAAGGCTCCTTATTAAGAAGCATACACATCTTAGTACACACACGATCTGTTGAAGACCTCATATTTACTCATCATAAGTATGATGTGAAATCGAGTTCCTCTGACTCAACTCTTTCACATCCACATGTAATCTCTTACCAACTATCTTTGTGGAAGTAGGTATCGTTGTATTATGACTAAAGTCGAATTTAGGAGTTTGAATTCTTACAACTGAGCTCTACTGCACGATCTAGAGTAAGAAGAAAGAGTGACAGACCTAAATGCCCTGTAGCCTCCTGCTTATAAGTGTGGTGCACAACACACCCATAAACAAGACTCTACTAGACACGGCTTGTAGACTCCCTAGGACAGAACTGCTCTGATACCACTTCTGTCACGACCCAAACCGAAGGGCCGCGACGGGCACCCGGTGCCTTACTCAACCGAGTACCAACGTAACATATCTTTCTTATCATGTTATCATGAGTAAATGAGCTAGAAAACTCGTCCTGAGATAACAAGAATAAAACATAAGGGAATAGTCAACATATGAAGACCCAACATGATATACAAACTAATATATGTGACATACGGGCCTATAAGGCCGACATGACCATTAGTAAACTCGAAACATAGGCCGACAAGGCCATATAATTATCCATACACCTGACATATGTCTACAAGCCTCTAAGAGTACATAAAATCATAAAGGTCGGGACAGGGCCCCGCCATATCAATCAATACATATCCAAAGCATACTGACCAAATAGGCAACTCCGGAGCAAGTGGAGTGCACCAACACCTTCGCTGAGCTGATAGCCTACTAGGAGGACTGTCAACCTATCAATCGGGACCTGCGGGCATGAAATGCAGCGTCCCCAGGCAAAAGGGACGTCAGTACGAATAAAGTACCGAGTATGTTAGGCAGGAAAGCATAAACAAGAACAGTAATGTAAAGAGAGAGATAAAGGAGATACAACCTGTAACATCAGAGTGCCTCTGGGGGTTACTGATATGAAATGCATAATACATATATATACATAAACTTTTTAAAACATTCGCCTCTGTGGGCATCATCATCATATCGTACCCGGCCTCAAAGAGGACTCGGTAAAAGCGTACCCGACCATCATAAGGTTCGGTAGAATCGTACCCGGCCACGTGGAGCTCGGTAAACCCAACTGATCAGTGGTTGCACAATAGGTGCCGTACCCGGCCGACTATAGCGCGGCTCGGTAGAGTAAAATAGATACTATATATAATGCATGCTAGACTCATGGAATCATCTTCTAAACCTTTTGGAGTGACTTAAGAACATTATGGACATCCCTACCATCAATATGAACCTTAGTAGGATTTAAGGATCATACACACTTGTTTAGAATAATTTTATAAGGAAAGAACAACATGGACAACCTTAGTTGCTAGGAGTAGAGTCATTATGAAATAGCGTATCGTTTATGTTCATTTCATTTTAGACCATGCCAAAAGAAAGAAGAAAGTGCCTTAACATACCTTAAACCCGTTGAGTCCTTAATCACTTCCAAGCAACTCTTCAAACAAGTCAACTCAATCTATCATAGTATAAGGAGATTCAAAATCAGTGCTGAGCAAAGGCTAAGTCTATAACTTAAGCTAGTAGCTCGTTTACGTAAATTTGGGCAGCATCTCCATTGTAACAAGGGCCTCCTCCAATACCATATACCAACAACAATGACCAGAGCAATCCATCAATACATAATTATCAATATCAAGACACCATATAACCACAACAAGTCACAACTACATTACGACGAGCGGCAAACTCCGATTGGAATCCGTATACCCCTTATCAATCCTTATAGACTTCTTACTTCAACATAAAAGTATCATTAACTTGATAATGAAGTCATTAATCAATGATTCCAGCCTTATACCATATATTTATAACAACGAAAATAATCCACAACTTCAACTATCCCCAACTAGCAACTTTATTCACTAGTTCAGGTCTAGCCCATCCATTTAACTTAATCAATATCAAGATAACCTTAGGCACAAGAAAGAACACAATATACATACCTCCTACAGTAACTTCAAGTCAAAATCCAAGTTATATTCATTTTACAACAACCCTTAATAGCAATACAACACCATAGAAGTGACTTAAGCTAGTCCAAGTATTATCTTATAGTTTATCATCCTAACAACTTAACCAACATACAAGCAAGCTTAAGCACAATTAGTAGGTTGTTATACTCACCTTATACAGCAGCAACAACTTGGAATTTCATCCAAATACAGCCCACAACAATCCTCAATGACAACACAACCTCAAAGAGGTGTTGTTCTTCACTAGAACTAAGTTTTGATGTTGAAATATGGTGTAATCACTTTGGAATCACTTCAAACCCTTGTGATATATGTTTAGGAGGGTTAGGAGAAGTTTGGAGACGAACTTTAGTTGAAAAATGAGCAAAAATAGGCGTCCAAATCGTTTATAAATTGAAGTAGGTCAACCACCGCCTAAGTGGGTCCCATTGGGAGCTGCTTGCGCGGTCTCGCGAAAATGCGAATATCTCTCTACTCCGATGTCGTATTGACAAACGGTTTAATGCGTTAGAAACTAGACTCGTAGACCTTCAATTTGGTAGGTAGAACACCCCATTATTCCAAGTATATTTGGAGAAATTCTCAGATACATTTGACCTAAATTTCAGCAAATTTATGAATGTAACTTGTGATGACCTTTGCCAACTCTTGTTCCACAACTTGCTTGCCTTCAAAATGTAGAAAATGAATATCATACGACTAAAATAACTCATAGAATAACCTCCTTATCATGTTAATAACCCTAGTCTCACCCCAAAGTACATGTTATAACATTCGAAACTTGTCGACTTTCGACGAAACTTATTTTCTTCAATTGGTTTAGCTTCTAAGATTTCCAACCCTCTTGGTAATCGTTATTCATGATCTTAAATATTTGTAACCTCCAAGGTAACATTATTAACTTACTTTATTTTCTTCCAAATAGAATCTCATTTCCGAGCTTACATCAATGACTTACGATGTACTCTCACGTATGAAAACTTGGGGTGTAACATCAAGAAGGGGTCCTCAAGTGACGTTGCAGGGAAACATGAAAGAGCGAAAGTGGTTGTGCCAAGAATGACAAACAAGCTTGTGGTAATTGTGAAGGGTGCCCGCACAAATCTTATTATTATCAAACCGGTAACTCAATTACCGATTGTCAGAAACAAGGTGGTCCCGTGGAATTATGAACGAGTGACAGTAACTTACAAGGGGAAAGAGGTTAAAGAAGAAGTGTGTGAGACCTATGGTTTGACTCGATCGGGGAGATGCTTTGCACCCGAAGAGTTGAGGAAAGCTAAGACCTCCAAAGATAACCCAGTGTTGGTGAAGAAAACTGTAACCGAGGAAGAAGCAGAGGAATTTCTAAGAAAGATGAAAGTGCAGGACTATTCCATTGTGGAATAGTTAAGGAAGACACCAGCTCAGATCTCGTTATTGTCATTATTGATCCATTCAGACGAGCACCGTCGGGCTATGATGAAGATCTTGAATGAGGCCCACGTTCCTGACAAAATCTCAGTAAACCACTTGGAAAAGATAGCTAACAAGATATTTGAGGTAAACAGAGTCACTTTTTCTAACGATGAATTACCCGTGGAGGGTACTGGGCACAATAGAGCCCTTTATCTGACGGTGAAATACGAAGATGCCGTGGTTACCCGGGTACTAGTTTACAATGGGTCCAGTGCGAACATTTGTCCTCTCTCCACTCTGAACAAGTTGAAGGTGGAGGATGAAAGAATTCACAAGAATAGTATCTGCATTCAGGGATTCAACGGTAGAGGGAAAGATTCAGTCGGGGACATAGTGCTTGAGCTCACAATACGGCCAGTCGAATTTACTATGGAATTCCAGGTGCTCGACGTGGCTGTTTCTTACAATCTGCTGTTAGGGCGACCCTGGATTCATGCTGCCAAAGCAGTCCCGTCTACTCTGCATCAAATGGTCAAGTTTGAGTGGGATCAACAAGAAATTGTTGTACACGACGAAGATAATTTGTGTGTTCCCAATGATGCCATTGTTCCGCTCATAGAGGTTGAAGACGACAAGGGACCATGGGTTTATCAGGTTTTTGACACATTACCGATAGAGAAAATTCCAGAAGGGAAGTGCGTTCCAACTCCCAGAGTAGCTGCGGCATCAGTCATGGTAGCCGGCGAAATGTTGAAAAATGGTTTTGTACCGGGCAAGGGTTTGGGTGCATCTCTACAAGGTATCATACAACCGATTTGTCTTCCCAAAAACTTGGATACATTTGGTCTGGGGTTCAAGCCCACAATTACGGATGTGAGAAGAGCCAGGAAAATGAAACAAAGAGCATGGGCCCTTCCAAAACTAGTCTCTCGTCTTTCCAGATCATTTGTCAGGCCTGGTACCCGAAAGCGCCCAGTGATGACAGTTCCCAGTTTAGTGGTTGATGTGGATGGAGATTTGATGGAAAAGTTTGAGAGGATATTCGACGAAGTGAACATGGTGGAAGCTGGAGAGGGTTCTAGCAAGGCGAATATGCAATTTGTTGGGCCCAGTACAAAGATTAACAATTGGGAAGCTACTCCTCTCCCCACCAGGAAGGAGTTTTGGTAGTTTGCTTTGATTTTCTTTCAGTTTATCTGGATTATTCCAGGGTTGTAATTCAGATTCTATGATTCCGTTCGTTTGGATGTATAAACCTTGTTATCTTTAATTTCAATGAAATGCAATTTTCCATTTTCTTCCTTCCTGATAGTTTTATTTTTTTTCTCTTTTCTTCCTTGTACAGTTCTTTTTATGCTGGCTTCAATGATATGACATGCATGCAGAATCTCCGGCCCAGTCTTAAAAGCCAATCTAATTCCAAAATAGTAATTCAAGAAATAGAGTGTGATGTTGAATCGGAATATGACGAGGATGAAGCCTTTGAAGAGACCAGTAAATAATTAAGTCATTTTGAAGAAAAACCCAAGCCTAACCTAAGTGATACAGAAACAATCAATTTAGGAGACCAAGATAATGTCCGGGAAACTAAAATAAGTGTCCATCTTGAACCACAACTCAGAGAGGAGATAATTAAAGCACTGTTCGAGTATAAAGATGTTTTTGCATGGTCCTATGATGACATGCTAGGTCTAAACACTGGCTTGGTGGTTCATAAATTGCCCACTGACCCGGCATTCCCCCCTGTCAAGCAGAAGCTGAGGAAATTTAAAACTGATATGAGTGTGAAGATTAAGGAAGAGGTCACCAAACAGTTTGAGGCCAAAGTCATTCGGGTCACTTGGTATCCTACCTGGTTAGCCAATGTTGTACCTCTGCCGAAGAAGGATGGCAAGACCAGGGTGTGTGTTGATTATCGAGACCTTAACAGGGCAAGTCCCAAGGATAACTTCCCATTGCCGAACATCCATATATTAATCGATAATTGTGACAAACATGAGATTGGTTCTTTTGTAGATTGCTATGCGGGCTACCACTAGATCTTAATGGATGAAGAAGACGCAGAAAAGACAGCATTCATCACGCCATGGGGAATGTACTGCTATTAGGTCATGCCATTTGGTTTGAGAAACGCTGGGGCACCTACATGAGGGCAATGACAACCATATTCCATGATACACAAGGAGATCGAGGTTTATGTGGATGATGTGATTGTCAAGACTAGAAAGCAGTCTTACCATGTCAGAGATTTGAGAAAGTTCTTCCAAAGGCTTCGCAGGTACAATCTCAAGCTCAATCTTGCACAATGTGCATTCGGTGTTCCGTCTGGAAAGTTGTTGGGATTCATAGTCACCCGACGAGGTATTGAATTAGACCCATCAAAACTCAAAGCTATCCAGGAATTGCCACCTCCAAAGAACAAGACTGAGGTGATGAGTCTGTTGGGGATATTGAATTACATCAGTCGGTTTATTGCTCAGCTCACGACAACTTGTGAGCCTATCTTCAAACTGTTAAAGAAAGATGTTATGGTCAAGTGGACAGATGAATGTTAGGAAGCATTCGATAAGATAAAGGGGTACTTGTCAAACCCACCTGTGTTGGTCCTGCCAGAACTAGGGAGACCTTTGATTCTGTATTTGACAGTCTTGGACAATTTGTTCGGATGCGTGTTGGGACAGCATGACATTACTGGCAGGAAGGAGCAGACCATATATTATCTCAACAAGAAGTTCACGTCTTACGAGGTTAAGTACACTCATCTTGAAAGGACGTGTTGCGCCCTAACTTGGGTAGCCCGGAAGCTGAAATATTATCTGTCATCTTATACTACTTACCTCATCTCTCGTTTGGACCCATTGAAGTATATCTTCTAGAAGCCTGTGCCTACGGGGAGGCTCGCAAATTGGCAGATTTTGCTCACAGAGTTTGACATTGTCTACGTGACTTGGACTACGATGAAAGCACAATAATTGGCTAACCATTTGGCTGAGAATCTTGTAGATGAAGAATACGAACCTTTGAAGACTTACTTCCCTGATGAAGGTGTAATGCACTGAGTTGGAACAAATTGAAAGGCCAGGATGGAAACTTTTCTTTGATGGGGCTGCTAACATGAAAGGCGTTGGGATAGGAGCGGTACTCATTTCTGAAACCAGGCATCATTACCCCATTACGGCTCAGCTTCAGTTCTATTGTACTAATAACATGGCTGAGTATGAGGCGTGCATTCTGGGTTTAAGGTTAGCCGTAGATATGGGTGTCCAGGAAGTCTTGGTCTTGGGTGACTCAGACCTTCTGGTGCACCAGATTTAGGGAGAATGGGAAACACGGGATTTAAAACTCATACCATACCGACAATATTTGCATGATCTTTTTCAACGTTTCCAATCAATAGAGTTCAGGCATATTCCGAGGATTCATAATAAGGTCGCTGATGCTTTGGCTACTCTGGCATCAATGTTACATCATCCAGATAAGGCTTATGTAGACCCGTTGCATATTTAGGTCCGCCATCAGCATGCTTATTGTAACGTGGTGGAAGAAGAACTCTATGGCGAACCGTGGTTCCATGATATCAAGTAATACATCCGGATGGAAGTATATCCAGTATAAGCTATAGGTGATCAGAAGAGAACAATTTGTTGTTTGGCAAGCAGATATTTCTTCAGTGGGGGAGTTTTGTGCAAAAGGACTCCAGATCTTGGGCTGCTGAGGTGCATAGATGCTAGGCAGGCTACAATTATTATGACTGAAGTACATTCTGGGGTCTGTGGACCGCACATGAGGGGTACGTGTTGGCAAAGAAGATTCTCCGAGCAGGTTATTATTGGCTCACTATGGAGCGAGACTGTATCAATTTCGTGCGTAAATGTCATCAGTGCCAAGTGCATGGAGATTTGATTCATTCTCCACCATCTGAATTACATACAATGTCTGCACCATGGCCTTTTGTTGCTTGGGGAATGGATGTCATTGGACCAATCGATCCAGCAACGTCCAATGGACACAGGTTTATTCTAGTCGCCATTGATTATTTCACCAAGTGGGTAGAGGCTAAAACATTCTAGTCTGTAACCAAGAAGGGGGTGGTCGATTTTGTGCATTCAAATATCATTTGCCGGTTTGGGATACCAAAGGTGATCATTACAGATAATGGGGCTAATCTCAATAGTCATCTGATGAAAGAGGTATGTCAGCAGTTCAAGATTACGCATCACAATTCCACCCCATATTGCCCCAAGGCGAATAGAGCAGTCGAGGCAGCCAACAAGAACATAAAGAAGATACTTTGAAAAATGGTAGATGGTTCTAGGCAGTGGCATAAAAAGCTTCCGTTTACATTGCTGGGTTATCATACTACTGTCCGTACTTCAGTAAGGGTGACTCCTTATTTGTTGGTGTATGACACCGAAGCAGTGATACCCGCAGAAGTGGAAATTTCATCCCTTCGAATTGTCGCGGAGGCTGAGATCGATGATGATGAGTGGGTCAAAACCCCCTTGGAACAATTGAGTTTGATCGATGAGAAGAGACTGGCAGCAGTGTGTCATGGCTAGTTGTATCAACAGAGAATGGCAAGAGCATACAATAAGAAGGTACGTCCATGGAATTTTGAAGTGGGTCAGTTAGTATTGAAACGTATTCTTCCTCATCAGGTTGAAGCAAAAGGAAAATTCGCCCCAAATTGGCAGGGGCCGTTCGTTGTAACTAGAGTGTTGTCCAATGGTGTATTGTATTTGACAGATGTAGAAGGCAAATATGTAGAAATGGCTATCAATTCTGATGCAGTCAAGAGATACTATGTATGATTTCTTTCTTTGATTGTACTTGTTTGTATTTGGCATGTCTCGAATATTGAAATGACGAAGGCATTTTGTTCTGCTATCTAAACACTTTATCCCTTGTCACCCCTTTTGAGCCTTATTTGTTTTCTTTCATACCCCTCTTTCGGAATCAGTAAGAAATATCAGAAACACAAGCGTAAAAGATAAGTAAATGAAGGAGACAAAAATAGAAAGAAAAGAAAAGAGAAAGAAAAGAATGAAAAGAGAAAGAAAGAGTGAAAAGAGAAAGGAAGAATGAAAAGAGAAAGAAAAGAATGAAAATAAAAAAAGAGAGGAAGAAAAACAACAAAAGGGAAAAGAAAGCAAAAGAGAGAGCAAAAAAAGAGAAAAATAAAAATCACAACAACAAAGTAATTTCTATGACATGAACTACGTTCAACCTGATTCCTTTTAAGGATACGTAGGCAGCCTCACGGTTCGGTCCTGTCAAAATAAAAATCCAAAAGTCCCACAAGAAATTGGGGCAGAAGTTGTGGTTGTTATCAGAAATCTGATTCCGAAAGTTGTAATTGAACCCATTCGAATCGTTTTGAGCTTTTTTATACCCTTTCTTTCTAACCGCATCCAAAAGCCCATATTACGGTCCAAAGAAAGACCTTCTGATCAATCTTCTAGAAATGCCAAGTCAAGAAGGCAGAGGTGATTCATATCAGGGGAAACACTTTGGTCCAAATAGGAAAAAGAAATAAAAAACGAGAGAGTCTTATTGGTAAAAACCCTTATGTGGACCGTAAGATGGCGGGAGCTGAGAGAAATAAAAATGAGAGAGTCTTATTGGTGAAAACCCTCACGGGCACCTTAAGGCGAAAGTGAGTTGACGGATGGACGAGTGAGAGAGGTCTGCAGGTGAAAACCTTTCAAGGCACCGCAGGATGAACAAGGTCAGGATTTGGGTGAAGAAATCAGGTTATGGAAATTTCGGGGCAAAAAGGTATGGCAACTGAAAGTTGATTGGTTGGACAGATTGGGCCGATTAATCCGAAATGCATGTCATGATCATTTTTACCAGCTGCTCCACTCAGATAAGTGTTTTTTCTTTTTCCTCTTCAGATAATCTTCCAGTTTTAGATTTTCTTATCCTTAACTCTGAAAGTCATTGCATTTCATTTCTTTTGGGTTTATTTCTCTAAGATGTTCCCAATGTCAGTTCTGTTTAAGCAAATAAGAAGGAATTTCAAAGCTCACTACCAGCTTCAAGATTGCAAAGCACAGTGCAGCCAGAGCATACCAAATATAGCATGATGTAAAGTGGGGTAAAGTGCCAACAAGAGTTCCATCGGCAAAATGATTTGGTAATTTAATGGGAGATGTAGAGGTTCCGTTAAAGGGGTCAGAGGCATGAAATAACGGTTCAAGTATAGAACACTTGGGTCATTCAGGGTCATAGGATTTTGAAAGTCAGTCGGAAAGTCAAGCGGTTCAGGGTCAGTTCGGGGAAGCCAGTCAAAACAAAACAATGCAGCGGAGAGACCTTCAGCAAAGAATGCCATCAACCAACCACCACATTTTAAACTGACAAGATTTTTCTTTGATTAAAATAGGAGCAGGAAATTTCGGTTGTTTCGGATAAACTCTCTGTGGAGAAAGGCAGTCACCAAACAGGTTTGATTTTTGATTTTCAGGACTCTCCTGGAAAATGGGACCTAGCATAAAGTTTAGAAATAGCGTATCTAGCATAAATGTATCCCAAAGGAGTATAAGCAGGTTTAGAATTTTGCATGTTCGAGATAAGATTCAATTAGGAGTTTCCAGGACCCTCCTAAATAATGGGACTTAGCTTTAAGATTTCGATTAGATAACAACATTTAGCATAAATTCTGTTGTAGGATAGTATAATTCAGCTATAAAAGTTGTCACTCTTAAGATAAAATTTGGCCTTTGAGTTTCAGGACCCTCCTGGATAATGAGGAGTAGTTTAAAGATCCTCTTAGATAGCAAGATTTAGTAGAAGTCACACCTGTAGAAGATATAACTTAAATTTAAAATTTTCGTTTAGCTAAGAGTTGTTAGGACCCCCATGAATAATGGGATCTAGCTTTCAAATCTTTAGTAATACTTGGTAATATGATTTAGTTTTACACTCACATCTGTGCCCAACCACCAAACTGGGGCAGAAAATTTTCCCCGTTTTTGTCATTTTGTTGAAGTCAGGAGCCCGCCTGGAGAGAAGGGAATACATTTCAAGTCAGCAATCAGGAGCCCACCTGGAGAACAAGGGAGTATAACTCAAGTTTTAGTTTTCAAGTTCTTATTGATATTTGGTAATGCGGTTCGTTCTACACTTACATATGTTCCCAGATACCCAAACTGGGGAAGAAAATTTCCTTTATTTTTGTCTATTTTGTTGAAATCAGGAGCCCGCCTGGAGAGCAGGGAATATATCTCAAGTTCAGCAATCAGGAGCCCGCCTGGAGAGCAGGGAATACATTTCAAGTTCAGCAGTCAGGAGCCCGCCTGGAGAGCAGGGAATACATTCAAGTTCAACAGTCAAGTGTCCACTCGGAGAAAGGAAAAACATCTCAAAGTGTAGGTAGCAGTCATGCATCCACCCGGAGAAGCGAAAAACATCTCAGATTATAACTCAAGGCGGTAACAAAGGGATTTCATCAAGTCAGTAAGGCAACAAGAACCACAAGAGCAAGTGTGAAGATATAGATAGAATTTTGTAATGCATAGATCATAGTATAGTCTAGCTTCTTTTTATTTTATCATGATGTAATAAGGGGATGTAGTAAGCAGTAGCAGCAACAGCAGCAACAGTGAACTCACGGCTTCATGGTAGTCCCAGCTACCAGACATTCCTGAACTACACTGACCTGATTCCTTTTTAGCCAAGGATATGTAGGCAACCTCGGAAGCAGGGTGCGGTCAAATCTTTCAAAAATTCTTCCCACAGAATATTCAAACGGGCAAAAATCGCTCGTGTCCGCTCACTTTGTCTTTGCACGAAAACTCTTTGTGTTTTCGGGCAAAGAGGGGCAGCTGCGAGCACGTGATTTTTGTCCTATATGAATTACTCCCATAAAGTCAAAACAAAATAACTTCTTCTCATTATTTGGAATTTTTGAGGATTTTGTGGCATTTTTGATAATTGTTTGCATTTGCCTGTGCATTTTTATTTTTGTTTAATTAATGAAAAATAAAAAAAGTATGTTGCATTTTGCATTTAGGATTTAATTTTACATTTTAGGATTAATTGACAAATTAGTTGTTTTATAAAAATGGAAAAATCACAAAAAATTGCTCATTTTGCATTTTTAACTCTTTAATTGTGAATTCTATAGCTTTTCTTTGAATTTAGGATTTAATTAATTATTGTAAATACTAGAGTGATTGATTAATCTAATTGGTTAGGTTAATTTAGTTCAAATTTAATTTAGGTTTTATTTTTAATTTGAAAAAGAAAAGGATTTGAAATTGGAAAAGAAAAAGAAAGGAAATAAGAGAAAAATCGGATTTTTGGGCTTTTTCCATCGAATTTTTCCAGGCCCAAATGATTATACACCTATTACCCATTAAAATTGCCCCACACCCGGCCCAGATCCAGGTCCAACCCGGTCCGTTCCCCCAACTAAGTCAAACGACACTGTTTCGTCCTTTTGATTTGGACCGTTGATCTCAGTTAATCAAACAGTCCGTAATTGACCCTATCTCAACATATAAGTGTCGGAACCCCCAATACCCCCCTCATAACCCTTATCCCATCTCTTTCACCTCTCTCTCTCAGGGACTGGAAACCCTAGCGTCGCCCTCATATCCTTTCCGCCTTAGCCTGGCGGCGCCAATGCCATGCACCACCAAAATAACACCCCTGAACCCCCGTCTCACCCTCATTCCAGAAATCCACTCCGTTTCCCTCGAATATTAGTGAAGCTCCTCGAATCTAGATTTGAAGGGACAACCCAAAAGTCCAAAGGTCAGAATCGGCGAGGGTTAGAAGATATTAGGACTAAATCGATGTTACTCGTGTGTTCTTGATATTAAGAACATACGATTAACTTCGGATCGGGCCAGAATTGATGAGTTGAAGGCTGTTCCTTAGGCCCTTTTGTCTGGGTCCTCTTGGGTATGTCTCTTTTCTTCTCCTCCTTCTCTACTCCTTCGTTTCTTCTATTATTTGTTGTCCCGTTAGGTCTTTTGTGTTCGTTTATGGGTTGTTTATTATGCATGTTATTTTAAAATATTAGGCCACTTAGCTTGATTAATTAGGTTAGTTTTATCTGGAAATCTCTTTAATTTTAGCCCAGTACTTGATTTCCGTTTTTGAAGTTGTTCGGACGCGTCTCTATTATGAGCATTTGTTTCAATCAATTTGACTTGGTATGGGTTTGGGTTTATGCCTCTGATCTTTTGATTTGCTGGTTTGGGCCGAACCTGAATTAATTCAATTGGGTTGAATCGACCCATGCTCTGTCCGATTCTTTCAGGTAATAACAGGGTCATTAAGGGGTAATTTGGGTAGTCTAGGCTTGGGAATCTCTTTGTAACTGCCTGGGGAAGCTTCTAGGAAGCTGGGGTGGAGGGCTATCTTGAATTCTGAAAATTTAACTAAGGGCACCTAAGCTAAAACAAAAATTAGAAAAGGGTCAAAGTGCAAGCTGAGACTGCCCTACTCTCTTGCCTATAAAGACATCATTTCTTGCCTTTCAAGGCAGATCCAAGAGACCTAGGAGAAAAGATCCAGAAAATTAAAAACATGGCTAAGAATTTCAGAAAACTACTGTTCTATTGAACTCCTTC
Source organism: Nicotiana sylvestris (assembly GCF_000393655.2). Lineage (NCBI taxonomy): Eukaryota > Viridiplantae > Streptophyta > Magnoliopsida > Solanales > Solanaceae > Nicotiana > Nicotiana sylvestris. The sequence goes on from NC_091062.1 coordinate 6,093,695, forward strand.
TCTGATTTCTTTTAATTTGCTGAAGCCATTTCTGATTCATCTGGTGTTGAGATGGATTGAATTTAGCTGTTTTAAGTTTGGACTGAAACCAGCTGAGTTACTACTCGATTGAAACTATTTTTGTGGACTGGCTGAGCATCGTTTTGGTTTTTAAATTGGTTCACTAGTTGCTTATTGCTGTTGCTCTTTGCTATTGCCGCTAATCCTTAATCCCTGTTTCCTTCCATCTTCAGGTACATGTTCCTGATTTAAGCATGTAAAGAATAGCATATGAAGTGTTTTGTTGAAGGGAGATGAATATTATGTTTTCATGTTATCAGATGTTCTTCTTCTTTAGTTTTTTTCTTAGCTTGTAGTGTCAATTTCTTATCTCAGCATGTTTAATGTGAAGTTATGCTTGAGGACTTTGAGTCTTATGTTGGAATTGTAACAGGGATACTATTAGAGTTATTGATTTCCATTTGTTTAGTTCTCTAGGTTTTGTTATTGATAGAAGTGTCAATTGATTTTAGATCCATGATGTGTTTGTGAGTTCAAATTACAAGAGTATGTTGTTAATTGTAAAGTTGCTATAGTTAAATTGAGCATGCATGTGAAGTGAGAATAGGGAGATTGATCATGTTAAAGTGCAGAAGGTTTGTTGTTGGTATGGACTCGAACTCGAGTCTGACTCCCTGATTTGGGTCTGGCAGTATCTGGGCTCTTAAGTCTGGATTGGGTCTGGCTTTTATGCCTTACATCTTCAAATTCATTTATGCACAAACCCGGGACTTGGTTTACTGATTTCAGGGGTATATTAGTTTAGTGTTGTCCATATTCACACATAAGTTCTTAAATGTTTTAAAAGGGTTGTAAGCAGGACTTGAGTTTAAAATCATATTTGAAAACTTGTGAGTTTGGTTTTAATACTTGCACTCGTTTTCTTTAGAAAGCTTAAGGCAGTGTAGTCTTATTAAATGGTGGGCAACTTATACACATATTTTAGTAACATAATTGAAATGTTTAAAGCATGTCTTGACCTTTGAATGTAATTTGATATTTGTTTAAAAGTCAGAAGTTGTATGAACGAATCCATGTTCCCCCAATCTGGCATCAATGTGGTTCTCCCCAGGACCGCATATACCTAGCTTTCCATTGGGTGTTGAAATTTCTTTGCAATTGGGAATTGGGCCTCAAGCCAGGCCCAAGCTTTGAGGAAATGAGGACGGATTAAGTTTTGCCTAATGCTGACGTTGTGATTAATAATCTGAATTTGAGCATCAGTTTAGGAATAGTTATAATTTCTTTAAGCCTTATTTCATTATTTTAGTAACTGGAGGTGAGCCAATATTAGATAACAGAAATATCTTTTGGCCCTCAAACACCTAGTTTGAACATCCTTTTAAATTGGGGTTGAGGTGTGCCGTGCCAAATAAACTTTAAATGCATGACCCTCATTTAATTAATGTGTTTGCTCTTTAGAAATCGAGGTGTGCCATTTAGCGAATTTTCCATGGCCCTCGCAAAGTTAAAAACGTGTAGTTGTTTTAGGCGCGTTATTCTAATAATTTACCTTCTTAAACTCGGGTGTGCATTTCATGAGACCCAAATCATATCTTAAAATGTTGAATAAAATATGTTTAGGATTGCGGGTGTATTTCATGTGGCGCGATCCAAAGACATGTTTTAAATGATGTTTAATCTTCTTTAAAAATTGAATAAAAGCGGTTAAAGTTAAAATTTGTACATAGGTTCATAATTGTTTAAAATCAGATGATTAAGATGAAAATAACAGTTGAGCGACCATGCTAGAACCACAGAACTCGGGAATGCCTAACACCTTTTCCCGGGTTAACAAAATTCCTTACCCAGATTTCTGTGTTCACGGACTGTAAAATAGAGTCAATCCTTTTCTCGATTCGGGATTTGAATCGGTGGCTTGGGACACCATAAAATTATCCCAAGTGGCGACTCTGAATCTTTAAATGAAATAATCCCGTTTCGATTGTCCTTTAATTGAAAAAACTCCTTATACCCCTTTACGGTGGTGTAGTGTAAAACAAAAAGGAGGTGTGACAACAGAGATCCACCTGACGAAACCTCAGAGGTTGGGCGAACCGTAAATACACTTATCTGCGTCGTGCTGCGACGTTTAATCAGGTGCTGCATGGGAGGCAACCCATGAATGTTGTTGTTTTTTTTTGTTTTCTTATGTAACCTTAATAATAATAAAAATATCCTCGCACCGCGACCGCGGCTAGACCGCGATAAATGACGAGTAGTCTACCTCGAATTTGCTCGACCCACTGCGACCGCGGTGAAACGAGAACAATCTACCTCGAGTTATTAAACTCACCGCGGCTGCGGTAGGACTGCGACAGTTTGCTACTTTTCGTCGCCAGGTAAGTAAAAATTTCAATTTTTATTATTTTTTTCTCTTCTTTTTCTAATTCCCCCCTCTCTTTGGTTCTCTAACACCCCCCTGCCTACCCCCTTACTTTCCCAATTCCTTTCTAACCCTAACCCTAACCCAACGTTCCCCTCCTCTCTTCTTCTTCTTCTTTTTCTTCTTCTTCTTCACTTTTCTCCCATTCACTCCCATCTCCCACTCTCACTCAACCTCAATTCCTCTCACTCTCTACTCATCCCAGGTATGGCATGCTTCTCTCTCTTTTCTTGTATTTTGTTTTAGTTTTTATGGTAGCTTAATGTTTTAAGTATGTAGTGTTTTCGTAGATTTTTTTCTTTTGATTTTCCTTTTTGCTTTTTCATGGGTTATATGCCTAATGTTGTAGAGAAATATGTGCACAATGTTGTAGAGATGTGTGTCCTTGTGTGTGTAAGACTAGTTGTTATGGGGTGGATTGGTGAAGTACAAATTGTTGATTTGGGGGATAAATTGATGTATCCATGAGGGCTAATGCGTTAGGATAGTGACTTGCTCACAAGGTGCTTGTAGAATTGCCCCAATGGAGTTCTAAGGGCTAATGTGACCATTGTAGTGGTAAAATCTGAGTAACCACCCATGGTTCATACAACTCACACCCTCACTAATAAGAGATTCTTTGTTTGACAGGTACAATGCATCCATGTAAGAGGAGACGCAACAGAGGGTCTTCTACTAGTGGACCGGGCAGTTCTTCGAGAGCTCGGGGTCAAGCTAGTGCGGAACAGTTTGACCGCACTAGATTTGTCTCCAAACTGGCTGAGTATAGGTATAATGCCAAGATATCAAAGAAATTGTTACCGGAGGTGCATATTGATCGGGCAACTTTGCAAGTGGAATGCCCAAATATCTTTGCTAAGTTGAGGAGGTGTCAGCTGGACATCTTCTTTGAGGAACCAGAGGAGGCAAATGTACAGATGGTGAGGGAATTCTATGCTAACTGCCCGAAACATGAGAATGGGATTGTCATAGTACGCAACACCCGGGTAAATGCATCGCTCGAGGCCATCCGCCGAGTGTACCTGCTGCTGGTATTCACCGGGGATAGAGATTGTTACATTGCTTCTCATCGCCCAACTATCTGGTGGAGACCAATTCTAGAAGCAATATGTGTATCTGACAAAAGAGTATATATGGATAAAGCACCGGATCACATTGAACTCACAGTCTCTCAATTGGGAGGCTAAGTGCTGGCTCACAATTATCAACAGCCTGTTGCTACCCTCCAGCAATACCATCGATGTCAATGGCCGAGAGCAGCAGCTATCTACTCTTTTATGACCTATCAGGACTTTGATGTCGCCAGACTCCTCCATGATGAGATGTTCATTCGCTCCCCAGAGGTACTCAAAGGATTTTACTTCCCCTCTCTGGTTACCAGGTTGTGTCGTGCTACAAGAGTCTTTGAAAATCCCAGAATTATTGGAAATTGCCATTGAAAGCCCTGTTCCGGGCTAGCAAAATCACAATTAGAAGAGAGCTGGTAGTGATAGTTGAAGAGGAAGATGAAGCTGATGAGGATACTGAGGATGCTGAGGATGCTTCTGTCTCACCACCACCGAGAGTTGATGAGGCGGGCCCATCACAGGTCCGCCGAAGTACCCGCATGACAGCCCTGGAACAAGAAATGACTGGTCTCCGCACTTCTGTCAATGACCTGGGCACCAGAGTTAACACTCTGACCACTCAACAAGCCAAGTCGGAGAAAAAGATTATGGGATGGCTTCGAGCGCTAGGACGAGCATGTCACCTCGATCCTTGCACCATCTTTTATCAGGATTGATCTTCAGGGAAGTCCCCCTACCTTACTATGCTTTATATTTGTTGACATAGGGACATGCCAAAATTTTAAGTGCGGGGTGGGTGATGGCTGTTGTTGTAAAAAGAATGTATAACTTTGTATGATGTTGCTTTCTTTTTGATTGTTTGGTATTTTAGGGTCATGTTAGTAAACTTTGGCTTGGCCCAAAGACGACACCTTTCGACAAGTCTCTTGAGGGACATTAGTCGAACAAAAAAATAAAACAAAAAAGGGAATATAAGGACTCTTCCTGATGAGGATCCTTTAGACAATTTCTTGAGGGAAGTAAGTCTAGAGAAAAGACCAAAAACGTTTTTTTTTTAATTTTAGGTAGTGTAGTAACTCCCCCTTGGTTTTTCTTTGGGACACGGTTCTTTTCCAAGGGTTTAACTTGAACGGAGTGTCGGTAGTTTTTATTTATTTTGTTTTTAATTTTTAGTTAGTATTGATGGGCTACGAGCTGAAATAGAAAGAGAAACCTTTGGCGTTAATACACCTAAACACAGTCGACACTAGCGTTACGAGTGTATGCTTAGTCTCAGGGGTTGACTCTTGCTAAAGTGCCTTAAATTTGTATGTTTGTAACTGACTTGAACATTCAAAGGAGAGTGTGTTGATAAACCAATCTGGAGTGAGTCATGTGCCATGTGTGTGTGAGTTGTACTGTATTCTATGCTTTACATTTGATTCCTAGAACTTGCCTCGTGTGTCTGCAAAGCGAAATAGTAGCTTCATTCAATCTTAGAAGTGATATAGGTATTTCTTTGTTAATCCAGATATATAAAGTAAACCCACCTAAATGTAATACATCATAGTTAACCCTGTTGAGCCTATAAGCCTATTTCTTTGACAACCACATTGCGAACCTTACCCAATTGTTTGAATAGCCATCTGTTTGAACCCTTTTTACCTCCCATGAGCACTTGAATGGCCTTGATATATGCAAAAGTTAAAGTGTGTGGGGGGGGGGGGTTTGGTTTTCGAGTGGAACCAATGAAATAGAGGAAAGGTGCAGTTTTTGGAAAAGTAAAAGAAGAAGCACCACTTAAAAGAAAAAAAAAAAGATAAAAGAATGAATAAATGTAGTAGTGGATAAGGTGATGGCTTGATACAAACGCACCTAAAGGAATGGGATGTTATAAATAAAAATGTGGTGGAGCGTCTGGATGACATAATTATGATTTTGGAGGTTAATGTGATTGTATTAAAAGTGCTTAGGGAAGTTAGTCACTATATACAAATATATCTTACCCGTCCCTTAGCCTACATTACAACCAAGTGAAGTCCTAATTGAACTTAGAATGAATAGGCTCGATTAGTAGAGTAGTACACTACGGGCAAGTTTATGGTGCATCTTTGTGTCATGTGAATGTTCTTTTTGAGAGTGATGTGAGGGCATGTGATTCACGAAGGAAAGGTAAGTCTTGACCTCTGTATAGAGTAGTTTGAGTAAGTACGAATATTGCACGACACGTGAGATTCGACTTTTGAGGCAAAAGTTGTTCACTACTAGGTGCAACTTTGGTGAATTGTTCTTGGTGTGATTCGTTAAAGGAAAAGCTTAGGGAAAGAACTTTGATAGAGTGTGGTGGATTGCTCGAGGACTAACAAAGTTTTAAGTGTGGAGTGTTGATATTAGGCTATATAAATGATATTTGCATCCTAAATGTACCATGCTTTATTGTTGTTTTGAATGCTAAATGATAACAAAATGCTCTAATTGGTGTTCTTTTGCTTCGCAGGGACTAACCCGAGTTAAGAAGAGACCATAGAGTGTTTTGGAGTCAAGAAGGTGGATAAAAGGCCAATCGTGAAGAATCCGAGCAAAAATAAGCAAGAAAGAGGCAAAGAGGACTGAGCTGGAAGCCACCACGACCGCGGTTGACCGCGGTAGGCTAAGGGATTGAGGCAGAATGTTGTCTTTCACCGCGGTCGCGCCGCGTTCGCGGTGAACTGTGTAGCTGCTAAAATTTTTGGGACCAAAGTGTAAATCGGGGAAAACTTATTCCAAACCCTTATAAACTCAAGAAGCTTGACCAAGAAAGTTTTAAGCTTGTTTTTAGACTACTTTGGAGAAAGAACAAGTGTGAGAAGAGCAACCAAACATTAGAGTTTTTCTATCTTCTTTTTATTATTGCAATTACACATTATGAACAATTTAGTAGTTTTATCTTGTTTTGTTATGAGTAGCTAATTCCTCAATCTAGGGTTTTGATGGAACCTATTAAAGGATGAACCTCTTGTTATGTTAATATAGTTTGCCCAATTTACTCTCTATTTGTTCAACTACGTTCTTGTTGTAGTTAATTGATAGGATCCTCAATTAGTTGTGCCTATTTAGTGTGCATAACTCGGGAGAGTGTATATTTAGGTAATTGTTGAACAACACCACTCCCAAAGTATATGAGGGATCAATAACTGAGGGTTTAAAGGTAGGATTAGGGATAACAAAGTCTTGGGTGCAATCTAAAGTGAGCTGTAATAAACAAAGCCAGCTAGCATAACTCGGGAGAGTGCGTCTAGTAAATTGTCGTGATTACTTGGGATAGATTTACGGTAATAAGAGTGTTCATGATTGATAGAGACGAATAGGCGAATTTATATGAAACATAACCGGAAGGGATTCCATCAATAGGGGAAATCATAACCTTAGATCTTTCTCTTAATTGTTTACAACTTAATCATAGTCTGTCTTTATTTGCTTAATTACAATCAGTCTTAGTTAGTAGAAACATCCTCAATTGTTATTCAAAATGTTTGGGAAGTTGATTACGTAGAGTTTCGTAAGTCTAACGAGAGTAATTGATAGGTTAATTCCTTGTGGGTTAGACTCTGGGCGAAATACTCAGATTATATTTGCAACGTCCACGTGTCCTCTTTATAAGGCATAGTTAAGCGTGATCAGCAGCCAAAAAATATTGAAACAAATGAAACTATTATAGTGAGGTTTGGCTATACAACTTAGAAAGTCGTTTCAATGCAATTAAGATCTTTGGTTATAATGTGTTATAAATGTGCTTATAAGTCTATATATATATGTATATGATCAGTTAATCTCTTCCTAGAATTGTTTGATTTTTTTCTTTTTTATGTCATCATGTATGTTATTATCCAATAATATGCAATTTAGTGTTGCAGCCTTCTGTATCTTAATTTATAGGAACTTTTCTACTTTGAACCTTTTGGAAAAGTTAATATTATTTCATACTATGAATTTAAATTTATTTAACTATTCAAACGTTTAAAATCATTATTAAAAAAAATAAAAAAAGTTGATGGAGGTAAATCTTTGCCTACTAGGCTAGTGGATAGCAAATTGATAACTAGTCCAATAGGCGACCTATTGTTATAAAAATAACTTACTAAAAGTTGCCCACTAACTTACTAAAGTTTCTAAACTCGGCCCAAACTTTCCACCATATATACCTCAGGAAAACCCTTTCACTATGATTTTTTTGGGTATATAGGGAAAAATTAATACGGGGCCCACAAAATGCCATTAGGCAAACAAAGACCGCCTCTCACAACTATGACATGTCATGCCTCACATAGAATAAAAAATTGCTTGACTACACTATCAAAAACTTACTTGTTTTATGTATACTTTTCCAACAATTAAATCACACTTTCTTGGAATTTTTACTATCTAATTTAAGCTGATATCCTTTTTGGTTTTCACGTTTACAGGCATCAACGAGAGGTTGGAGGTTCGGAAATATGCCCTTGAGTCTAAGGGTTTCAAGTTCAGCAGGACTTAGATGGAGTACCTAGAGTGCAAGTTTAACGTCGAGTCAACGGAAGTGGGATTAGACGTGAGGCTTGAATCACAGGTTATCCCCAAAAGGGATAGTTTCAAGTACCTTGGATCGGTTATACAAGGGATGGGGAGATCAACGAGGATGTCACACACCGTATGAGGGTGGGATCGATGAAGTGGAGGTTAGCGTCTGGAGTCCTGTGTGACAAGAAAAGTGCCACATTCTCAAAGGTAAATTTTAGAGGACGGTGGTTAGACCAACCATGTTGTATGGGGCTGAGTGTTGACCAGTTAAGAACTCATATATCCAGAAGATGAAAGTATCTGAAATGAGGATGTTGAGGTAGATGTGCGGGTACACTAAGTGTCACGACCTGGATTTCCCACCTCGGGAGTCGTGATGACACCTACTAATGTGAGCTAGGCAAGCCAATTATTGATCTACGTTTTTACCAATTTTATTCTCTTTAATAATTACGAAGAAATAACATTTAAACGACGGAGTATAACATAAGCGGAACAAAACAATAAGCCATCTGAACATGAATATCTATTACAACTGTTTGTGTCTCGACTATCCAGAACTGGTGTCACAGTTTCACTGACGGTCTAAGAATACTACAAATAAAGGTCTAAAAGAATTAATTACCACACTGTTTCTAGAAATATATGTAAGAAACAGAAAAGTATATAGAAGGAGACGCCAAGGCCTGCGGACGCCTACAGGACTACCTCGGGTCGCCTGGTGATCAAGAATCAACAATCTCACGGTGGTCCGAAGTCCACAATACTAGGGTTTGCACAAAAGAGTGCAGAATGTAGTATCAGCACAACCGACCCCATGTGGTGGTAAGTGCCTAGCCTAACCTCGGCGAAGTAGTGACGAGGTTAGGACCAAACTACCAAATAAACCTGTGCAGTTTAATTATATACAACGGAAAAGAAATACAAAAATAAACAAGTAAAGTTGGGAGTGGGAAACATGCTTCGGGGAATAGCAGGTAAATCAAACTATCAAGAGAATTATTAAGGAATCAAAATCACCCACTAACAAGAAAAGGGGAACAACGGCAGATTTTACTTTCTTTTCATATGTCATGGCAGGCGTACCACCCGCTCCCATTTCATTAAATCCTGTGGTAGGCATACCACCCTATCCCATTTATTATATCCTGTGGTAGGTGTACCACCCTCTCCCATTTCATTATATCTTTGTTGTGGCGTGCAACTCGATCCACATATAATATTGTTGCAGCATGCAACCCGACCCGCATATAATATTGTTGTGGCGTGCAACCCGATCCCCATACAATATTGTTGCGGCGTGAAACCCGATCCACATATAATATTGTTGCGGGGTGCAACCCGATCCATATATAATATTGTTGCGGCGTGCAACCCGATCCATATATAATATTTAATATTATAACGAGAGTCCCCACAAGAGATTAATAAGGTCTACACTGTCCCGGCAAGGGATTCGACAACATAAGCAATCACGTCCCGACAAGGGAGAAACAACTATAACCAAACTTGATACCACACCTAACTACCTCAGCTATAACCAACCTCATTCCGACACCTAACTACCTCAGCTATACCCATAATCCCTACCCAACATAAAGAATTATCAACCTAAGCATCCGTAATATCAATTAAGAACACAATGCAAGGGAACCACAATTCAACAATAGCCCGTCAAGGGGGAAACATAATGATCTCTTCTCTTTCTCACTCTTACTTCACAATTCACTTCACAACTCGAGCCAATGCTCTATAGTTTCAATTATCACTTATACTTTCACAACTCATTTCACAACTCGAGCCAATGCTCTAAAAGTTCAATTGTCACTTATACTTTCACAATTTCGCTATACAACTTGAGCCAACGCTCCTTAATGTTCATAGGTCACAACTCTTTCCACAAACTTTATACAACAATTAGAAATCTTCACCAAGGCATGAATAATACAACGAAATCATGAAAATCACAATATAAGACTCACGATCATGCTTGACACTAACGTATAGATACTCGTTACCATGCCTATACGTCGTACTCAACAAGAAGCAAATAGAAAATAGGACACAACTCCTAATTCCTCAAGCTAAGGTTAGACCAAATACTTACCTCGATGCCATGAACGCAATTCAAGCCTCAACTATCGCTTTACCTCTTGATACCACCACCAACTCGCTCGTATCTAGCCATAAGTTACTTAATTATATTAATAAATTCTAAATGAATCAACACCAATGCATGAAAATGAGTTTTTTAAAGTTTTACCCAAAAAGTCAAAATTGTCCTCGGGCCCACATGGTCAAAGCTGGAGGTTCGAACCAAAGCCCGATTACCCATTCCCCCACAAACTCAAATATATAATTTGTTTTGAAATCGGACCTCAAATATAGGTCTAAATCCCTAATTTTTGGAAAACCTAGGTTCTACCCAAAACACCCAATTTCCCCCATGAAAATCATTGATTTGAAGTTGAAATCATGTTAAAAGATGTTAATGATTGAAGAAAACTAGTTAAAATGACTTACAATTGATCTGGAGAAGAAAGGTTGTTTGAAAAATCGCCTCTTATGTTTTTAGTGTTTTTGAAAATTGCAAAATAACTGAAAATCTCGTCTATTTATACCCCTCTCAGTCCCCCTGTGCGGACCGCATAAAAAGGACTGCGACCGCGGAGCTCCACCGCGGACCGCAAGAAATCGAGCGCGGCTGCAAAGGCTTGGCCTTGCTCACCGCGGACCGCACGTATCATCGCGGTCGCGAAGTCCCCACCGCGAGACCTGGCTTCAGAGACCTGCAACTTCTCTGAATCTGCAACTTTTTTCCTATGTGTAAAAACATCCCGAAACTCACCCGAGCCCTCAGGGCTCCAAACCACTTGTCATTCTAACTCATAAACATCATATGGACTTACTCGTATAATCAAATCATTAAAATAACCTCATGAATACCAAATTAAATCTCGAGACCAATGAAATTTTCTCAAAACTTCTTTAAACATAAATTTTGGAATTTAAGTCCAAATCACGTCACATGACATCCGTTTTTCACAAAATTCCACATAAATGTCTTAAATCATATATAAGAGCTGTACCAGGAACCGGAACCAAAAATACGGGCCCGATACCATCATGTTCTAATCAAATTTCATTTCAAATTTCTTTAAACAATTCCAGAAAACAATTTCCTTTAAAAAATTCATTTCTTGGGCTTGGGACCTCGGAATTCAATTTCGGGCATACGCCCAAGTCCCATATTTTCCTACGGACCCTCTTGGACCGTCAAATCATGGGTCTGAGTCCGTTTACCCAAAATGTTGACCGAAGTCAAATTATCTCATTTTATAATCAAAACTTATCATTTTTTATAGATTATCATGTTTAAGCTTTACGGCTACGCGTCTGGACTGCGCACGCAAATTGCGGTAACTCTAAATGATGTTTTCAAGGCCTTAGAACATGGAAGTTCGTTTTAAAACAAGTGATGACCCATCATCACATTCTCCACCTCTAAAACAATCGTTCATCCTCGAATGGACAAAACAAGGAAGTACCTGAGTCGGGGAAAATATGGGGATAACGGCTCCGCATATCGGACTCGGACTCCCAGGTTTATGCCTCAGGAGGCTGACCTCTTCACTGAACACGAACAGAAGGAAAACTCTTCGACCTCAACTGACGAACCTACCAGTCTAGAATGGCTACCGACTCTTCCTCATAAGACAAGTCCTTGTCCAACTGGATAGTGCTGAAATCTAACACGTGGGATAGATCATCATGATACTTCCGAAGCATGGACACATGAAACATGGGATGCACGACTGATAAGCTCGGTGGCAAAGCAAGTCTATAAGCCACCTCTCCCAGTAGATCAAGAATCTCAAACAGGCTAATGAACCTAGGGCTAAACTTGCCCTTCTTCACAAATCTCATCACGCCCTTCATAGGCGACACTCGGAGCAATACCCGCTCACCGATCATAAAAGCCACATCTCGAACCTTGCGTTCTGCATAACTCTTTTACCTGGACTGAGCTGTACGAAGCCTATCCTGAATAATCCTGACCTTGTCCAAAGCCTCCCAAACCAGATCCGTACCCAACAATCGAGCCTCTCCCGGCTCAAACCATCCAACCAGAGATCGACACCGCCTACCATATAAAGCCTCATAAGGAGCCATCTGGATAGTCGACTGGTAACTGTTATTGTAGGCAAACTCTACTAGAGGCAAAAACTGATCCCACGAGCCTCCAAAGTCAATGACACAAGCTTAGAGCATATCCTACAAAATCTAAATAGTCCGCTCGGACTGCCCGTCGGTCTGAGGATGAAATGTTGTACTCAACTCAACTTGGGTGCCCAACTCTCGCTGAACGGCTCTCTAGAAACGCGAGGTAAACTACGTACCTCGTCCGAAATGATAGATACGGGCACACCATGAAAACTAACAATCTCCCGGATATAGATCTCAACTAACCTCTTAGATGAATAGGAGACTGCCACAGGAATGAAATGCGCTGACTTGGTCAGCCTATCAACAATGACCCATACTGCGTCAAACTTCCTCCGAGTCTGCGGGAGTCCAATAATGAAATCCATAGTGATCCGCTCTCACTTCCACTCGGGAAGCTCAATCGTCTAAAATAAACCACCAGGCCTCTGATTCTCGTACTTAACCTGCTGACAATTCAAACATCGAGCTACATATGCAACGATATCCTTCTTCATTCATTGCCAACAATAATGCTGCCACAAATCCTGATACATCTTCGCAATGCCCGAATGAATAGAGTACCGGGAGCTATAGGCCTCCTCTAAAATCAACTCTCAGAGCCTATCCACATTAGGCACACAAACTTGACCCTGCAATCTCAAAACTCCGTCATCATCTAAGGTAACCCGCTTGGCACCCCCGCGCTATACCATGTCTCTAACGACACACAAATGGGGATCATCGTACTACCGATCACGGATACGCTCCAATAAATAAGAACAAGCGATTGTGCAGGCCAATACACGACTAGGCTAAGAAATATCCAACCTCACGAACCGATTGGCCAAGGCCTGAATATCCAAGGCAAGCGGCCTCTCACCGACCGGAATATAAGCAAGGCTGCCCATATTGGCTAACTTCCTACTCAAGGCATCGACCACTACATTGGCCTTTCCCGGGTGATATAAGATAGTGATATCATAATTCTTCAACAACTCCAACCATCTCCTCTGCCTCAAATTCATCTCCTTTTACTTGAACAAATACTGAAGACTCTTGTGATCCGTGAACACCTCACATGCCACGCCATACTGATAATGCCTCCAAATCTTCAATGCGAGAACAATGGCTGCCAACTCCAAGTCATAAATTAGATAGTTCTTCTCATGAATCTTCAACTGTCGCGAAGCATAGGCAATGACCTTGCCATCCTGCATCAACACTGCACCAAGCCCAATTGAAATGCATCACAATAAACTGTATAAGGCCCTGAATCTAAGGGCAAAACCAACACCGGTGCCATAGTCAGAGCTGTCTTGAGCTTCTGAAATCTTGCCTCACACTCGTCTGACCATTTGAATTGGACACCCTTCTGGGTCAACCTGGTCATCAGGGCTACGATAGATGAGAACCCCTTTACGAACCGAAGGTAGTAGCCTGCCAATCCTAAGAAACTCCGAATCTCTGTAGATGATGCTGGTCTAGGCCAGTTCTTGACTGCCTCAATCTTCTTCGGATCAACCTGAATACCCTCTGATGATACAACATGACCTGGAAATGCAACTGAACTCAACCAGAACTCACACTTCGAGAACTTAGCATATAACTGACTATCCCTCAAGGTCTGAAGAACCACTCTAAGATGTTGCTCGTGCTTCTCCCAGCTGCGGGAATATATCAAAATATCATCAATGAAGACTATCACGAATGAGTCCAAATAAGACATGAACACTCGGTTCATCAAATCCATAAAAGCTGCTAGGGCATTGGTCAACCCAAATGACATGACCCGGAACTCATAATGCCTGTACCGAGTGCGGAAAGCTGTCTTAGGGACATCAGATGCCCTAATCCCCAACTGATGGTAGCCAGATCTCAAATCAATCTTTGAAAACACCTTGGCACCCTGAAGCTGATCAAACAAATCATCAATCCTCGATAATGGATACTTATTCATGATTGTAACGTTGTTCAACTGCTGGTAATCAATACACATTCTCATCGATCCGTCCTTCTTCTTAACAAACAACACAGGCGCACCCCAAGGCGAAACACTAGGTCTAATGAAACCCTTCTCAAGCAAGTCTTGCAACTGTTCCTTCAACTCTTTCAACTCCAGCGGGGCCATATGATACGGCGGGATAGAAATGGGCTGAGTGACCGGAGCCAAATCAATGCAAAAGTCAATATCCCTGAAGGGAATACCTCAGGGAACTCACGAACAATAGGCACAGAATCCATAGATGAAACCTCAGCATTGGAATCGCGAACATATTCCAAATAGGCCAAACACCCCTTCTCGACCATACACCGAGCCTTCACATACGAGATAACACTACGGGTAGAATGACCAAGAGTCCCTCTCTACTCTAAACGAGGTATACCCAGTAAAGCTAAGGTCACAGTCTTGGCATGACAGTCTAAGATAGCATGGTAAGGTGATAACCAGTCCATCCCCAATATAACATCGAAATCGACCATGTCTACAAGCAACAAATCTACACGAGTCTCAAGACCCCCAATTACCATGATACAAGAGCGATGGATTCGATCAACTACAATAGAATCACCTACCAGTGTAGACACATAAGCAGGAACACTCAATGAATCACTAAGCATGATCAGATACGGTGCAAAATAAGATGACACATACGAGTATGTAGACCCTGGATCAAACAACACTGAAGCATCTCTATCACAAACCAAAACCGTACCTGTGATAACTACATCTGAAGCCTTAGCCTCGGGCCTGGATGGAAGAGCATAACATCGGGGCTAGGCCCCACCACCCTGAACTACATCTCTGAGACGGCCTGTAGCTGGCTGGCCTCCACCTTTAGCGACCTGAGCTCCACCTCTAGCACCTCTACCCCCACCCCTAGCTGGCTGGGCGGTCTGTGGAACACCTGGGGCCTTAACCATACCGCGGGAACCCTACTGCTGCGACTGAGTACCCACCAACCTCGGACAAGTCCTCCTGATATGACCATACTCGCCACACTCAAAACATACACCTGAGTGCTCTGATACCAACTTGTCACGACCCAGATTTTCCACCTCAAGAGTCGTGATTTCATCTACTAATGTGAGCTAGGCAAGCGAATTATTGAACCATCTACCTTTTTACCAATTTTATTCTCTTTAATAATTACAAAGAAATAACATTTAAACGACGGAGTATAACATAAGCAGAAGAAAATAATAAGTCATCTCAACATGAATATCTATTACAACTGTTTCTGGAAATACATGTAAGAAACAGAAAAGTAGATAGAAGGAGACGCCAAGGCCTACAGACGCCTACAGGACTACCTCGGGTCGCCTGATGATCAAGAATCAGCAATCTCACTACGGTCCGAAGTCCACAACACTAGGGTCTGCACAAAAGAGTGCAGAATGTAGTATCAGCACAACCGACCCCATGTACTCGTAAGTGCCTAGCCTAACCTTAGCAAAGTAGTGACGAGGCTAGGACCAGACTACCAAATAAACTTGTGCAGTTAAATTATATACATCAAGAAAGAAATATAGAAATAAACAAGTAAAGTTGGGAAGGGGAAACATGCTTCGGGGAATAGCAAGTAAAACAAAATATCAAGAGAATTATTAAGGAATCAAAACCATCCACTAACAAGAAAAGGGGAACAAAGGCAGATTTCACTTTCTTTTCATATCTCATGGTAGGTGTGCCACCCGCTCCCATTTAAATTGTCTTGTGGTAGGCGTACCACCCGCTCCCATTTTATTAAATCCTGTGGTAAGAATACCACCCGCTCCCATTTTATTATATCCTGTGGTAGGCGTACCACCCGCTCCCATTTCATTACATCTTTGTTGCGGCGTGCAACCTGATCCACATATAATATTGTTGCGGCGTGCAACCCGACCCATATATAATATTGTTATGGCGTGCAACCTGATCCACATACAATATTGTTGCAGCATGAAACCCGATCCACATATAATATTATTGCGACATGCAACCCGATCCATATATAATATTGTTGCGGCATGCAACCCGATCCATATATAATATTATTGCGGCGTGCAACCCGATCCATATATAATATTGTTGCGGCGTGTAACCCGATCCATATATAATATTGTTGCAACGTGAAACCCGATCCATATATAATATTTACAATTATAACGAGAGTCCCGACAAGAGATCAATAAGGTCTACACTGTCCCGGCAAGGGATTCGGCAGCATTAGCAATCACGTCCCGACAAGGGAGAAACAGCTATAGCCAAACTTGATACCACACCTAACTACCTCAGCTATAACCAACCTCATTCTGACACCTAATTACCTCAGATATACCCATAATCCCTACCCAACACAAAGAATCATCAACCTAAGCATCCGTACTATCAATTAAGAACACAATGCAAGGGAACCACAATTCAACAATAACCCGGCAAGGGGGCAACATAATGATCTCTTCTCTTTCTCACTCTTACTTCACAACTCGAGCATATGCTCTATAGTTTTAATTATCACTTATACTTTCATAACTCATTTCACAACTCGATCCAATGCTCTAAAAGTTCAATTGTCACTTATACTTTCACAATTTCGCTATACAACTTGAGCCAACGCTCCTCAATGTTCATAGGTCACAATTCTTTCCACAAACTTTATACAACAATTAGAAATCTTCACCAAGGCATGAATAATACAACGAAATCATGAAAATTACAATATAAGATTCACGATCATGCTTGAAACTAACGTATAGATACTCGTCACCATGCCTATACGTCGTACTCAACAAGAAGCAAATAGCAAAAAGGACACAACTCTTAATCCCTCAAGCTAAGGTTAGACCAAACACATACCACGAACGCAATTCAAGCCTCATCTATCGCTTTACCTCTTGATTACACCACCAACTCGCTCATATCTAGCCACAAGCGATTGAAAAATGACTTAAAAATGACTGAAGAAAATTAGTTAAAAATGACTTACAATTGATTTGGAGAAAAAAGGTTGTTTGAAAAATCGCCTCTTATGTTTTTAGTGTTTTTGAAAATTGCGAAATAACTGAAAATCTCGTCTATTTATACCCCTCTCAGACCCCCTGTGCGGACCGCATAAAAAGGACTACGATTGCGGAGCTCCACCGCGGACCGCATCAAAAGGACTACGACCGTGGAGCTCCATCGCGGACCACAAGAAATCGAGCGCGTCCGCGAAGGCTTGGCCTTGCTCACTGCGGACCGCACAAATCCCACCGTAGTTGTGGAGTCCCCACCACGGTCGCGAAGCTTCCACCGCGGACCGCGAGACCTGGCTTCAGAGACCTGCAATTTCTCTAAATCTGTAACTTTTTTCCTATGTGTAAAAACATCCTGAAACTCACCCGAGCCCTCGGGGCTCCAAACCAAATGTCATACTAACTCAAAAACATCATATGGACTTACTCGTGTAATCAAATCATTAAAATAACCTCATGAACATCAAATTAAATCTCGAGATCAATGAAATTTTCCCAAAACTTCTTTAAACATAAATTTTGCAATTTAAGTTCGAATCACGTCACATGACATCCGTTTTTCACCAAATTCTATAGAAATGTCTTAAATCATATATAAGACCTGTATCGGGAACCGGAACCAAAATACAAGCTCAATACCATCATGTTCTAATCAAATTTCATTTCAAATTTCTTTAAACAATTCCCGAAAACAATTTCCCTTAAAAATTAATTTCTCTGGCTTGGGACCTCGGAATTCGATTCCGGGTATCCGCCCAAGTCCCATATTTTCCTACGGACCCTCTAGGATCGTCAAATCAGGGGTCCGGGTCCGCTTACTCAAAATGTTGACCGAAGTCAAATTAGCTCATTTTATATTTAAAACTTATTATTTTTCACAGATTATCATATTTGAGCTTTCCGGCTATGTGCTGGACTGCGCATGCAAATCGAGGTGACTCTAAATGAGGTTTTCAAGACCTCAGAACACAGAACTTGTCCCGACCCGGAATTCCCACCATTGGGAGTCATGATGGCGCCTACTCGTAGAAGCTAGGCAAGCCACGAACTTAGAAATCTTTAACTCTTCTATTTTAATCCTTTTTACAACTTATATTAACAAGTGATAAACATCTAAATGACAGCGGAATGTGAGATTTAAGCGGAAGTCTTAAATAAATATAAAACCAAAATGTTTTGAAAGTTAACACATGCCTCTACCCAGAAATTGATGTCACAATATCCATGGACTACTAAGAGTACTACATACAACAGTTTGAAAGAAAAATAACACTGTTTGTCTCAGATACATGAGAAAACAAAACATAGTAAAAGATAGAGCAGACGCCGGGCATGCGGACGCCTGCAAGGCTACCTCGGTTTCTCGGTGGATTGAAGACCAACAGAAACTTAATAAAATATGAAAGGACAGCTCAATATCAATAATAATACAATAGCAATACTGTTGCGGCGCGCAACCCGATCCCTTATCATTTAACATTATTGCGGTGCACAACCCGATCCCTTATCATTTAACATTGTTGCGGCATGCAACCCGATCCATATATATATTTAGCTATTGCGGTGTGCAACCCGATCCAATATAATATCTGTTGTGGCGTGCAACCCTATCCAATATAATATCTGTTGCGGTGTGCAACCCGATCCAATATAATATCTGTTGCGGCGCGCAACCCGTTCCAACTATACAGTCAACAATAATAATAATTAACCGTCCTCGCAAGGGATCAACAATAGACTACTCTATCCCATCAAGGGATCAACAATAGACTACACTATCCAAGCAAGGGAACTCAGCAGTACAACCGGAAAGGGAGAATCAGCTATAACCAATCTTAACTCAACTCCTACTCATCTCAATTACCACCATTTCTCAATCATAATTGAATCCCACGATAAACGAACTAAGTCTTTGCTCAATATCAAGGATTTACTCACTATTTCAACCATAGTAATATTCAAGAATACAATAAGTATCAATTTAAGACATACGATCATACTTGACACCAACGTATAGATACTCGTCACCATGCCTATACGTCGTACTCAACAAGAAGCAAATAGCAAATAGGACTCAACTCCTAATTCCTTAAGCTAAGGTTAGACCGGACACTTACCTCGATGCCACGAACGCAATTCAAGCCTCAACTATCGCTTTACCTCTTGATTCCACCACCAACTCGTTCGTATCTAGTCACAAATTACATCAATAAACATTAAATGAATCAACCCTAATGCATGAAAATGAGTTTTCCAAAGTTTTGCCCAAAAAGTCAAAATTGCCCCCAGGCCCACATGGTCAAAACCCGAGGTTCAAACCAAAACCCGATTACCCATTCCCCCACGAACTCAAATATATAATTTGTTTTGAAATCGGACCTCAAATCGAGGTCTAAATCCCCAATTATTGAAAAACCTAGGTTCTACCCAAAACACCCAATTTCCCCCATGAAAATCATTGATTTGAAGTTGAAATCATGTTAATGATTGAAGAAAATTAGTTAAAAATGACATACAATTGATTTGGAGAAGAAAGGTTGTTTGAAAAATTGCCTCTTATGTTTTTGGGGTTTTAAAAAATGAAAAATGACTGAAAATCCCGTCTATTTATACTCCTCTCAGACCCTCTTCGCGGACCGCATAAAACGACTGCGGCCGCGGAGCTCCACCGGACCGCATAAAAAGGACTACGACCGCGGAGCTCCACCTCTAGCACCTCTACCCCCACCTCTAGCTGGATGGGCGGTCTGTGGAACACCTAGGGCCTGAACCAAAGCGCGGGAACCATGCTGCTGTGACTGAGTACCCACCAACCTCGGAGAAGTCCTCCTGATATGACCATACTCGCCACACTCATAACATACACCTGAGTGCTCTGATACCAACTTGTCACGACCCGAATTTCCCACCTCGGGAGTCGTGATGGCGCCTACTAATGTGAGCTAGGCAAGCTAATTATTGAACCATCTACCTTTTTACCAACTTTATTCTCTTTAATAATTATGAAGAAATAACATTTAAACGACAGAGTATAACATAAGCGGAAGAAAACAATAGGCCATCTGAACATGAATGTCTATTACAAATGTTTGAGTTTCGACTACCCAGAACTGGTGTCACAGTTTCATAGATGGTCTAAGAATACTACAAATAAAGGTCTAAAAGAATTAATTACAACACTGTTTCTAGAAATACATGTAAGAAACAAAAACGTATATAGAAGGAGACGCCAAGGCCTGCGGACACCTACAGAACTACCCCGGGTCGCCTGATGATCAAGAATCCGCAATCTCATTGCGGTTCGAAGTCCATAACACTGGGGTCTGCACAAAAGAGTACAGACTGTAGTATCAGTACAACTGACCCCATGTGTTGGTAAGTGCCTAGCCTAACCTCGGCAAAGTAGTGACGAGGCTAGGACCAGACTACCAAATAAACCTGTGCAGTTCAATTATATACAGCGGGAAAGAAATACAGAAATAAATAAGTAAATTTTGGAGGGGGAAACATGCTTCAGGGAATATCAGGTAAAACAAAATATCAAGAGAATTGTTACATAATCAAAACCACCCGCTAACAAGAAAAGGGGAACAAAGGCAGATTTCACTTTCTTTTCATATCTCATGGCATGTGTGCCACCCGCTCCCATTTCACTTGTCTTGTGGTAGGCGTACTACCCACTCCCATTTTATTATATCCTGTGGTATGCGTACCACCCGCTCCCATTTCATTATATCTTTGTTGTGGCTTGCAACTCGATCCACATATAATATTATTGCGGCGTGCAGCCCGATCTGCATATAATATTATTGCGGCGTGCAACCCGATCCACATATAATATTGTTGCACCGTGCAACCCTATCCATATATAATATTATTGCGGCGTGAAACCCGATCCATATATAATATTTTTGCGGCATACAACCCGATCCACATATAATATTATTGCGGTGTGCAACCCGATCCATATATAATATTGTTGCGGCGTGCAACCCGATCCATATATAATATTGTTGTGGCGTGCAACCTGATCCATATATAATATTGTTGCAGCGTGAAAACCGATCCATATATAATATTTACAATTATAACAAGAGTCCCGACAAGAGATCAATAAGGTCTACACTGTCCCGGCAAGGGATTCGACAGCATAAGCAATCACGTCCCGACAAGGGAGAAACAGCTATACCCAAACTTGATACCACACCTAACTACCTCAGCTATAACCAACCTCATTCCGACACCCAACTACCTCAGCTATACCCATAATCCCTACCCAACACAAAGAATCATCAACCTAAGCATTCGTAATATCAATTAAGAACACAATGCAATGGAACCACAATTCAACAATAGCCTGACAAGGGGGCAACATAATGATCTCTTCTCTTTCTCACTCTTACTTCACAATTCACTTCACAACTCGAGCCAATGCTCTATAGTTTTAATTATCACTTATACTTTCACAACTCATTTCACAACTCGAGCCAATGCTCTAAAAGTTCAATTGTCACTTATACTTTCACAATTTTGCTATACAACTTGAGCCAACGCTCCTCAATGTTCATAGGTCACAATTCTTTCCACAAACTTTATACAACAATTAGAAATCTTCACCAAGGCATGAATAATACAACGAAATCATGAAAATCACAATATAAGACTCACCGGTCATGCTTGACACCAACGTATAGATACTCGTCACCATGACTATACGTCGTACTCAACAAGAAGCAAATAGCAAATAGGACACAACTCCTAATCCCTTAAGCTAAGGTTAGACCAAACACATACCTCGATGCCACGAACGCAATTCAAGCCTCAACTATCGCTTTACCTCTTGATTCTACTACCAACTCGCTTATATCTAGCCAAGTTACTTAATTATATTAATAAACGCTAAATGAATCAACCCCAATGCATGAAAATGAGTTTTCCAAAGTTTTACCCAAGAAGTCAAAATCGCCCCTAGGCCCACATGGTCAAAACCCGAGGTTCGAACCAAAACTCGATACCCATCCCCCACGAACTCAAATATATAATTTGTTTTGAAATCGGACCTCAAATCGAGGTCTAAATCCCCAATTTTTGGAAAATCTAGGTTCTACCCAAAACACCCAATTTCCCCCATGAAAATAATTGATTGGAAGTTGAAATCATGTTAAAAGATGTTAATGATTGAAGAAAACTAGTTAAAAATGACTTACAATTGATTTGGAGAAGAAAGGTTGTTTGAAAAATCGCCTCTTATGTTTTTAGAGTTTTTGAAAAGTGCAAAATAACTAAAAATCTCGTCTATTTATACCCATCTTAGACCCCCGGTGCAGACCGCATAAAAAGGACAGCGACCGCGGAGCTCCACTGTGGACCGCAAGAAATCGAGCGCGACCGCGAAGACTTGGCCTTGCTCACCGCGAACGCACAAATCCCACCGCAGTCGCGAAGTCCCCACCGCAGCCGCGAAGCATCCACCGCGGACCGCGAGACCTGGATTCAGAGACCTGCAACTTCTCTAAATCTGCAACATTTTTCCTATGTGTAGAAACATCCCGAAACTCACCCGAGCCCTCGGGGATCCAAACCAAATGTCATACTAACTAAAAAAATCATATGGACTTACTCGTGTAATCAAATCATCAAAATAACCTCATGAACATCAAATTAAATCTCGAGATCAATGAAATTTTCTCAAAACCTCTTTAAACATAAATTTTGTAATTTAAGTCCGAATCACGTCACATGACATCCGTTTTTCACCAAATTCCCCAGAAATGTCTTAAATCATATATAAGACCTGTAATGGGTGCCGGAACCAAAAATACGGGCCCGATACCATCATGTTCTAATCAAATTTCATTTCAAATTTCTTTAAACAATTCCAGAAAATAATTTTCTTTAAAAAATTCATTTTTCGGGCTTGTGACCTCGGAATTCGATTCCGGGTATACGCTCAAGTCCCATATTCTCCTACGGACCCTCCGGGACCGTCAAATCACGGGTCCGGGACTGTTTACCCAAAACGTTGACCGAAGTCAAATTAGCTCATTTTATAATCAAAACTTATCATTTTTCACAGATTATCATGTTTACGCTTTACGGCTACGTGCTCGGACTGCGCACGCAAATCGAGATGACTCTAAATGTGGTGTTCAAGGCCTCAGAACGCGGAAGTTCGTTTTAAAATAAGTGATGACCTTTTGGGTCATCACACTAAGATGAATAAGATTAGGAATGAAAATATTTGGGAGAAGGTGGGCATGACCCCCATGGGTGACAAGCTGCGGGAAGCAAGGCTCAGATGGTTCAGGCAAGTTCGGAGGAGAAGCCCAAATGAGCCAATGAGGAGGTGTGAGCGACTGGCTTTGATGGATACGACGAGAGGTAAAGGGCATCCAAAGAAGTATTGAGGAGAGGTGTTCAGGCAAGACATGACGCAACTCCAAATTACTGAGGACATGGCCCTAGACAGGAAGTTGTGGAGGTCGAGCATTAAGGTCCTAGGGTAGGATGTAGTTATGAATATTTCTACGGAGCTTTAGAGAGAGACTAGTCTATTATGACTTAGTCTTAGACTGTTAGTGGTTAATGTTGAATCACACTATTCGTTCCTCTTAGTGTCAGACTTTATCTATTGGTTATTGTTTCGCTTTTCATCTATTTTTGGGTTCTGGCGATATTGTTAACTGTTCCATGGTTTCTATTGATGGTACTGATATATTGCCTCTTTTTGTCTTCTTGGACCGAGGGTCTTTTGGAACAGTCTCTCTACCCCTCGGGGTAGGGTTAAGGTCTGCGAACTGATATATCACTTCCAAATCTGTCTCGTTAGCAAATCATGATGTTCTCTATTATCCACACCCGAAATCGCCACTCATATCAGTGTAGTTTCTAATAATACACACTATTGAGTTACAATGATGTTACAAGCCCCAATGATGTGATTTGGAAATTCAAAATTCCAATAGAATTGCTACCTTTTGAGTATGTGTTATTGAAACCTGTTAATGGTATACTTTATATTTGTGGACCATTATATTCCTATGTTTCTTATGTTTACTTGTGGAACCCTTTAACTAAGGAATTCAAAGCTATACCTAAGCCAAAAACTCATTTGGGATATGTTGCTGTTGAATTTGGCGTTGGTTATGTTCCTAAAACCAATGATTATAAAGTAGTAAGGATAATAAATCATGAGAGAAAGCCCGATAGGCGAATTCATGAAATTTACTCTTTGAATCGCAATTCTTGGAGAAAGGTTAATAGTTCACGCCCAAATAGTTGTGCAACTATTGATTTGGAGAAAGAAGTGATCATTGAGCCGGGTTATTCATATAATAGAAGAAGGGATCTATAATGTGAAGATCAAATAACTTGGAGAAATGAAAGAGCTAATTCTATGTTATTGACATATCCTGAAGATGATCTGATTTTATGTTACAATGGATATGAAGAGATATATTCGTATTATTATACATTATCTGCAAGAAAATTCGCCTTTGTTGGGAGCCTTGTTTCACTCAATAGAAATCATGACAATCTTAGTTAATAGGTGGAAATCCTTTGAATATTCTTGGTATTTGTGATTTGAGTTATATGAATCGACTGCATATTTTTTTTATACTGTCAGTGTATAGAACATAAGTTCTTTGCGTTTTGCTTTTGTTCTCAAAAGTTTTTGGAACGTAGTGAAAACATGGCATGTTAGGCCTTGAAGAGCTAGCATAATCTTTGTTATTGAGTAAGAAAGAAGCTTTTAGTGGTGGTTTTCCGTTTGGCTAATGTAGCTAGTGATCAATTACAATAAATAATGGTAATGTTTTTCCTACTAAAAAGATTTTAATTTAATTATAATTTTTAATACATAATTTACCAATTATATATAAATAAAATTATAAATAAGAATCTCTTAACATTAGAGATTTAATAGGGAATAACTTAGGGAAAATGCATAAATACCCCCCTAACCAATACCCGTATTCTCAACTACACACGTTTTCTTTGTGGGAATCTTATTACCCCTCCCTCTCCAAACTTATTTTAAATGGAATTATTTGCACCCTTAACGTTGACGTGGCAGAGTGTGTGAATTTCACTCTCCTAAGAAAAAATAATTTTCAAATTATTTTTTATTCTTTTTTACCATTTTTTTTCTTACTTTTTTTTCCTTTTCCTTTTCCTTTTCCTTTTCCTTTTTCTTTGTATTTTTTCTTTTACTTTTTTTCGTTTCTTCTCTAATTCCGGCGGATATTCATTCACCGGCGACTTTGTCTAACCGTTTTTCTTCCATTTTTTCTTTTCACACACAAATTAAACTCTCAAAAACAAGGTAGTTGTCGGCGTTCGCAGGCCTTGATTCTCCTTCATTATCTCTATCTGTATCCCAATTTTTATTTCCATACACTGTAGTAGACTGTATTCCAGTATAAATACTCATGTATTCAGTGATACTAGGTTTTGGGAGTGTATTGTATCACTATTTATGAATGTTCTCTTAAAATGAATTATTTGGTTTTCAAACTTAAATAAGGATATAGGTTAATGGGGTTGTCAGCTTGCCTAGTTTTGAGATAGGCACCATCACGACAGGTGAGACATTTGGGTCGTGGCAGTACAACAGGTATGTGCGGCAATAATCTCTATGCCACAGAAATAATATTTATATCTTTTACTATTCTACCTCTTCAGGAGGTGAGTTGTTATATTTCTTCATTCACTCTAAGGAATGAAAATGTGCTTCAAAAATAACTTTGAATATCTCATTATTTTGTTTAAGCACAGAAAGACACTGCTTCAAAATATTTTCCTACTTCAGGAGAAAATTTCAATTGTCTTACTACTTCAGGAGCAAATTTAAAATACAAAATATTGAGTATATATTCTCTCAATCATATTACCTCTTCTGAGGTGAATTGTAACATATTTACATCTAGAGCGCACTCATATTTACGAGCTTTATTAATATTGTCACATTCACTTTAGGGAATGGATTAATATTTATCAAAAGTTCTCATCCTTCAGGGAACGGAAAAAAATTATCTGAACGTGCATTAACTACACCAAATAGTGTGACGGCTTAGAACCTCTTTTAAGATAGTGCTACTTCTGGAGTAAATCGAGGCATGCATGTAATATAGAGAATATATTCTCTAGCTTATCTTCAATTGTAACCATAAAAGGCCTAAATTATTACTTCCGGTAGTCATAGGCATGTACCACTTCTAATGGTTAACAAATTTAGTTATGAAACATAGTCACTTTTGATGATCGTACTCTGATAGAGTTCAGATGAACCATGAAATTTAATCATAACGAGATTTAAGAAATATTGTCACTGCCGGTAGTTAAATATTTCGTGCAAAACTCTGCTGGAATTAGAAACCAAAGAAAAGTTTGAGCCAAATATTGCATATATGAGTCATTGCGAACTAACCTTCCTGCAGAATATTGGTATCATGCTTTTGATGGCTTTGGTGCCAAAATATTTTGTGAAAATGAGATTGAAGTGCTATAAATCACATTCCTTACCATGATGTACAGTAATAAAATTTTCACGATTAACAAGAAAGTACACAAGTAGTTGCTTGAAAGGTTAGCTAATAAAATTGCAAAATCAAACCTTCTCCCAATAAAGGATTCGTGGGCAGAGAGTCCTGACCAGTAGCTTTGTAATACTATGCCGTTTCAACAGGAAAACAACATCTGCATCTCTTGCTCTCAACCGATGCATTGGAAAAAAGGATATCGTGCCTTTGAATTACTTCATATTCCTGAAATGGAAAGTTAAATTCAAAGTAAGTATTTTAGAGGGTATAGTCACGTGCTGATAACGTGTTATAAAATAAAAACTATAAAGTAAAGAAATTAAAGGCAAGTATAAAGAGAGATTGATATATTATTCATTTTCAAACTGATGTACATAATGAACTAAAATCTTTTCTATTTATAGAAGAAAGGAAGTAGCTGTGAGGCTGTTCAGGAAGCATCTTCGAGGCTTTTCAGGAAGCAGTTGCAAGGCTTTTCTGAAAGTAGATACGAGGCTTTTCTTCAGCTACTTGTAAACTGTCTGCATGAGGTACTCGCAACCTACCTGTTTAATAAGAAGCTGTTGCAAGTCATTTTATTGAGTTGCTTGCAACTTACCTGCATCAACTGTTTGGAGATAAACTTTAATGGAATACTAAATGGATAATTTTCTTCAGGAAAATTATTTACATCAAAGTAATAAATGAACATCCACAATATGTGACGACCCGATCGGCCGTCTTAAGAATTAACGTCATGATCCCCTATTAACTACTTTTCCCAAGTTTATTTATGCTATTTTGATTTGCCAGGGTGTTCGATTTTGAGTTTCGGAGAGTTTTGGGACACTTAGTCCCTAAATGAGAGCTTAAGTGTTGGAAAGTTGACCGTAGTCGGAACAGTATGAAGACGGACTCGAAATGGAAATCTGATGGTTCTGTTAGCTCCGTTGGGTGATTTTGGGGTTAGGAGCGTGTCCGGATTGTGTCTTAGAGGTCCGTAGCTAATTTAGGCTTGAAATGCCGAAAGTTGAATTTTTGAAGTTTCCGGTTCGATAGTGAAATTTTGATCCGAGGGTCGGAATGGAATTCCGGAAGTTGGAGTAGCTCCGTAGTGTTTAATGTGACGTGTGTGCAAAATTTCAGGTCATTTGGACAAGGTTTGATAGACTTTTTGATTGAAAGCGTGTTTTTAGAGTTTTTGGGATTCTTAGGCTTGAATCCGATGAAAAATAGGTGTTTTGATGTTGTGTTGAGCGTTCCGAAGGTTGGAACAAGTTTGGATGATGTTTTAGGATTGGTTGGCAGGTTTGGTTGAGGTCTTGGGGGCCTCGGGTGTGTTTCGGATGCTCAACGGACCATTTTTGGACTTGGAAATGCATCGGAGTTTTGCTGGTATGTGTTGCAGACATTTCTTCATCGCGATCGCGGGGAGAGTATCGCGATCGCGAAGGCTTAGGTGAGGCTGAGGGAAATTTTGCTCTTCGCGTTCGCGTGAAGAGGGATGCGAATGCGTAGCTTTGGGGCAGTGTCGAATCACGAACGCGTGGACTAGGCCGCGTTCGCGTAGAAGAAATAAGGCGACAGTGGTTGTTGAGTGTTTCTCTACGCAGTCGCGTGAAGCCAACCGCGATCATGTAAGTCTGAGGGAGCTAAGCATCACGTTCGCAGACGGGGTTCCACGTTCGTATAGAGTAACCTGAGGCGCATGAATTTTTGTTCTTCGCGATCGCGATTAAGGGAAAAGCTGGGCAGAATATAAAATTTCAAAACGAGGGTTTAGCCATTTTTGAGAAAACTTAAGCTTAGGAGCTCGGGTTTGAACGAGAATTTGAGGGATTTTCAGATATATCGATTGGATAACGATTCCTAACTCCTTTTTGCTTATAACCTATTAATCTAAACATGAATTCATCCTTTAATTTCGGAAATTGTATGAAAATTGGGGAAAGGTTCTTAGACCAAGAAATTGAGTTTTGATTGGGGATTTACATCGGATTTGGATAATTTTGGTATGGTTGGGCTCGTAAGAGTACGAGTTTCTGAAAATATAAATTTTACCCGATTCTGAGATGTTGGCTCGAGGGGCATTTTGGTCATTTTACATAATTTCGCATATTAGCTTAGAATTTAATTGTGGAATCAGTTACTTGAGGTGTTATTTACATTATGCAATTGAATTGAATAGATTTGGGCCATTTGGAGTTGAGTACTCATGGCAAAGACGTGGTGTCGGGTTGATTTTGAGATGATTCGAGGTAAGTGGCTTGCCTAACCTTGTGTGGGGGACTTTCCTCTTAGGAGATGACATATTTGATAATTGATACGTGAGGTGACGAGTGCATACTTGAGCTAATTGTTAAAAACTGGTTTTACTTAAAGTATTTAAACTGAGTTCCTATCTTTCCCGTTTTATTCTACTTGCAACTTAGCCTGTTGTTAGTTTAGAAAACCATGCTTAGTTGACTTAATTGCCTATTTGCTTAAACTGCCTTAATTGCTTTACGTGAAGCATGTTAGGCTAGAATTAATTGTTTACTTAGTACGAAATTAGCATTTAATTTAATATTCTTGTGTTGCTACTGTGTGTTTTAAATTGGAACTACGGGACGGTATCCCGGGAGATCCCTTGTTCGTATTGATGACCTGGACTGAGGTGCGGGATACCAAGAGATTCCTGGCAAGTAGATTGAGGATACCGAGAGATCCTCAGGATACCAAGAGATCCCTGGCATATATTGAGGATACCGAGAGATCCTCAGGATACCAAGAGATCTCTGGCATATATTGAGGATACCGAGAGATCCTTGAGATACCAAGAGATCCCCCGGTTATCATCCTTGCTATAAGTGGTATTTCCTTGTGGTTGCCTTTATCTCTGTTTTCCATTATTGTACTCTTGTTATACTGTATAGATTCTTAATATAGATTCTCAATTTTACTGCTTATCTTATCCTGTCATTCTATTATTTATTTAACCTCAGTAGGGCCCTGACCTTCCTCGCCACTATCAGACTGAAGTTAGGCTTGGCACTTACTGAGTACCGTTGTGGTGTACTCATGCCCCTTATGCGCATGTTTTTCATGTGCAGATCCAAGTACCGTTGCTCAAGCCTACCATCCTTGAGGGAGGCGACTGCTTTAGAGACTCCGAGGTACATCTGTCGCATCCGCAGACTAAGGAGTCCCTTTCTATTCCTGCCTTTAGTATTTAGCCCCTCTGTATTTCTCTATTCTTATTAGACACTCCGGAGTTAGAGCTATGTAGTATTTATCTTAGCTTGTGATTCGTGGGTTTCCGGGTCTTGGATTTAGATATTGGCTTTTGAGATCTATATATGGTGTATGCCGAGCGGCACATTTAAATACTATTATTGCTTTATTTCTGTTTTTAAATTGTTTTACTTCCGCAAGTTTGGTTATCTTCCGCAATTTAGACTTACCTAGTCGTAGAGATTAGGTAACGTCACGATGGTTCACGGAAGGCGAACCGGGGTCGTGACACAATAATATTTTTATAACAGAACTATTATCTGCCATTTCTCTCCCTATATCTTTCAATGATTTATTTGTAATTTGGTTAAGTGGCAATGGCGCAACATTTGATGTGTAGATTAGGTGTAAGTCATGAATTTTTTGGAGATTTTGTTATATTTAGGGGCGCTTTTATTGCAATTAGTGGCACTTTGGTAAAAAGAATTTTAAAAATAAAAAATTAGCAAAATGTAGAATAGTGGCGCTTTTGTTGCATTTAGCGACGCTTTAGTAAATAAAATTTAAAATAATGGCAATTTTTTTGCATTTAGTAGTATTTTTGTTGAATGCGCATTGGTAAATCAATTTGAAAATAAAAAAAAAGGTCAGAATTTATTTTAAAATAGTGGCGATTTTATTGCATTTAGTGGTGCTTTTGTTGCATTTAACAGTTCTTTTGTACTATTTTTTTAATAATAAAGTTAAAAATAAATTTTAAATAAATATTGCCACAAACACTTAAGAGCGTCATAAATTCCTTATGGATAGTGACTACATTATCAAAACCTTACTTGTTTTATGCATATTTTTCCAACAATTAAGCTACACTTTCTTGCAATTTTTACTATCTAATCTAAGCTATATCCTTTTTGGTTTTATTTCACGTTCAACTTGTTAATAAAATCCCTATTCTTAAGCGTCCCTACCAAATCTCTCTCCATATTCTAACGGAAAAAGCGAATCAATAACACTCCAAATTTACAATAAAATACTATAACTATTAGAACATATTTACTTTGGTATCTAATTTTATTAATAGGGAGATTTTCGCTTTTAGATCCTAAAATATTGACGAATTCTGATTTTGGTACCTTGATATAGCTGGTTAAGCATACTTAACCTTCGATTAATAAAAAAAATGCACTCTTGATCCTTGTGCTCGTGAATCTACATTAAAGTTAACAAATTCTTAACAATTAAATCATCTAATTATCCATACGCTATGCTAAATTTGTATAATTACTCCATATTTGGGTAATGTATAGCCTTTAAAAATAATCTAAATATAACATATTTTCTATTATATAGAAACGGTAAAGAAAGAATTACAGCCCATGTCACTTGGCCTAATAGCCCAACCGAAAATGGCTCACATTTGAAGCTCTTACCCTATTTAGCCCATGTTTTACATAACTTGAAAGAAATTTTTCAGCCTTTAGCCCACTATTAAAGACATAGTTTTAGGGTTTTTGTTATTTTCTTCTTTCTTCATTCCCTTGTCTCTCTCACCGCCTCTCACTTCTTTCTTTCTAACGCACATAGATCTCTCATCCTCTCTTAAAATTGGCCATTAGCAATGTATTATGCTTCTCTTACAAACACACAGCATCTGCTACATATCTGCCTCCCCCTTTTCCGCAGATTATCTTAGTCAATAGCTGAAGCAACTTCAATTTGTGAGGAGCACAGCAGCTTTATTCCCTCTCCTCTACCCCCCAATAGTTCTGCCATTAATGGCTTAAGAAGGCTCGGGCTCCTACTCCGTCGTCCATGGTGGCAAGCAAAAGGATATTGAAGATTTTTGAAAGAAACATGAAAATACACACAGATCTGAAAATAAATAGCTCTCAAACTTGATTTGCACCAAAAAATAACCACTAATGTTGGAAGATTTTGAAGTTTGAAGTTCTGGTCATTATTATTATGACCTTGAAGTGTCAAATCTGAAATTGGGTTTGTATAAAAATCATAACTATGTAGCAGTTTGTATCAACATTGTATACTAGTGATAATTGTGTATATGGATATACAAACACCTCTTATACACTATTATACATGTTTATACAAAGTTATACAGTATTGTATAATTGTGTATAAATATGTATATTTGTGTATAATATTGTATAATTATATATTTTTCAGTTTATAAGGATGTATATACATTGTTAGTGTGTAAGAGGCCTTTACAGAAGTTTGACACTTCTTTCTCATCTTCTTTTTCATGTAATGTGTTGTATGAGCGTTGGAGGGATTCTACAATTCATTTACCAAGTTTTTATTTTTCTTTTATCCTGTTGGATTGCTTCAGCAATTGCACATAAAAGTGTTTGAATTATGATTCAGCAATTGCTTCAGCAGTTTACAGAAGTATGTGCTTTTTTAAAAATCACAAGGACAAAATATGATTAAATATATACATTTGATGAATTATACATATACCTCAAATGCTGCTCTAGTCCTAAGATCAGTAAATTATGGCCATGGGAAATTATTTTCTTGAGTTCAAATTCTTGTTGCACCTTTCATTGTCTTATGGCATTTAACTGTAGCGAATAAACGTAAGAATCTCATAGTTTCTTCTTCGTCTCAAAAGCAAAAGAATCTCACGGATCTTCCATTTGATATTTTAATCAACATCATCAAAAGATTGCCATTCAAATATCACTTCCAAATCTGTCTCGTTAGCAAATCATGGCGTTCTCTATTATTCACACCCGAAATCGCCACTCATATCAACATAGTTTCTGATAAAGCCTACACATTATTGAGTTACAGTGATGTTATAAGGCCCAGTGATGTGAAATGGAAATTCAAGATTCCAATAGAATTGTTATCTATAGAGTATGTTCTATTGAAACCTATTAATGGTATACTTTGTATTTGTGGACCTATATTGTCCCATGTTTCGTATGTCTACTTGTGGAATCCTTTAACTAAAGAATTCAAACCTTTGCCTAGGCCAAAAACTCATTTGGAATATGTTGCTGTTAATTTTGGCTTTGGTTATGTTCCTAAAACCAATGATTATAAAGTAGTGAGGATAGTAAAACATGAGAGAAAGTCTGATTCGCGGATTCATGAAATTTACTCTTTGAATCGCAATTTTTGGAGAAGGGTTAAGAATTCGTGCTCGGATAGTTATGTAGCTATGATTTGGAGAAAGAAATGATCACTGAGGTGGGTTATGTGGGTTATTCATATAATTATATAAGAAGGAATCAGCAATGTGAAGATAAATTAATTTGGAGAAATGAAAGTGATAATCCTATGTTGTTGGCATATCCTGAAGATGATCTTGTACTATGTAACAGCGGATATGAAGAGAGATATTCGTCTTACAATGCTGTAAGGAAATTCGCTTTTGTTGGGAGCCTTGTTTCACTCAATAGAAATCATGACAATCTTGGCTAATAGGTGGGAATCCTTTAAACATTCTTGGTATTTGTGATTTTTTAAGTTATATGAACCCACTATATAATTCTGTTTTATACTGTCAGTGCATAAAACTTAAACTCATTGCGTTTTGCTTTTCTTACCAAATGTTTAGTAGAGTATAGTGGAAAAATGGCATGTTAGGCCTTGAAGAGCATAATCTTTGTTATTGGGTAAGAAGCTTTTAGTAGTGTTTTTTTATTTGGATATTAAATGTAGCTAATGATCAAGAGCAATAAAGAATGAATCTTTTTGGCCTTTTATTTTCAACTTTTCAGTGTGGATTGATGTTTTTTAGGCAATGCCAAAGAAGCTTCTAGGAATGTGGATGCTGAATATTCGATAGATTATAATAGAAATTTATATAATCAACATTTTCACTTTTAGGAAGTGCGACACTTCCCTGAATTCTGCATAAATGCGGAATGCTTTATGCACCGGACTGTTCTTCTTCAACAAATACTAGACTTATTTAAACAAATGACGCCCGAATAAGATGAAGTGTCTTATGAAGACATTCATGTGTGCTACTATGAAATTGTTCAATAATCGCCTTTAATGAAGGAGATTCCTCGTCAAGACAAATACGTTCTTTAAAATACAACACTCCATCTCAAAAACTCCAGGAATCAATAGCTTCACCATCTTGTACTAAGCGAACCAAATGTTGAACATTTGGGGCTAGTCGAATGTTCGTTCTTTTTTGTTTCTAGCCACCCTGGAACTAGTAAAGTAATCGGCTTCAAACTGCCAACAACCTCATAATTTCTCACGAAAGAGGTGCTCTGATGGTAAGCAACCTCCACTTCCAACCAAAAGGTTGTGAGTTCGAGTCACCCCAAGAGCAAGGTGAGAGTTCTTGGAGGGAAGGATGCCGAGGGTCTATTGGAAACAGCCTCTCTACCCTAGGGTAGGGGTAAGGTCTGCGTACACACTACCCTCCCCAGATCTCATTAGTGAGATTATACTGGGTTGTTATTGTTGTTGTTGTTGTTTCTTGCATTCCGCAACAAAGTCAAATCCCATAAGCTTAAATAACCTTTGGCCTTAATTGTTGGAAACTCTGATGATCCGTCTGAACAATAAATTGCTTACCAAAAAGATAAGGCCTCCATCTTTGAACAGCTAAAACCAAGGCAAGGATTTCCGTATCATAAGTGGAAAGCAACAAATTTTGAAGTTTCACTAAAGAAAGCAATAGGTCGATCTTGTTTCAAAACTGCACCAATTCCTGATCCTGAAGCAGCAACAACAACAACAAGCAACCCAGAAATTTCCCATAAGTGGGGTCTGGGGAGAGTAAGATATATGCAGCTTTACCCCTACCCTGGAAGGGCAGAAAGATTGTTTCTAATAGACCATCGGCTAGAGAACGGAAGAAAAAAAATAATTGCAACAAATAGGAATAGCAATAAGATAAAATAAGACTGAAGCCTAGAAAACAGTTAAACTCGAGGTAGTAATAGCAATCTATGAATAAAAGAATATCATACTAACACGAATGCTAGCGAACTGAGTAGGACAAAGAGAAACGCTACTAGCCTTCAATTACAAATATTTTTGAAAAATCCAGCAAATCAAGAATAGGAGCTTGTCTCATTGTTTTTCTCAATTTGGTAAAAGCTTTTTCAGTAGTAAAAGTCAGCAAAAATCCATCCTTTTTGAGCATTTGTGTAAGAGGATCAGATATCTTCCCATAGTGTTGAATGAATTTCCTGTAATAACCAAAGAGTCCCAAAAACTCCCTCATAGCTTTAGGAGTTGTTGGTTTTGGCCATTTGGCGATAGGTATCACTTTTAGCCCACGCTAAAAATTATTTGCATTCGATAGCCGAAAAAATGTATAAAATTTGTATAATTTTTTTTATATAACATACATAATATGTATATGTACATATATATATATACAAAAAAATTTAAATATATTTTTTTGGTTATTATTTTAAAAGCGGCTATACAATGTCATTTTTCCTTAATATTTTCAGGATCCACTGCAACACTGTTGTTGGCTATAATATGACCAAGGTACTTAACTGACCTCAAGCTAAAAATGCTTTAAATGATCCTCCGAGGATCTACTATAGATTAGAATTTCGTCAAAGAAAACCAAAATAATTTTTTGGAGATGATGTTTGAATACTTCGTTGATAAGAGAGTGGAAAGTAGATGAAGCATTTGTAATGCCGCATAACATCACCAAGAATTCATAATGTCGTGCTATCTCGACGTCAGATGGATGATCATTGCTTTAGCAAAGATTTAACTTTGAAAAAAATTGTGCTCCTTACAACACGTCTAGTAGTTCATCAATAACATATATGGGAAATTTGTCCTTCATCGTGACTAGATTTAAGGTACGATCATCAATACACATTCTTATTTCCACCAGGCATAGAAAGAAAAAAAGTGTATATAAATAGGCCTACAATATTACAATAATAACAAAATTTACTATAATTACAATATTAACATTTATTAGAATTTAGAACTCATAACGGTTAGCACCTGTATTATCCTGCACAAAAAAACAAAACAACCACAAATCAACAATGAAAAATGAAATGTTAGATTTCCCAAATATTAAAGGAGAAAAAATTATGGCAAGAATGAGCACCAGGCATTATTGGACGGATTTAAATTATACACAATTACAATGTAAAGAATTTTACACTATTGGTGCAATTAAACTTATTAAAGCAAGTTATTATTCTAATATTTAATTTACTGTATCGAGCTTGCTGTGGAGAACTATATATTGTCAATTTATCATAGATCCTTACAACAACGTGCCTGAAATTACTAAATTATTATACTAGACATGCCTAGTGAAAGTATGGCTTACATAATAAGAATCATGAACATTTAAGAGAATTATAACCTAAACATAAGACTATTTTTTTCCAAAAAAAAAATAAAAAAAAGAAAAGAAGAAAGAATCTAGCTTAAGACTATATTGTAAAAGAAGACAGAGCAAATGGAAGATTATGAATAGAAATAGGGCACTATGGTGCACAAAGTATCTCATTTTTACGCTGGGTCCGGGAAAGAGCCGCACCTTAAGGGGCAATGACTGAGCCAGGATTTTTACCAAGGCGTGTCAAAATATAAACAACTAGATACATTGAAAAGTGAAGGAAAGTCAACGTATAGTAAATATACATAAAAGAAAAAAAATTATCTAGAAATAATGTGTAATTTTTCGGTGAAAGGGTAGCGATTGACACCCCTTGGTTGAATGTGGCTCCGCCATTACTTAGGGGTGTGATATAGACAGCCTACCCCGATGCAAGTATTAGTGGCTGGTTTCACGATTTGAACCCGTGACTTATAGGTCACACGAAGATAACTTTACCGTTGCTCCCCGGCTCCTTTTATGGAAGAGCATGAATAGTTACAAGTTAATTACTATATTTCATACTTGACCTCAAACATATAGGACCCGAAGAAAGAAGTAAATCAAGGAAAAGATGTCTTACAATATCAGAGATATGGACCTCGACCGAACTTGCATAGTTGTCTTGCATGTCCTGCTGAATTTGCTTAGCAGAATTCCCAACAGATTCTTTACACCTCCTTATATCAATCAGAGAAAGTGTGATTATATCTGCAAAATCTTGAGGAATTGAATCCAAGAACCTACAACGTTCAAGAAATAGTCGTTCAAGGCACGGAAAGTGATCACAACTGGCTCTCCAGTACTCAAAATCCAAATCTTCCAGGAGCAAGAGTTTCAAGCTAGGAAATCCTTCATCTACTACTTCCCACGCCTCGCCTATGCAGGCACGATATGTTAGTTTAAGGACCTCGAGTTTAGGCAGCTTACCAACAATGCTCAAATCATTCCATCTCAAAAAAGTCCGACTAAAAGCTAACTTCTTGAGGTTTTGTGGAAATACATCTGCTGGTGGAAGGAGCAAAGGTCGCAAAGTACCTGAATGTGGTCGTTTTCGCCCTGTAAACCTTAAGTAATCTGAAGGTCTGCTTTTCAGAAAGAAAGGACGAACCGGAAGATAGTTATAATACAGATGAAACTCCAATTCCTCAAGCTGATCTAAGCAGCGAAAATCATAGATGTTCCTGCAACTATAAAAGTCTTCTGCGATGCCATGTATTTGCAACTTCTTTAAATTGGGAAATAGTCTAAAAACAGAACTAGTACAATACCAAGGATTCCATCCGGACAGATGTTGCAAATTTGTCAGGATCAAACTTTTCTCTGTAGGCTCATGATATCGCAAGTAATTCCAATCCAAACGGAGGTGCCTCAATTGCTGCATCGCCAAAATTTCTGATGGTAATATGAAAGGATATGGCCGCTCCCATTGCCAACGCTTGAGATGTGGAAAATTAAGTATAAAAGTTTGCAGATAGCATAGGCTAGATATTGATGGAGGAATGTCTATTGATGAGGGAATTTCTTTTCCTATATACTTCTCCACGGCAGGAGAAAGAGTCAAAGCAAGGTATCTCAAATGAATTAAATCAAGTATTCCGCTGGGGAAAGTACCACATCTCACTAAAGCAAGATCTAGTATTCTTACTAGCTTGAAACGCAATGACTTTTGAACAAACCATGTCCCTTTAAAACAGATAATGGAACGGACCTCATTATTAGGATACATATCCAAACTTTTCTCAATTATACCGTGAAACACTTGGTTCAATTGGATACTGATCCGGCCTTGACCGTTAGATGAAAAATGCATGGATTGCTCTAATGGATTTTGATCATCGTTTTCTCCAATAACATTCACAAAATTCACATTTCGAGCTTCCCTCAAGCAGAGTTCACGTGTCACATCATGCATTCCACAACTCTCGATTTTCCCATCAAAATTCAAATTGTGGATGAAAATTAAGCTTCTATCTATAAGATCTTTTATATATTTTTCTGCCACTTCTTCTATGCTTTTCATCTCTTCCACCTTTAAAAATCCCTCTGCTGCCCATAATTCCACAAGTTTATCTACAAAAATTAGTTCATCCTCTGGGAAGATTGCAAAATATAGAAAGCACGGTTTTAGGTGATTAGGCAAGTAATGGTAACTCAATGCCAACACCCTCATGCATTGGGCATCAACATCTGTGCTTACCACTGAACTTACATTGTCGGCAACACTTTGCCACTCATGCAATGCTTTACCAATTTTGGAGAGAAGTCCAGCAATCACAGTAATTGCTAGAGGTAATCCTCCACATTTTAATGCAATTTCTTTCCCGATTATGTCAAATTCAAGAGAAAAATATTCTTTCTCAAAGACCTTTCCGCAGAGTAAATTCCAACTTTCATTAGAATTCAGAAGGCGCATTTGGAAAGGAGGCTTACCTGAGCTAGCATATTCAGCCACATCCACATTCCGAGTAGTCAGGAGTATCCGGCTTCCATTATTACAATCTGAGAAACATAGTTTTATATCATCCCAAGCTTCTGTAGTCCATATGTCATCAATGACTACCAGGTACCTCCCGCCTTTTAGAAGCTTTTGGAGTCGATCTGCTAGTTGCCCAACATCTTGCTGATCATAAAATTCATAAGTCTTTCCACTTATAGAAAAAAGAAGGCCTAGGAGTACATTTCTCGCACGATACTCTAGTGAAACAGTAGCTTTTGCACGAATGTCAAAGTGAGACATAATGAACGGATCACTGTAAATTTTGTTAGCCAAAGTTGTCTTGCCTATGCCACCCATCCCTACAATCGAGACAACTTCTAGTTCACTTGCTCCTCTGGTAAGTTGATCCTGCAGCATCTCGAATTCAGTTTCATGACCAACCATCGTATTCTCAAGCTCTAAGGCAGGTTGAGATACATCGGCAAGAGACAAATTTTGTGCTTCCAGATCTTTGCTATTGGTATACATGTTCTGCACTGCCATCCACTTGTTCATCGCGAAACCAATGTGTCCTACTGCTTGTTTCAAGAGGGAAAAAAGTTCCCAAGAATCTATTCTTCGTGTAACTGCGTCTTTTGCTAAGAAAACTTTCCTTGATACAGATTCAACCATACCTTCCGCGCTACATGCTAGCTCTATGATTTCAGCTTCCAAACTTTTCAATACCTCAATATCATCGCCTATTACTTTCAATGGTTTCTCCAAAATAGATCTCAAGGATTCAAGCTTTTCGTAGAACGACTGCAAATTACATCCAGTAAACTGCATAGATTGTTGTATGGTGCTCATAAGGGAAGTAACAGCAGCATAAGCCATGTCCTTCTTTCTCTCTTATGTGTGTGATAGAAGGCAGAATATCACTTAGTATGATTACTACAAATTGCCAAAAGTTCCAAATTTCTCAATTTAAAAACAGAACAAACAAAGGTTTTTCTTTTATTTCTTGCATTATTTAACATTTCCATCACATCTCCAGCTTGGTCCACTCTGTAGGCTCTATCTGTTGCAGAAGCCAAATGTATAGAGTGTGAATAAGTCACAACTACTATACCAAAAATTATGACAACCACCAAATAATAAATAAGACAATAAAGCAATAATAAAGGGAACACCAGAATTTACGAGGTTCGGCTAATTTTGCCTACTCCTCGGACACAACCAATATTTTATTCCACTCCAAAAATACAAGTGAAATAATACTAAAGAGAGAAGATACAAATGCCTTAAACAGATGAGAAAGCAAATGAGAGGTGTGTTTCAATCCTAAACATTAGGCCTTCTTTTATAGGGGAAAAATCCCCCAAACTTAACTCCCAACCAATGTGGGACTTTGGCATTTTGCCAAACTTCAACACTATCAACCAGCTGGAAGTCCAACTCTGGTTTTAGTTTTTTACACTTACAAATCTGAATAGTTGCAAAATATTTAAGAAAATCTATGATATTAAAGTGTTAATAATCTTAAATGTTTGTCACTTTTCGCTTCTCATAAGTCAAACTAAGTAAACTTTAACCAATATTTTCTAGTTTATGCATTCAGCATAAGTTTTACTGGTTATTAGCTTATGAAGTGAAACATATTCAGTAGTGAAAATGATAAAGTTACCAACAGGAAAAAGAAGAAAAATTCCAGGTCATTATCACATCATAAAAATGTCCCACTAATCTATCACGTAAACCAAAGGTCTCTCTCTTTTTGTCCAACTTTGTCTAAAGATGATAGAATTCTATCAGGAAAAAGTAGAAAACAATGTGATCGTTAATTATCTTTGTTACTATTATTAAAGGGAGCCTTAGCGTAACTGTTAATGTTGCTGCCACGTGACCAGGAGGTCACGGGTCCGAGCCGTCGAAACAGCCTCTTACAAAAAATACAGGGTAAGCCCTCGTATAATAGACCCTTATGGTTCGACCCTTCCCCGGATCCCGCGCATAACGAGAGCTTAGTGCACCCGGCTGCCCTTTTGTACTGTTATCTTCTTGCTTCTTCCTGCACTTTGTTCAATAGGATGAATTCGGACCACCAATGCTGTGTTAATAGAAGTTGTTAATCTTAGTTTAATGTGCAAGTCATCCTAATTGGTTAGCTCCTTGATATACTATTCTGCAAAATTTACTTAAAACTTTGTGCTTATTACCTTCAATGTGGAGTATAGTGCCAAATCTAAGTAATACTTTCAGTATATTGACCAAAAGAAAAGGACAACAATACTTGTTCCTTGAATTAAAATTCTATAGCTCACCAGAAAAATGCTGCTCAAAGGGGGTTATTTGTCCTATTCAAAAGGAGAAGCGGGTATCCATTAAGGGTTAAGGGGATTTAGTGGTATTTACTCTAATTTAATTACATATTTTCTGAATTTATTCACTAGTCATTTTAAGCAAAAATGAGATCCATTCGGTTAAAAATTGTAGATATATATATATATATATTTCCTTCAATTTATATGGAGAAATCACCTCTGGTCTTCTGGCTCAACTCCAGTTGGCGCACAAGTTAGAAAATTCGGATAGTATGAGCCCGCCCTCTACCCTCCTCCCAACTTAAATACCAAGCTTTATTCGCAGCAGAAACATGATTCGAACTCAAGACTTGCGCTCAACCCACACATCATATGTTGCATTCCACTGGACCAATTTGCAAGGAAATCATATATATATATATATATATATATATATATATATATATATATATATATATATATATAGAGAGAGAGAGAGAGAGAGAGAGAGAGAGAGAAAGAGAGAGAGATCATGTTTAGACAGAGTATTCTATTTGTCCAAAAATGAGTCTTGATTCTTGAAAATGGCAGATACATAGTTAGTTCTCTTTAGTTTCAAGCTATAATTTGTGCCCATGATGTGAAGCCATGGTCCACTAGTCTTTTGATGTGATGACCAACAATCCCAGCGCACCAATCAATATATACTGCATAAGTGGAAAAGAAAAGCCTAATATTAGAAATTCATCGCACCTGTCGACTTAATCTAATAAAATTGTAGAGAAAGCAGAATCAGAAGTTTGATCCATAACAAACCTTGATAATTGGCTTTTCAGTCATGATTATGGTCACCCACCCAACATAAGGCAAGAACCTGAAATGGACAAGCCACTGGTTTAGCATGGAAGGGATAAAAACAGGTAATGCACCAAGGGCTGACTTAACACACACCCGCCAAAAAAAGGATCAATATATGAATGTATGTGTGTCTATACCAAGTTTATCATAGTGGTAGAAAATAATGATAAACATCTATACCAAGTTTAATTGAAGAGGAAAGCTTCATATTGAAAATGGTTAACAGCATGGATCCTACAAACTTATTAGGGATTGGTTGTTCCGTTGTTGGAGTTGCAATATTGCATCAAGTAGAATGGAAAAGAAAGGGTGCACATTCAAATAAGATAAAGCTAAGAAGGCAATGAGCACCAAGGCAACACCATCAAAAGCAGCTCGATCCAACCTAAGCACAGATCTCACCAGATGAGAAACCAAAGATATAAAGAGCACATTGAATTGTCAACTCACCCAACAGCTCTCCCCATAATGTGATGTCGTTGCAGCCACAGTTGACCGTGGGCATAGAGAAGTCTGTCATCACCAAAGTTGTTGTCTCCTAAAGATATGAATCATAAACAAACAAGAAAATTAATAGTCTTCATCGAGGAAAAGTAAAAACGGAGGCATTTTCATTTAAATAAGTACAAAGAAACAGAGCACCATCTGAAGTAAACTCTTTGATAGTTGGAAAACTATAAAATGACTGATGTGCACCTCATAGACCGTAATTAATTTATGATCAAAGAGAGAGAGAGAGGGAGATCCATATAACACATCCCTGACCTCGACCTAATATGCATCATACAATTGAGTACCTTTTGTAAGGACATTAACTTCTCCAGTGTCTTGGCGCTCATGAACCTACAATGGGACACACAAAAGATTAATGGTTTTTAATTTACCTAGAGGAAGAAAAAGTGGGCAGACAACAAGTGCAGCTCAGAAGCAAAACTAGTCAGTACAGGATTCACATTCCCTTTTATCATTATGATTCAACAATGTTTTAGTTCCTTCTCCCTTCTCCTTTACAGGGTTCGTACTTGGATCGGGTTGGAGGTAATAAAACCAAGTGTTACTACAAATTGAAGGAGCAAGTGAAGAAAACAGTAGGAAGTTACTGATAGTATTTGCCAAATGCTATTGTCTGTTCTCTGGTAGACTCATTTAGCAGTTCCAGAATTTACTTTTTACAGATGCACTTCTCTCAATTATCAAGAAAGAGAAAAAGGGCAAAACACCAGCCAGACTCTATACCAATCCTACTTGGATTGGTTACATGCATAAAAAAGGAAGAGGGTCATAAGTCACTTGATTCACTTCAGAATGTCACTTCAGTTATCAGTCCCTTATTCTTCTTTTCCTTGTGAAAGTCTGATAGTCATTTGCACATTCCTTGTTTTACTACCAGTACACATAAAAATTTGATGCAGGCAATCAAGATCCTATAATGAAGCACAACCAGATGAAAGAACATTTTGTATAGAGAGACTACTTCCCACCATACCTTTATGACGCGATGAACAATTGGAATTTCACGTCCCTGTGCAACATAAAACATGCCATCAGCAGAAGTAAATATCAAAGGTCAATAATAAATAACAGCACAGATTTCAGCTAGATGATTTTGACAGATTGAAGTCCAATCGACGAAATAGAAAGCAAGCATGAGCAAAACTAAATGGGATATCCCTCCCTCCCACTTAAATTTTTTTCTCCATTTTTGCTCATTTCTTCCACTAACTTCTCTCCTAT
Source organism: Nicotiana sylvestris (assembly GCF_000393655.2). NCBI lineage: Eukaryota > Viridiplantae > Streptophyta > Magnoliopsida > Solanales > Solanaceae > Nicotiana > Nicotiana sylvestris. Next base: position 6,137,321 of record NC_091062.1, read on the forward strand.
CTCCTATCTTAGTACTAAATCATCATCGGAAGCCTCTCAAATAATTGTTGCCAATTTCTGAGTATCTATTGATTCAGGTCTATCATATCCTATTTTATGATCATTTATTCCTAGCATCAGATTCCTAAATTTCTATTCATCCCAAGTCCCCAAACAAAAATTTGTATATTGATTTCATTAACTTATTTCATTAGTATATCCTCAGCAGCCATCATAACTATATCTAAGCAAATATAAAACGGAATGAATAATAGTCTACCATCAGTTAGGCTTTTAGATAAGGAGGTTCGCACAACTTAACATGGTATCATAACAATGTTGAGCTCTTGATTTCAAGTCTCACCCCTATAACAAAATATCTCCACGTGCTTGACCCAAGAGAAAAGAATCTTCACGTGAGGGGTGTGATGCATATCTAACTGAATACATATATGTGTCCTCTCTAATAAACTAAACTTTTGTTTTGTACGAAGCGGTTCACACATATCAACACAATGTACATAAAGACCAATCCTATCAAATTTTCATCCTACTAGCTCTGAACCCCCCACCCCCCACCCCCCCAAAACCCCCCTTTAAAAAGCTTGATCATTAGCAATAGAATCTATGTATTCTCCTGTGGGTTTGGACAAAATAGAATTGTTGACAGGTGTCAAATTGTTCCTAGGGAAATATAAGTAACTCCCAAGTCATTGAAAAAGCTAACACAAAGAAAACTTGTTTATCGTGTACGTGTAACTTTTCAAAAGCCAAAGTAACTCAAGCAGAAAATAGGTCAAAACAGAGGACGCTGTTAAGCACTACTTACGTCAACATTAAACACGACAATTTCTCCTGCACGAATAGGATCCTTACTCATATGCAAGAAAAGAATGTCACCCTGCAAGAAAGTAGATGATGCTTTCAGTAATACAAAATCGAAAGAGAAACTAACACTCCAATTAAAGAAGTAATTTCTTTCCACAGCATTGGATATAGGAAGGCTCATTATATATTTCAATAACAAGTTGCTACTGAACCCTGAAGTCTATATCTGCAATAAGCCGTCCGTAAGAAGATAACTGGCATAAATCATGCATGTTTAGGATATATACCAGATAGTTAAGCCAGAAACTTTTTTAATCTTCTTTGACTCCCTTACCTTAGTTTTATAACTTAATTTCTTCTAGTCTTTTACCCTCTGCTAAAGAATCTTAAAGCAAAGGATAAAATAGGAAAGGCAATAGCCAGTAGCATGGAACAAATGAAGTAGAAACAACTTAAGCTATAGCTTGGAACAATGTTGTTAAAAGCGACCGCTTCCTCGCTTAAAGCGAGAAGCGAGGCATCTGGCGCTTCTCTGATCTGAAGCGTATCAGGGACACAAAAGCGATCGCTTCCCCTGAAAAAACGAGAAGCGAGGAAGCGAACAAAGCGACACAAGCGAGCGCTTCTCTTTATAAATGGGCTACCAATGTTAATTAATTAAAAAGGCTCTCTTTCTTTAACTTCAAGATCATCAAGTTTGATCCCAGGTATGTGGTTTATTCTTCTTCCTCCTCCTCCTCCTCCTCCTTCTTCTTTTTCTTTTTCTTTTTCTTTCACTGTTTCAGTGTCCAAATAGCAGCGAAATGCTGGCGAAATTTTTTTTCCCCCCTTCAGTTCTTTTTCTCAATCTCCTCCTCTTCTTCTTCTTCATTTCCTTACACTGTTTTCAGTGAAATGCTGCCCATTTTTCGTTTCAGTTCTAGAGCCATTTTTTGGCATACTTACTGCCATTTTTTTCAAATCATTTATTCTTAGTTGTCTATGCAGTGTTTATTTTATTGTCATTCTCCTCTTCTTCTTCTTCATTGTCTATGTAGTATTTTATGATATATTTTTATTTTAAATTCCGCTTCACATCAAAAAAGCGAGCGCTTCGCTTCTCGCTTTAAGCGAAAAGGGGCTTGTCGCTTTTCCTCACTTCACAACACTGGCTTAGAAAAGCCAATGTTATTCATAGTTTAGTTGTCTATGCAGTATTTATTTTATTGTCATTCTCCTCTTCTTCTTCATTGTCTATGCAGTATTTTACGATATATTTTTGTTTTAAATTCCGCTTCACATCAAAAAAGCGAGCGCTTCGCTTCTCGCTTTAAGCGAAAAGGGGCTTGTCGCTTTTCCTCGCTTCACAACACTGGCTTAGAAAAGCCAATGTTGTTCGTAGTTTAGCCACAACCCCCCCCCCCCCTTTGTGTAACAAGTTTCTTTAACTCACCCTTTTAAAGCCAGGTTCCATACTTCCAGAGAGCACAACCACCACAGGTGACTCGCTGCCAGTTACACACATCAACGCTTTCCATATTATAAGTGCTGAAGTAACAATCATCCCTGAAAGTGATTATGTGAAAGAGGGTTAGTGTAGAGCATAATAACCTTTAAAATAAAGCAAAGAACACAATCTTTCAACTTCCACTTTCGAACTATTTCTCACGACAAACAAATTGATTATAGATTTCACATTTCATAATGAAAAAATTTTAACAAGAGAGAGCAAGTGAGAGAGAGCTATTTTAGAACATAATCTGCATTTAATGTTGTTTAGCATTTGATTGGAACAAAGTTGAAGAACTCCGTTTGAAACTTGAATTTTCAATTCTTTTTCAAGTGTTGTTTGAACTGTTTGAGATCTCAACACAGTTTCTCAAATCTTTTAAAGACTCTAAAACTCAGTTCTTCAAGTTTCTTTCAAGAAGCCAATTTTGAGTTGTTGAAAGATTTGAGAATTTGAGTTTGGAAATTTTTTTTCTTTTAAAGGATAACTTTATTTAAGAAAACAGCTCAACAAACGCTTCCTGAAGAAATTGGAAAACTGAACTTCAAACTCACTTCTTCAACTTTTTCAAACAAACACCACCTAAATATTCCCTCTGTCCCAGACTAAGAGAGAGGAGCTATTTCATGTTCTACAATTTACCTCCACATAGTGAGTAGGTAGTTAGATCCTTCATTTCATTGTATTTCGTTAACTAGATAAAGAAGAATAAGGTATAGAGCTTTGGGGTAAGGTATAGACCTTCTTGGGGACCTAATTCTCCGCAAACTGCACAACTCAAACAAGCAATAGTACAAGACACACTTAGCGTCCAAATTAAATGCCTGACGAGTGACGTCTCAGGACAATCCTATGGACCAACTGGACTTGGTGAATGGACCCGGAACAAGCCTAACAATCCTAAAATAGACATCTAAATTCGATTCCTTTGGTACTAAAAGCTAAATCGAAAATGCACATGAAACTAATGAAAAGATACAACCTTTTTATGCACTTAAAACAAATATCAAGCAAAATGTCAAATTGAAATCTCTAGCCAAAAAAAATGCTTATACTCATAAAAAGCAGCCTACATTGACCAACATGAAAAGAATCAAATTATAATGAACCGTCCGAATTCTAAATTCCTCGGAACATTCCCACCCAAATGGGCCTGAATAGAGCTGAATAGATACAAATGCCCTAATTGACTGATTAATAAGCCCGACAACATACAAATAAGTTCAAAAAATCAAAAAATTCCAGCAAGGGATCAGTCGCACATGTACAAATTTTTATACATATAAGCAGGGGATATACATATAAAAAGATCAATTGAACTGTGTTGAAACAACAAAAAATAAAAGATGATATAAAAAATTAAATGATAACGAACCGAGACTAATAGCTTGGGTAACAAGTTGTCTGAATTGAATTGACTTTATTGAATCGATTTGCTCTCCGATCCATCCCATTTTCCTTACTCTCTCTCTCTCTCACACACACTCTCTTTTCTCTGTGTTCTCTTGGTCTGGATTCAGAAAAGCGAGGCGGATACAGCGAAAGGGGGTTTTCGTTTTATATATGGTGCAAAGTTTGGGCCAGATTTAGAATTTTTCGAAAAATTGTTTATGAACGTATCTATATCTATATATATATATTATTATTATAAAAGCACAAATACAATATCAGTTTACAAAAAGAACCTTAAAAATAAATTTTATATTAGACAAAATAGTCATTTTACTATTTTCTTAATATTTAGGATTTTAAAATCAATTAAAATTATGCTTATAAGTCTTTCCTTATTTGATTAATATTCCTTTTGGTTTTGATAAGTTACATTCTACGTTGAATAAAACTATACCATAAACTTTTGCTTTCTCCCGAAACTATATAGAGACAATAAATATTTATTGTCTAAGTTCTCCCATCCAATGAAACTTCAATTAAACTACCCTAATTATAGTTAACAAATTCTTGAGTCAACAAACGATAAAATACCATTCAATAGCTGTATTTTTTCTTCAAAAGATAATTCCGTGTTGGAAAAATTAATTATATTTTGCTACAATATATGCTAGATAAAATTATAATCACCATTAATAATTTAAAGTTTAGATGAATCCATAATTATTCTAAAATTTGTTATAAATTAAGAAAAAATAAGACCTATTTCCTTCTAATAGGAAGTTTCTTTTAAAGTTAAAGATCACCCAGGAAATCTATTTCTTCTAAAGGAAAAAAAATCCTTATCTCAATTTGAAATAATTTTTTTAAATTTTCGCAATCAAAAAAATTGATAAAGTATTTTTAATACAATAACAGTAATAACTATGCCTCGGTCCAAAACAAAAATGAACTAAACAGCTTTAAATTATATATTAGTTATCTACAACCAATCAACTTTAAGTTATATATCGATTATTACAATCAGCTAAATAAATATTTTCAACCAAAGAAGTAATAGTTTTCACAATATTTATGCAAGTTATACAGAGTTAAATTATTTCTTTAATCTTGATAATAGTACTTGGAAACTGAAAGTTCTAAACCGAATAATAGAGAAAAATGAGAATATATGTCAAAATTTGTTGCATTAATAAGAAGTGAAAGAGAACAAATAATAATTACAAGTAATAACTAATATTCAAAAAGAAGTTTATGGCTTTGGGGACTTCTCGAAAACTTAGACATCACAACTACTTTCAAGTTAAGAGCTATTTGAAAACTACTATTCGTATTGAATAAAAATGTACTAATATTTAAGATTTTGCTTAATTTTAGAACTTTAAATCCAACCAAAACTGTTATTTGACTATAGTAGTAACATTAAAGTCCTAAAATTTAAAAATCGAACTTTCTCCTAAGCCACATGGCAATTCCACAACGTGGCAATATTGTATTAGAATTGGGAAAAAGAAATTAATTAGAGCTAAACCTCAATCATCTTAGACTAATTCTTTTTACTTCTTCTCTTTCATAACTATATTACAAAAAGTTAACTATAATATTGTTGGATTGTTCTTTGTAGATAGATAGGATGAATCGAAAGAATATTCTTATATTGTACATAACTTGAAACACTGAGAGGCGTGATAATGTTACATATAATAACAAGTGGTATATATAGCAATAACGAATTTATCAAGAAGTCATATGGTTCACTCTAAATTTGACATACCTCTTTAAATAATCGAGATAACCATCATAAAAATATCAAAGTATAGTGAAGATATGCTATATCGATAGAAAAGAAAAATTAATCTGGGATAAACCACTTATATAGAGAAGCGTCATACCATCGACACTGACGGCATGAGCTTTAAGATATAATGGACGTGGGGGAATTATTGGGCAAAAAGATAATTTTTAAAGGTAATTTATGTCAAGTACTATCAGTAGTTCCAAATCAATAAATACATAAATTGTAAATGCAACATGGTAACTTCATATTTACGGCATCAAATTGAAAAAATTAGGCTAACAAAAAAATAAAAGAGTGTGAATGAATCTGATATCCAGTGATATTTTGTTTCTTGTCAAAACAAAGAAGAGCATAAAATTAAAGATAATTGATCTTTTTTCCAAACCAATTGATGTCAAGCCCAATGGTGATAGCGGTATTGAAGATTGCTTAACAAGAAAAATATGTTCATCATAAAATAAAAATAAAAATTACGAAAAACACATGATAAAAATATCTATCTTAGCTTAGGAGAAATAAACATGCTTCGAACTAGATGTTGATGGCCAAGTTTCCTGTTGAGAGCAGAGCATTTATTTATTTTGATTTCACACAAAATGATACCAATAACTATTACAAAGAAAAATATTTAAAATACTTAGCACCAAATGATTTTCACTATACAGGTTCATTGTCTAATTTAATTATCTCTCTATCTCTCTTTCGCTTGGTAACTATCTCTCAAATTATATAGTTTTGAATTCAAGTATTATGTTTATATATAATAACAATTGCATTTTTCACATCAATTGCATTACAACAAATATTTTTGCTTCGTACAATTTTTTGATAAATGTAATTTATTATTCTTTCATTCAAAAATTGGCTAAATACACGTATATAGAAACTAGATTGCAGAACAATCTGTATGTTGTACTTTCAAGATGGATATTTTGTTTCTTGTCAAAACAAAAAAGAGCATACAATTAAACATAATTGGTCTTTCTCCCAAACCAATTGAATGTCAAGCCCAATGGTGATAGCGGTATTGAAGATTGCTTAATAAGAAAAATATTTTCATCATTAAATAAAAATATAAATTATGAAAAATACATGAAAAAAATATCTATCTTAGCTTAGGAGAAATAATTATGCTTCGAACTAGATATTGATATCCAAGTTTCCTAGTGAAAGTAGAGCATTTATTTATTTTGATTTCACACGAGATGATACCAATAACTATTACCAAGAAAAATATTTAAAATACTTAGCATCAAATGATTTTCACCATACAGGTTCATTGTATAATTTAATTATCTATTTCTCTCTCTCTTTCACTTGGTAACTATCTCTCAAATTATATAGTTTTGAATTCAAGTATTATGTTAATATATAACAAAAATTACATTTTTCACATCAATTGCATTACAACAAATATTTTTGCTTTGTACAAATTTTTGATAAATATAATTTATTATTCTTTCATTCAAAAATTAGCTAAATACACATATATAGAAACTAGATTGCATAACAATCTGTATGTTGCACTTTCAAGAGGGATATCAAGATCGGCAATAAGAGTTCTGGTTAAGGCAGAGCAACCAAATCATTAGGAGGAAACATACACACAAAAAAATATTGTCAACAAAGAAGTGTTCGGTAAGATACCATCACATTAAATACTTTTAAACTATCCCCTCTCATGTCCACTTTAAGGTTAATATGGTCAATTACATTGTTAATTAATGCTAAAAAGTCGATTCCTTAATATGTGTGAAAGCAATCAAAAATCACTTAAAATGGACTAGAGGAAGTAATACATAATTATCTAACTAACATGACAAAATTGATCATTTTTGTAAGTTTTGATGATGTCCTTTTATTTTAAATTCATGTATAATGCAAATGTAATAATACTTTTCGGCATTTAGATGATTGTTGTATTATTATACATAAAATTTCTTTCATTAATTAAATTTTAATGTTCCTTCATATAAATAAATATTCAAACTATCAAGTACCATTATTAACGTGCAACGCACGTTCGTAGATACTAGTAATATATAATGCATGTATAATATGTGCATTATTACTTAATATCGGTGTATAATATATGTATACCAACTAGAAAAAGTAAATAATAAATCTAGCAGGCTATTTGCATAAAGATCTTCTTTTCTTAGATTTTAAACAATTGAATAGTTAAATAATTTTGAATTCTTGCAAATAGTATGAAATAATATCGAAATTTCCAAAAGGTTCGAAATAGAAAAAGATTATATAAATGGAGATGTAGAAGGCTAAGAAATAATAATGACTAAACTGCATATTACTGTAATTTCATCACAATTCAATCACCACAGAGCCACATCCTGGAGTATCAAAACGGTCATATATTTTGGGTATGCTTGATAGATCAACATGCTATTATTCTTCATTAAAAGTCCATTACTTTCCTGTGGCATATTTAACGGAAGACTGATTTTAATATCTCTATTTTCCTTTTTAGCTCGCTTAGCTACTACTTCGAAAAATATTATTTCTCGTAATATATATTGCTTCATTCTTACCGACAAACTTTATGGTTGTTGAGTATGTTAGGGATATAGTAGATATGTCCTAAATTCAATATATATTTGATGATTTGAACATATTTTTGTGAACGCCATTTGATATAATATATATGGCATTTGATATTCTTTTATCATTTTTATTAATTGCTTGATTAATTTGATAAGGTCCTCGATTAAATTTTGAGACTTGACATTGTGATGGAGATCATGATAATGAGAGTGAAGTTTCTTATAATTTAATCTAAATTTGTTCTTGATCATAGGATTATTAATTTGGATATTAGTAATCCGGTTAGATCAATATTTATGTGATTGTCTTTATGGGATAAAGATTAGTTGATCTCATTAACTAAATCACATAGATAGATGATGCATATAGAGATATGATCATTGAACCGACTCATTGGATAATTCCTAATGGTTAGAATTACCATAAACTGTCAATAGGATATTCTCTTGAAGAATGTGATGTAAGAGTTTCCTTTGACCTGAGATCGTCATAGTAATTGACAAGTTATTTATTGTGCTTTGATACTAGACACTTATGGCCCTAGGGCGATAGTTGAAAGGATATTGGGTACGATTGAATACTTGTAGAATTAGTGATTGATCAAGATGGAATCTGTCAACTCTTGGTAATGAGTTTAAGCTCCATGTTGTCATGAATTATAAACGACCAAATTAAGACCTTGGTCAGGGCAATTGAATGAAAGAAGAAAAGAGTTTCTTAGGTCATTCAATGGTCAATTATACTTGACATGAACACATAGTTGGTTGCCTATTAGGATTTGACTGTTGAACCAATCCTAGGGTGATCCAGAGTTATAAGGACGGAAGGAATTACTACATTATTCTTCTACTGCTTCTTGAGAGTAAAGTGTATACTTCATTCTATCCGGTCGTTAAGGAGTGTTGCTAGACGCCGCCCTTGATTAGTATATTGATGTGATCAATTTACTACCAATTTAGTATTGAACCTATGGGGTCGCACACTTGCGAGTGTTCTGATCTTTGCTAAAGGATTAATTAACTTATTATTTAATAATTAAATTAAGAAATTTAATTAGTCAAATAGATTTAGTTATTAGTCCAAATGAAATATTATTATATTCTTTGCTAGCATAGAGGATATAATTAATATTGTGAATAAATTGAACTTTTCTATTTGAAATAGAAAATTGAATTATATCTCTTGGTTGAAATATATATATATATATATATATATATATGGTATATATCTAGTGCTCATAATTAATATTTATATATATAATGATGTGTATAATATTAATAATTATTTTTTTATCCAAGTTGGAGTTGGACATGGAAAGTCCATGAAGGACACACACTTACGTATACCCATTTTGAATGGGATTTGCAATTTTCCATAAAATTCAATTGTGGATTGGATTTGAAAAAATGTAAACTACTGTTTCTAACTTTTTCATAACCTAATGGGAAGGTGTTGGTGATTTGCAATATATATACATGTATCATCAAAAGAAATAGAGGCGTACAGAATATTCGGGAGAACTGAAAGACCAAGAGAACAATATTCATTACAAGGAAAGATACTATACTTACATTAAGGCTGAAGGTTTTTTAGAAAAACTTAGCACTGTATTTTTCATTTAATTTGTTCGCGGGTTTTATTGATCAAAGAGTTGATAGCAAGGATCGGTCTCGGTGTGGATACGCATAGAGTCTTCGCGCAATCGAAGAAATTTTGAAACGAGACTCTCTTTACCAGGTACATCTTAGATCTGATCTTTGGCATGTAAATAAATTTTAAACACGACAAGATCTGCCTAAGATTGTTATTGTCTTCCGTTGCGTGTTACGAACACCTATACGCAATCCTTCAGTGGTATCAGAGCAGTAGTTTATTGTGTCTAAAATTTATTTATGAAATATTTTAAGATTATATTTGAAGAGTTCAAACCATAATTCATGTGTATTGTGCAATAGTCAAATTGTTTGAATGCATATGGATTGATATAATTTTATTGTGAATAAAATATATATACATATATGTCAAACTATTGAGATAATTCGTAACTTGAATTTGAAATTTATGTATTAGATATGGCGGTAATCCATAATAGGTTATTGGATTCTAGTGTTATTTTAATTGTTATTAGTTCATGAGATGTTAATTAATAATAGTTTTCTGGCATGAATTATTTTTATGTGATATATAAGATATACATGTTGAATTTTATTTTTATGTCACGTGCTTGTTCATTACCTAATTTTGAATTATTTATTACATGTGATGTAAATTAATTTAGGACTAAGCATGTAGATAATTTGAACTAAATTCACATGCTATAAAAGATTTGATCTTCATGTTATTAAAAACTGTTTTAGTAATAATTTCCTCTTACTAAAATTTGAGTTCTTAAATAATAAAATATAAGATATTTTATTATAGAGCTATCCATCAAGGTAAATAATTTTACTTATTTCTTGTTTATAAGGAGCGGCCTGACTACCAGGTGACTTATAGTTCGAGAATATGTTAAAATTATTTATTGCATTAGATGTATGGATTGAAAGAATTATTCAATTTTACACTAGACGCCTGGACCACCGGGGGGGGGGTATAAAATTTAATAAGTTCTTTGCTATCATGATGGTTGAACTCAACTATGCCAATAGGATCGACCTGACTACCAGGGGACTATTTGACATAGAGCTATTTAAGGAAATTGTATGGGGATACAATTGGTAAGAGTACCTACCTTTAAAATATATGTGAGAAACAACTTGACTTCCAAGGGGCTCATACATATTGTTAAAGGATTCCTTTACTCCACTAACAGAAATAAAGATTTCGTAAATTATAATGAGGGTAAATAGTTTAAAATAATTAGTGGAAATATCATTTAGATAAAAATTCATGTTTTTATGATATATGCAAATATGTTCTTATATTATTGCCTTTTCTTTTTTATATTTTAGATTTCTCAATATGTCTGCTATATAACTGCGTGGAATACTTGAGACCAACAAGTTGGTAGGACCAAACTTTAATGATTGGTATATAAATTTGAGAATTGTTCTCATGCATGAAAAGCTTATTGATGTGATCGATAAGCCTGCCAAGGAAGTCCCATATGAGGATGATGATGATGATGCCAAGATTTATCAAAAATACTTGGAAGAATGTCTTACTACCAAATGCATCATTCTCGCTTCTATGAATTCTGAACTACAGAGGAAACATCAGGATATGGATCCAATTGCAATCATTGAACATCTTAAGAAGATGTTTGGTACACAAAGCAGGACAGCTAGATACCAACTATCCAAGGCTTTATTTGGATCCAAATTGACTGGAAACTCTCCAGTTGGACCATATGTCAATCATATGATTGATCTCATTGAAGAACTTGAGAAGGTGGGGTGCAAATTGGGTAAAGAGCTTTCTCAAGATTTAATCTTGAAGTCACTATCAGAATCCTTTTCACAATTTGTTATTAATTTCAATATGAATAAAATGGATTGTGATCTTCATGAGATGCTTAACATGTTGATTGATTATGAGAATCAACTTGCATCTGAGAAGAAGAAAGGAACTGTCATGTTGATTGGAAACTCTTCTAAAAAGAAGGGTAAGCGTAAAAGTAAACCCAAGAAAAAGGCCACTGCGCCAAGGGTGGTATGACCAAACCCAAAGGCAAAGAAGGCAAAGCTGACCAATCTGATGTTGTATGTTTCCATTGTAAGAAAATAGGACATTGGAAGAGAAACTGCCATGAGTATCTTGCAACTTTAAAGGACAAAAAACAAGGTAAGACTTTAATGAAAAATGTTTTCAAGGTTTCTTTAACTACTACTAATTCTTTATTGTGGGTATTAGATACTGGCAGTGGTTATAATATCTGCAATATGTTGCAGGGGTTCCAGATAAGTAGAAAGTTGAAGAAAGGAGAAATTAATCTACAAGTTGGAAATGGTGCAAAAGTTGCGGCCATAGCTGTATGATCAATTTCTTTAATAATGCCTACGGGCAAAGTACTTATGTTGGATGATTGTTATTACATTCCTAAATTTGTTTCGAACATAATTTCAGCTTCTACGTTAGACAAACGTGGTTTTCGCATTAATATAGGCAATGGTATTTGCTCTATTTATTATAGTGATAATTTATATGTGAATGGCTATCTCCAACATGATGTTTATGTCTTGCTTAATGTGAATGCTAATTCGATTGTGCATGTTTCAAGTCTTAAGAGGAAAAGAGATGATCAAGTAAATCATGCATACCTTTGGCATTGTAGGCTTGGTCATATTGGAGAGAAAAGAATTAACAAGTTGTACAAGGAAGGGTACCTTGACAAATATGATTTTGAATCATATCCAACTTGTGAATCTTGTCTCAAAGGAAAAATGACCAAATCTCCATTTACTGGAAGTGGAGAAAGAGCTTCTGAATTATTGGGACTAATTCATACAGATGTTTGTGGGCCCATGAAAATTCAAGCTAGAGGTGGATATTCGATCATCATCACCTTCACTGATGATATGTCAAGATATGGATTTTGTGTATCTTATGAAACACAAGTCTGAATCTTTTGAAATGTTCAAAAGGTTCTGAAGTGAAGTTGAGAAGCAGACTGATAAAAGTATCAAAGTACTAAGGTCTGATAAAGGTGAAGAATATCTTAGTGGAGATTTTACCAGATATCTTAAAGAGAATGAGATTCTCTCACAGTGGACACCTCCAGGAACACCACAACACAATGGTGTGTCTGAAAGGAGAAATCGAACCTTATTAGATATGGTGAGATCTATGATGGGGTTTACTGATCTTCCAATAAATTTATGGGGATATGTTTTGGAAGCAGCAACATACTTACTTAATAAAGTTCCCACTAAGTCAGTCTCTACAACACCATATGAGATATGGAAAGGATGTAAGCTTAACCTTAAACATATTAAAGTTTGGGGTTGTTCAGCTTATGTTAAGAGACTATAGTCTGATAAACTTGACTCAAGATCTGATAACTGTAGGTTCATTGGGTATCCCAAGGAAATAATGGGATATTATTTCTATCACCCTTCTGACCATAAAGTGTTTGTGGCCAGAGGAGCACCCTTTTTGGAAAGGGAATTTCTTTTAGAAGGAAATTATAATGGAAAAATAGAACTTGATGAAGTTCAAGAAACTAAAGAATTAACACAATATAAAGATCATGAGACGCAAGTTGAAGAACCTTTATTGGATGTTTTGAAGTTGCCAAGGAAGTTGCCATCTTCAACGGTTAAAGTTCAAGAACTAAATGAATTTCAAGAACAGGTTAATGAACCAGTTCCAAACCAAATTGAACAACAACCAAATCCAGCACAAGGTGAACAGGTTGTACAAGTACCTCTTAGAAGGTCTACACGAGAACTTCATGTACCAACTAGATTAAATTTAATAGTACAAGATGATGTATCAAATGAGGTTGATCATAATGATGATGACCTAAAGACCTATGAAGCGGCTATGCAAAGTTCTGATTATGAGAAGTGGCAAAAGGCCATGGAATCCGAAATGGAATCTATGAAGGAAAATAAAGTATGGACTTTAGTTGAACCTTCAAAGGAAAACATATAGGTTGTAAATGGGTTTTTAAGAAAAAGATTGGAGCAGACGGAAAGGTGGAGACCTACAAAGCCCGTCTTGTTTCCAAGGGATATCGTCAGAAAGAAGGAGTCGACTATGACGAGACTTTCTCTCCCGTGGCAATGCTCAAATCAATTCGGATTTTGCTTGCTATAGCATCATACTATGATTATGAAATATAGCAAATGGATGTGAAAACAACTTTCCTTAATGGTGAGCTAGAAGAGGATGTGTCATGACACAACCTGACGGTTTCACATCTTCGTCTGATCATAATAAAATTTGTAAGCTACAAAGATCCATTTATGGACTAAAGCAAGCTTCTCGAAGTTGGAATATTCGCTTTAACAAGACAATTGAAAAGTTCAACTTTGTTATATGAGAAGAAGAACCTTGTGTGTATAAAAAGATTAGTGGGAGCGCAACTATATTCTTAATGTTGTATGTTGATGATATATTGCTCATAGGGAATGACATACCGGCATTGCAGAGTTCCAAGATTTGGCTATCTGAACAGTTCTCCATGAAAGACTTGGGAGAAGCACCTTATATATTAGGAATAAAGATCTATAAAGATAGATCTAGGAAGCTGCTTGCACTTTCCCAATCTTTATACATTGATACCATCTTAAAGAGGTATAACATGGATAGTTCCAAAAGAGGTTATCTACCGATAGGCACTGGAATTACTCTTCGTAGGGAGGATTGTCCTAAAATACCTGAAGAGAGAGAACGCATGAGTAGGATCCCATACGCTAGTGCAGTGGGAGCTATCATGTATACCATGACATGTACACGTCCTGATGTGGATTATGCACTTGGAGTGACTAACCGATATCAGGCAAATCCTGGTGAGGAACATTGGAAGGTGGTGAAGACCATTCTTAAGTACTTAAAAAGGACTAAAGACCAATTTCTCATCTATGGAGATTCTGAGTTCAAACTTGAAGGTTATACTGATGCAAGTTTCTCTTCAGATAGAGATGATGGCAAATCTATTTTTGGTTATGTATTTACCTTAAATGGTAGTGAAGTGAGTTGGAAAAGTTCCAAATAAGCTACAGTAGATGATTCAGTGACTGAAGCAGAATATATAGTAGCTAGTGAAGCTGCTAAGAAAGCTGTATGGACGGAAAAGTTCTTAACTGAACTTGGTGTGGTTCTTTCAATAGAAGGTACGATTCCATTATTGTGTGACAACATTGGAGCCATTGCTCAAGCAAAAGAACCAAAATCACACCAAAAATTCAAACACGTTTTGCCAAGGGATCACTTGATAAGAGAAATCATTGGACGTGGAGATGTCTAGATTCAAAAGATTGATGGAAAGGAAAATGCTCCATACCCATTCACTAAAGCTCTTGGTGCAAAGGAGTTTTACTAGCACAAGTAAAAATTGGGAATGAAGTACAAGAGCGATTGGCTATAGTGCAAGTGGGAGATTGTTAGGGATATAGTAGATATGCCCTAGATCCAATATCATATTTGATGATTTGAACATATTTTTGTGAACGTCATTTGATATAATATATATTGCATTTGATATTCTTTTATCATTATTATTAATTGCTTGATTAATTTGATAAGGTCCTCGATTAAATTTTGAGACTTGACATTGTGATGGAGATTATGATAATGAGAGTGAAGATTCTTATAATTTAATCAAAAACAATTTCTTGATCGTAGGATTATTAATTTGGACATTAGTAATCCGGTTAGATCAATATTTATGTGATTGTCTTTATGGGATACAAATTAGTTGATCTCATTAACTAAATCACATAGCTAGATGATGCATATAGAGATATGATCATTGAACCGACTCATTGGATAATTCCTAATGGTTAGAATTACCATAAACTGTCAATAGGATATTCTCTTGAAGAATGTGATGTAAGAGTTTTCTTTGACTTGAGATCATCATAGTAATTGACAAGTTATTTGTTGTGCTTTAACACTAGACACCTATGGCCCTAGGGCGATAGTTGAAAGGATATTGGGTACGATTGAATACTTGTTGAATTAGTGATTGATCAAGATGGAATCTGTCAACTCTTGGTAATGAGTTTAAGCTTCATGTTGTCATCAATTATAAACGACCAAATTAAGACCTTGGCTAGGGCAATTGAATGAAAGAAGAAAAGAGTTTCTTAGGTCATTCAATGGTCGACTATATTTGACATGAACACATAGTTAGTCGCCTATTAGGATTTGACAGTTGAACCATATCCTAGGGTGATCCAGAGCTATAAGGACAGAAGGAATTACTACATTATTCTTCTACTGGTTCTTGAGAGTAAATTGTATACTTCATTCTATCGGGTCGTTAAGGAGTGTTGCTAGACGCCACCCTTGATTAGTATATTGATGTGATCAATTTACTACCAGTTTAGTATTGAACCTATGGGGTCGCACACTTACGAGTGTTCTGATCTTTGCTAAAGGATTAATTAACTTATTATTTGATAATTAAATTAAGAAATTTAATTAGTCAAATAGATTTAGTTATTAGTCCAAATGAAATATTATTATGTTCTTTGCTAGCACAGAGGATATAATTAATATTGTGAACAAATTGAATTTTTCTATTTGAAATAGAAAATTGAATTATATCTCTTGGTTGAAATATATATATATATATATATATATATATATAATGATGTGTATAATATTAATAAATATTTTTTTATCCAAGTTGGAGTTGGACATGGAAAGTCCATGAAGGACACGCACTTACGTATACCCATTTTGAACGGGATTTGCAATTTTCCATAAAATTCAATTATAGATTGGACTTGGAAAAATGTAAACTACTGTTTCTAACTTTTTCATAACCTAATGGGAAAGTGTTGGTGATTTACAATATATACATGTATCATCAAAAGAAACGGAGGCGTACAGAATATTCGGGAGAACCGAAAGACCAAGAGAACAATATTCATTACAAGAAAAAATACTATACTTACATTAAGGCCGATCTGTATTTTTCATTTAATTGGTTCGCGGGTTTCATTGATCAAAGAGTTGATAGCAAGGATCGGTCTCGGTGTGGATACGCATAGAGTCTTCGCACTATCGAAGAAATTTTGAAACGAGACTCTCTTTACTAGGTACGTCTTAGATCCGATCTTTGACATGTAAATAAATTTTAAAAACAACAAGATCTGCCTAGGATTGTTATTGTCTTCCGCTACGTGTTACGAACACCTATACGCAATCCTTCAGAGTAAGTGTTCAATCATCCTTAATTAGAGGTCTCATAGCCATGTGTATGGAGTCGCTTTGTTTGGGAATGCTTTACCTCAACGCAGGACTTGTTGGCACAAATCTGAATTTAGTCAAGATCCAATATGGTAGCAAACACCGGGCGGGAATAAAGAAAAATATTGTTTCATTCTCGTCTTGAGATGTTACTGAGAGGTGCCAAATTCTCCCTCTAGAGTCTAGCCTAATAATCTTAATCTTTCTCATACCTTACATTACAGTCTGCATTTTTCGGATAGCCGGAACCAGGTGCGGATTTACCCTTGTGACACCGCTCGCTGAATTTTTTATTAAATATATATAAGTAATATGCAAAAGAAAAAAGGCACAAGCCCTTACAGAGTGATTGACACTCACATCTCTCTCATTTTCAGTGATTTCACTATTCGAGCACGAGTCCCTAACCCTTTTCCAAGAATTGCAATTCAAAGAGTAAATTTCAATCTGTGCATCGTGTTTTCTCTCATGTTGTAATACCCTCACTACTTTGTAATCATTACTATTAGGAACATAGCCAAAGCCAAAGTTATCAACAACATATCCCAAATGAATTTTTGGCTTAGGCAAAGGTTTGAATTCTTTAGTTAAAGGGTTCCAGTTCCACAAATAAACATAAAAAATATGGGACAATAAAGGTCTACAAATACAAAGTATACCATTTACAGGTTTTAATAGCATATAATCTAGAGAATGCAATTCTATTGGAATCTTGAATTTTCATATTACATTACCAGGGCATGAAACATCACTATTACAAAGCAGTGGGTAAACTTTATCAAATATTACATTGATACGCGTGGTGATTTCTAGTGTGGATAACAGAGAACGCCATGATTTACAAATGAGACGGATTTGGAAGAGAGATTTAAATGGCAATCTATTGAGGATGTTGATGATAATGTCAAAAGGCAGATCAATGAGATTCACTTCCCTTTGAGATGAACAAGAAATTGTGTTGTTTTTCATAGACTTCAATGAAGGATTCTTAGGTTTATTTGCCATAGATGATTTCCATATGACAATAAAAGGTGCAATAAGAATTAAGAATTCAAGAAAATAACTTCCCATCTTAGAATTAGAGAGGATGAGTTTTTATCTATATATATATTTATATCAAATTAAAAAAATTTAATCATAAGTAATTTTGGAGCATGATTAGCTTTTTCCTTTAAAGTAGTTAACAAGAGAGTGAGTGTTGAATATGCCAATATCCCACATCGGTTGGGAAGTAAAATTGGATTGGTACTTCACTCTATAAAGGAAGGCCTAATGTTTAGGATTTAAATACACCTCTCATTTGCCTTCTTATCTTCTTAAGACATTTGTATCTTCTCTCTTTAGTATTATTTCACTTGTATTTTGAGAGTGGAATAAAATATTGGTTGTGTCCGAGGAAGTAGGCAAAATTGGCCGAACCTCGTAAATTCTGGTGTTCCTTTTATTGTTACTTTATTGTCTTATTTATTATTTGGTGGCTGTCATAATTTTTGGTATAGTAGTTGTGACTCATTCACACTATATACATTTGACTTTCGCAACAATTGGTATCAGAGCCAAGGTAATGTCTAAGTATGCTCTGTGGTTGCAGCATAGTCCGATCTTCCGTATCAGAAAAGATTTATCTTGGTACTGTGTCAAGGTTCTGTCTTAGTATGCTCGGTGGTTGCAACTTAGTCTGATCTTCCACACCAGAAAGGAAATAATCTTGATTTGTGTCGTCAGCTATTAAATAATATTCGTGTCAAAATGGGAGACAATAATCAAGAAGAATCTACATCAAGTGTCAATAATATGTCATCGTTGGCATCTCTCTTATGACAAGAATTGTGTCAAATGCGAAATTTGCGGTAAAAATTTTTGACAGATCAGGACATTTTGGGATGTGGCAAGGCGAGGTTCTAGATGTCTTTTTTAAACAAGGGCTGGATCTTGCCATTGAAGAAAAGAAACCAGATGTTATTGGAGAAGAAGATTGGAAAATTATCAACCGTGTTGCTTGCGGTACCATTCAATCCTACCTTACTAGAGAGCAGAAATATCCATATACAAAGGAAACTTCTGCAAGTAAATTATGGAAAGCACTGGAGGATAAATTTTTGAAGAAAAATAGTCAAAATAAATTGTACATGAATAAGAGATTGTTTCGCTTCACCAATGTTCCTGGTACCACAATGAACGAACATATCACCAGTTTCAATAAGTTGGTCACAGATTTGCAAAAAATGGATGCAACTTTTGATGATGGTGACTTGGCCTTGATGTTGTTGGGGTCACTTCCTGATGAGTACGAGCACCTTGAAACTACTCTACTCTATGGGAATGACGAAATTTCTATCAGAGAAGTTTGTTCGGCTTTGTACAACTATGAATAAAGAAAGGGAGAAAAACAAAAGGGCGGAGAAGGAGAAGCACTGGTTGTGAGGGGTCGTCCTCAAAATCAAATGAGGAAAAGAAGGGAAGATCCAAGTCAATATCTAGACCCAACAAAGATGAATGTGCCTTTTGTCGAGAAAAGGGACACTGGAAGAAAGACTGTCCGAAGTTGAAGAATAAGGCCAAACATAACAATGGAAAGGCCATTATGGATTCAAATGTAGCTGATTGTGATGATTTAGACTTCTCATTAGTTACAACAGAGCCATCAACATCATCAGACATATGGTTGATGGACTCGGCTTGTAGCTATCATATGTGTCCCAACAGGGACTGGTTCATGAATTTTCAAGAAGGAGAATATGGAGTAATCCACACAACGGATAACAGCCCTCTTACCTCATATTGCATTGGTTCAATACGATTAAGGAACCATGATGGAATGATCAGAGCATTAACAGATGTTCGATATGTACCGGATTTGAAGAAGAATCTCATTTCTGTGGGAGCCCTAGAATCAAAAGGTTTCAAAATAATTGCAGAAAATGGAGTGATGAGAGTATGCTCCGGTGCACTAGTGGTAATGAAGGCTAATCGGAAGAACAATAATATGTACCGCTATCGTGGCAATACAGTTATTGGGACTGCGACAGTGACATCCAGTGACGACAAAGAGGCAGAAGTAACCAGGCTATGGAACATGTGCTTGGGACATGCTGGAGGAAAATCCTTGAAAGCTCTATCAGATCAAGGATTCTTAAAAGGAGTAAAGGCTTGTGATCACGCTCAACTAAGCCTATTAAAAGACTAAGCGGGCGTTGCAAATATAATCCGGGGTATTATGCCCCGAGTCAAATCCCACAGGGAATTAACGTATCAAGAGAAGTCTTTGAAGTAATAAATTCTTATTAGTCAACCTCCTCAAACTTTGTGAATACAAGTGGTGTTATAATTACTACGACAACTATTCGAATCAATAAAACAAAGGTTAATTAATACGTAAATGTAGACAATTGGAATAAAGGCCTAAGGTAATGCCTTCCCCCGTTGTAGATTTCCTTAGTCATATATTTCTTATAGCTATGAATTAGTTATCTCTATCAATCATGAACTCTCCAACTATCATAACTCTCTCTCAAGTAATTATGATAATTTACTAGACGCACTCTCTCAAGCTACGCTAGCCAGATTCGCATTACAATTCACTTAGATTGCACCCGAGGTATCGTTATCTCTACTCCAACCTCTAAACCCTCGGTTATGACTTCGCCTATACTCCGTGAGTGATGTTGTTCAAACAATTACCTAAATATGCATTCTTTCTCAGGTAGCTACATAATAAATAGGCATGGCTAATTGACGATCCTTTCAACTAACCAAATATCAAAACATAGTTGAACAAATAGAGATTAACAACTAACTCAAAACTATATTAATATCACAATAAGTTCATCCACAACGGGTTCGACCAAAACCTTAGGTTAAAAGCATTAGCTACTCATAACAATGAAAACATCATAATAAATAACTTCATTACAAATCATAAAAACAAAAGGAAGAGGAGAAGAACTTGATGTAGAAAACTCCTCTTAGCTCCTTGCCTTTCCTATTCTTGTTCTTAGCTAATAAAAGCTGCACACCTCTATTTTTGGGCGAGCTTGACTTTCTATAGGTTAAGTGAATTTGCCCCCAGACTTCCAAAATTACCCCTGACGATTCTGTTCTGGAATCTGGACTAGCGCGATCGTGCATGTGGGCGCGCTACTGGGCGCGCTAGTCCAGGTCTCATTTGTTTGGTTCTTTTATTCTCGTCTTCTCGCTCATTCAGCTCCTAGGGGTCTTTCTTACTTTAATGTAGCTCCAATCACAGCTTTAAGGCCTCATACAAGCTCTTCATTCCTGCAACACAATTTAGAGCTCATTTTTCATCATTTAATTATATTAGAGCATTGAAACATAATCAAGTTGGGGCAAAAACCATTGTCAAATGACATATATCTAGCCTAATATCAACATCCCACACTTAAATCCTTGCTAGTCCTCTAGCAATCCACCACCCTTGATAGAGGTTCCTTCACTAAGCATTCTTCCCTAATGCATTACACTAAGAATAAATCACATGAGTTACACCTAGGAGTGAACAATCATATCCTCAAAAGTTGACTCTCACGCGCCGTGCAATATTCATACTTTCTCAAGCTACTCTAAACCGAAGTCAAGACTTGTCTTTCCTTCATGAATCACTTGCCCTCACCTTCACACAAGCGAGTAGTTCCACATATAATAATATTTAGAACAATTGGGAACTTAAATAACTGAAATTCACTCACTCTTAAGAAAAGAACATTCACATGTCACAAAGATGCGCCATAAGCTTGCCCGTAGTGTACTACTCTACTAATTGAGCCACTCAGTCTAAGATCAATAGGACTTTACTTGGTTGTAATGTAGGCTAAGGGACGGGTAGGGTACATTTGGATATAGTGACTAACCTCCCTAAGCACTTTTAGTACAATTACATCAACATTCAAAACCAAACTTTTTGTCAACCAAACATTTCACCACCGTTCTTTTGTTTACAACAACCCCATTCATTAGGTGTAATTATAGCAAACCACCACTTCTCAACCACTATATTAATCTCTTCTTTTTTTTGTGTTGCTTCATCTTTTATGCAACAGAATGCTACACCTATTTTTCGATTTATGTGGTTCCACTCAAAAACCAAACCACCACCCCACACTTTTGTCTTTGCATAATTTTCAATACCATTCAAGTGCTTATGTGAGGAAAGAGGGTTCAAACAACAGGCTATTCAAACAATTGGGTAAGGTTCGCAATGTGGTTGCCAAAGAAATAGGCTTATAAGCACAACGGGGTTAACTAAGATGTATTGCAGTTAGGTGGGTTTATTTTATAAGTCTGGCTCAACAAAGATTTGCATATATCACTTCTAAGACTGAATGAACTACTATTTCGCGTTGCAAACACACAGGGCAAGTTCTAGGCATCAAATGTGAATCATGGAATACAGTAAAACTCACACATATGGCACATGACTCATTCTGGATTGGCTTATCAAGACACTCTTTTCTGAGTATTCAAGTCAGTGACAAATATATAGTTTAAGGCACTTTAGCAAGAATCAACTACTGAGAATAGGCGTTACACTCTAGTGTCTATTGTGTTTAGGTGTAATAGCGCTAAAGGCTTTTCTTTTCGAACTCCGCTCATTAGCCCATTAATCCTAATTTTAAAAACTAAAGAGAAAACAAAATGAATAAAAACTACCTATACATGGTTCAAGCTAAACCCTTGAAAAAGAACCGTGGCCCAAAGAAGGAGGGAGTTACTACATTACCTAAAAAGAAAATAAATAAAAAACATTTATGGAATTTTCTCTAGACTAATTTCCCTCAATAAAATTATCTAAAGGATCCGTCATCAGGAAGAGTCTGCATTTTTTTTATATGCTCGACTTAGTCCCAGCTATTTAACTACTTTAAACAATACCAAAACTAAATCACAACCAAAACAACCAAAACAAAATAAAATCAACCAAAATCAAATAGTCAAATAACAACTACATATGTACAATGAAGCATCCCCCACCCCACACTTATAATCAAGACATGTCCCCATGGCTGTAAAAATTGTAAAGAATAGTGAGGTCAAGGTACTTCCCTGAAGGTCACTCCTGGTCGGAGACGGTTTCTGGGCTCACATTGCATGCACGACCCAGAGCTCTTAACCAGCCCAAGAACTTCTTTTCAGACTTCACTTGTCTGTCAGCAACCACCTCCACTCGAGTACCTAAATCTGTGACGGAAGTACGTAACCCAGCCATCTTTTGTTCCAAAACGGTCATGTGTGTGCTCCTTCATGGCTGTGAAGATGTGGATGCCCTAGATGGTGCTGGAGCTGCATCCTCGTGCTCTGGGGCTTGGTGTTCGGCACTCACATTCTCCTCTTCTTCATTCTCGTCATCTGAATCGTCAGAGCTACCCCTACTTTCCACCTCCGTTGCTGCTGGTTCCTTTCCCGTGGTTACCTTGTCCGCGCGGAACTTCCGATCCTTTCTTACAAGGCCATCCGCAGCTAGATTTTCGAGCACTCGAGCATTCCTACAAAGTTGAGTTACTAAAGAAGAGAAGAAGAACCCATACCTTTTTACTCGGCTACGGATGAACATCTCGTCATATATTACTTTTGCCACATCAAAGTTGTGCCCATTGACGAAGCACCAAATCAAAGCGGCTCTGGGCCCATTCACCTCAGTAGTATTGTGGGATGGAATCAAATGGTTGTTGATTAGGTACAACCAGCATTTTGCTTCAGAGGTGAGTGCGGAGGAGTGGAACTTCTCACCATATCGCATCCAAACCACTTCTTTTCCCGGTGCACAGATAGTTTCAATGAATCGCTGCCACTTTTCCTGTGTTGGGTTGCGGCCATATTCATAGAAGTCATCATAATCAATCAAAGGTGGTGGTAGCTGGTATGCCGCCCTTATAGCCTCAATAGAGGCATTCACCGCTTTGCCCCGTACTATGACGATGCCATTGTGATGCTCAGGCGCGTTGGCATAAAATTCCCTTACAACCATAACATTGCCTTCACCGGGCTCATTAATGAAAGTTTGGAGCCTACGTCTCATCAGCTCTTCATACATGTGAGGGCAATTTCGCTGGAGTAATCGGACTTCAATGCCCCTTTCAGGAATTGGCTTCTTAGAAGCCTTCTCAGCAAAGCGGTCCTGAGCTTTAGCTGAGACAAATTTTGTATCATCAAAAGGGCGTGCAGGTGCAACCACTCGCGACCTGGAGGTTTGTCTGCTAGTTGATGGACCGGTGATGCGGCATTTCTTTGATGGAGCTATGGTACCTGCAAATCGGGAACAAATAAGTACCTCCCAACACCAAAAAGTGTGACGCACTGCGGTTACTCTGACTTCACGCGCATACGTGGTCACCATTATATAATTTCAGTCATTGAGGCCTTTTTACAAACACCTTATGGGTGTTAGGTAGACACAACCCATTGCAAATCATTTGCAACATGAACCCACCACCAAATCTTCCAAATGTTACCAATCAAGTAAACAACACTCTATAATTCTCACAGCTCATAAATACTACAATAATTACTACCAATTCTACTATTAACCAAACAAAAATAAAGAAAAATATCTAAAAGAAAACGTGCTTAAACACACCAAAATCTGCAGGGATTATTTGAAATAAAGAGAAAAAATTTGGAGCAAGATGAACATACCTTTAGTGAGTGAAGATTAGAGAAGAAGGGGAAGGGGAAAGTGTGTTGGAGAATTGGAAAAACTTTGAAAAAAAATGGAAAAAAAAATTCTGAAGAAGGTGAGTTAAAGAAGAAGGAATTGGGTAGGGTTTTCTTAAGTGTTGGAGGCTTGTATGTTTGTAATGGGAGGGGTTGTGGGTGTTGGGGTTATTAGAATGGGGGGGGGGGAATGAGTTAGACTAAAGAAAAAATAATTGAAAAATAAAAAAAAATCAGAGCAAAGAACAAACAGTCGGGTATCAAGGGCAGACCGCTATTAGCGCGTTCATATGCACGATCGCGCTAAATTAGCGCGTCCAAGACAGAATGTTTTGCCAAGTAGTGCGTCCATTAGCGCGTTCAGATGCGCGATCTCACTAGATGCGCGTTCAGTAGTGCGGCCCAGGCAGAATGTTTGCGCCATTTTAGTGTGTTCTTAGCACGCCCAGATGCGCGGTCGCACTAGTAGCACGTCCATGAGCGCGCCCATAAGCGCGGTCGCGCTAACTGGGCTTCAAAATCCTAAACTTTCACCTTTTTTTGTTTTTTTTTCATTTTCGATTGCCTTATCATCCGCCCATTGTTACCTGCATTGGTTAGCATTTTCAAAAACTCACAATTAATTACTACTACGACCGTCGGGTTGCCTCCCAACCAGCGCCTTATTTAATGTCGTGGCACGACATAGATTAAGCTCGTTTAAGGCTCACTCGACCTTTGCGGTTCAACAAGAATTATTACGGACAACTCTTTCGTTTCCTCCATCCCCGCATACAGTTTTAGTCTTTGTCCATTAACTTTGAAAGTGTTATTTCCATCTTCACTGGTTATCTCCATAGCCCCAGACGGGAACATTTCGGTCACCTTGAATGGCCCTGACCATCGGGACTTAAGCTTACCCAGAAACAATCTCAACCTTGACTTGTACAATAATACCTTGTCTCCAGGTTTGAAATTTCTGTCCACAATGTGTTTGTCATGCAATCTCTTCATCCTCTCCTTGTAGAATCTCGTGCTTTCAAAGGCGTGATATCTGAATTCCTCCAACTCATGCAACTTTGCTAGTCGAGTTTCTCTAGCTTCATCAGGGTTCATGTTCAATTGTTGTAGTGCCCACCAAGCTCGATGTTCTAGCTCCACAGGTAGGTGACAAGCCTTCCCAAATATCAATTTGTATGGTGACATACCAATAGGTGTTTTGGATGCAGTCCTATAGGCCCAAAGTGCGTCGTCAAGCTTTTTCGCCCAATCAGTTCTTGTGGCATTTATAGTTTTAGTGAGTACACTCTTGATCTCATGGTTTGAGACCTCTACCTGCCCGCTTGTTTGAGGGTGATATGGGGTTGCTACCTTGTGGTGCACATCATATTTAGCCAATAACTTTTCAAAGACACGATTGCAAAAGTGTGTGCCCCTGTCACTAATGATGGCCCTCGGAGTCCCGAATCGGGTGAATATATTCTTCTTCAAGAATCCGACCACCACTCTCGAATCATTGGTGGGGAGTGATGCAGCTTCCACCCATTTGGATACATAATCCACCGCAACAAGTATGTACTATTGCCATAAGAACTGACGAAGGGACCCATGAAATCAATTCTCCAAACGCCGAACACCTCAACTTGCTGAATTGGATTCATGGGCATCTCATGTCTACGGGATATGTTTCCCGTTCTTTGGCATTCATTATAGCCCTTTACCCATTGGAGAGTATCCTTAAAGATTGTTGGCCAGTAGAACCCTGCCTCTAACACCTTTGCTACTGTCCGAACTCCTCCAAAATGTCCTCCATAAGGTGATGCGTGACAAGCCTACAAAACAGAACATTGTTCTATCTCGAGGACGCATCTCCGGATCATGTTATCAATGCAAATTTTAAACACATGTAGTTCATCCCAGTAATAGTTTCGACAATCACGATAAAATCGTTTCTTTTGAACATAGGAGAGTTCATATGGTTCAATGCCGCATGCCAAATAGTTTGCAATATTAGCGTACTATGGCACATCTTCCATACTTGTGGCTAGCAGCTGCTCATCTGGAAAAGTTTCCAGAATATCCTCAGACTCAATTGCATTTTCAGCATCTTCAAGGCGCGACAAATGATCAGCGACTTGGTTCTCCGTTCCCTTACGGTCACGAATCTCCAAGTCAAACTCTTGCAAAAGCAGCACCCAACGAATTAGGCGTGGCTTAGACTCTTTTTTATCAACCAAATACCTAATGGCTACGTGATCTGTGTACACTATCACCTTCGACCCGATCAAGTAAGACCTGAACTTATCATAGGCGAACACAACAGCCAACATTTCTTTTTCAGTTACCATGTAATTCAGCTGAGCACCACTCAATGTCCTACTTGCGTAGTAAATAGGGTGCATTACCTTATCCTTGCGTTGTCCCAACACGGCTCCCACAGCGTAGTCACTAGCATCACACATGAGTTCAAACGGTTGCTCCCAGTCGGGAGCAGCTACAATCGGTGTTGTGACTAGCTACTTCTTCAGTTCCTCAAAAGCTAACCCTCAATCATCAAAAAACACAAATGGGTTATCTTTTTCGAGCAACTTACAGAGGAGATTTGCGATCTTGGAAAAATCCTTGATGAATCGCCGGTAGAAGCCGGCATGTCCCAGGAAGCTACGAATAGCCTTGACTGATGTTGGAGGTGGAAGTTTTTCTATCACGTCGACTTTGGCTCTGTCCACCTCAATCCCTTTACTCAACACTAAGTGCCCCAAGACAATTCCTTCTTGTACCATAAAATGGCACTTCTCCCAATTTAGCACTAGATTCATTTCGATGCACCTTTTTAGAACACGAGTTAAATTTGCTAGGCATTCATCAAACGAATTTCCCACCACTGAGAAATCGTCCATGAAGACCTCCATAATGTCCTCCACTATGTCTGTAAAAATGGCCATCATGCATCGTTGGAATATTGCAGGTGCGTTACAAAGGCCAAATGGCATTCTCCTAAAGGCAAACACTCCGTAAGGCAAGTGAATGAAGTCTTTTCCCTATCCTACGGGGCAATAGAAATCTGGTTGTACCCCGAGTATCCGTCGAGAAAACAGAAGTGTGACCTTCCTGCCAATCTATCCAACATCTGATCAATAAAAGGAAGTGGGAAATGGTCTTTCCGGGTAGCCAAGTTCAGCTTCCTATAATCCATACAAATTCTCCATCCTGTGATGGTTCTTGTAGGAATCAATTTGTTGTTATCATTCTTAACTACCGCCATGCCACCTTTTTTTGGTACACATTGAACTGGGCTAACCCAGCTACTCTGCTACTGTCAGAAATTGGGAAAATAATTCCCGCATCTAACCACTTGATCACCTCTTTCTTCACTACTTCCTTCATATTGGGGTTCAGCCTTCTTTGGTGTTCTATGGAAGGTTTGTGTCCTTCTTCCAGCAGAATTTTATGCATACAGTATGCAGGGATGATTCCCTTTATGTCTGTCATGGTCCACCCAATAGCAGTCTTGCACTCCTTAAGTACCTACAAGAGTTGTTGAGTCTGCACATCTAGCAAACTAGATGAAATAATAACAGTTAATGTGGAGTTAGGTCCAAGAAACTCATACCTGAGATGGGCTGGTAATGGCTTTAACTCCAACTTTGGTGGTTCTTCGATTGATGGCTTGGCTGGAGGAGCTTCTCTGTTCTCCAAGTGCAAGGGCTCAAATTCAAGTGTTCTATCCCAGAACCCTCTACCTTCTAATGCCATTACCCATCCAACCAGTTCTTCTCCCTTTACCTCATCAAAGTTCATCAGACACGCAGCAAGGGGGTCTTTACTAGTCAGCAGTTCATCATCAATCTCTACAATTACCTCCACGGCATCTATAAAAGAGTAATTGGCGAATTCACTTGGTCGCCTCATAGATTTCTGCACGTTGAATGCTATTTATTCATCGTTCAACCTCATCTTTAATTCCACAGTTTCACAATCGATTAAAGCTCTCCCCGTGGCCAGGAATGGCTTCCCAAAATTATGGGAATCTCTTCATCTACTTTACAATCTAAGATTACAAAATCTGCAGGGAACACAAATTTCCCTACCTGAATCAACACATCATCCAGAATACCAGAGGGTCGCTTTACCGTCCTGTCAGCCAGCTGCAACAACATAGAGGTGGGTCTAGCTCTTCCAATACCCAGCTTTTTATAATTTGCCAGGGGTATAAGATTAATGCTGGCCCCTAGATCACACAGTGCTTTAGCAAAGGCAAAATCACCAATAGTGCATGGGATTGTAAAGCTCCCTGGGTCAGATAGCTTTTTCACAATTGGTCTAGTCACCACTGCACTACAGGTCTGGGTGAGAGTAACTGTGGCTAAGTCTTGGAAATCAAATTTTCGGGACATTAAGTCCTTCATCATTTTTGCATACCCAGGCATCTCTTTTAAAGCATCAATTAAGGGAATGTTTACCTGGATTTGTTTTAGCATTTCCAAGAACTTCTTGTATTGCTCCTCTTTTTGGTACTTAGATAGCCTTTGAGGGAAGGGTGCTGGAGGTCTCTTCTTCCCAATCATTTGGGATCGATCTTTATCAGCCGCTACATCAACCACTGGTTCCTATGCTATTTCAGCTTCTTTCTCAATCTCAATTTGAATGCTACCTTCTTCATGGGCAGGCTGGGCTGTCACTTCTGTTAGTTTCGTTGATTTATCCAACTCTATAGGCACTGATATAAGTGTCTCAACTTCCCTGGCTTCTCGAGCCCTTTCTTGCTCTACATCCAAATCTCTGCCATTACGTAAGCTCACCGCCATCAACTGCTTCGGGACTTGATCTTTTGGTTTACCTGGGTATCTGCGGGTAGTGTTCCATGAGTGCGACTGTTTAGAGACATCAAAATTTGGCCCATTTGCATTTCAATATTCTTGATCGCCGAGTCATGTGCATCTACTCTCTCACTAATCTTTGCATTAGACCCAATGATCTGTTGCATCATTGCTTCAAGTCTAGCAAACACTTCTTCCTGCCTTCCAATGTACTACTGCTGAGGAGGGTGATACCCCTGTTGTTGATTCTGATTACTGTATCCTTGTGGCCTTGGGTAAGGTGCTATATTGTTGGGGGGTTTCATACCTCCCATGTTTCCACTGTTGAACTGTGATTGGGCTGGCCTGTATTGCTAATTTTGCTGACTCCAATTCTGACCACCCTGTCTCTGGCCTCCATAATTAGACACATAGTTCATATCTTTAGGGTAGTGCTGATGATCGTGTCCTGCAGGCCACTGATTACCAATTGGCTGACTAATGCAAGATGTGCACAAGCCCCCATTAGTAGTATCTACAATATGTACCTGCTGTTTTTGCCCTGACTCTTCACCCTTTTGGTGAGTATGCTCATTTGTGTCAATAAAGTGGCCATATTTTCAGCCATTGAATTGGATGGATCTAAAGGCACTGAGTGCACCACTGGAGTGATAGGTGCATTTTTGGTTATCCATCCTGAATTCTGCGCCATCTTGTCAAGCAGACATTGACCTTCTCTCCATGTTTTACTCAAGAATGCTCCACCCGCTGAAGCATCAACTATGTTCTTCACGCTGTCTGACAATCTTATGTAGAACCGTTGTCCCAACATCAAATCTGGAATGACATGGTGAGGAAATATGACCAGCATCCCTTTAAAATGCTCCCATGTTTCATGCAATATTTTCATTGGCCTCTGTTTAAAACTCAAAATGTCATCAATCTGTTGCGCGGTTTTGGGGGGGGGGGTGGAACTTGTTCACGAATTGCCTGACTAACTCCTCCCAAGTTGTTATGGAATTTATGGGGAGTGAGTTTAACCAGGTATGGGCAGCTCCGGTCACTGAGAATGGGAACAATAGCAACTTGATTGCTTCTGGAGTTACATTGGGCTGTCTTTGGGTCTTACAGATTGACAGAAAAATTTTCAAGTGTTGTTGAGGATCTTCGACTTATGACCCCGAAAATAGCCCCTTGTTTTGCAACAAATGCAACATGTTATTCGTGATTTGGAATGATTCAGCTTGTATCTGCGGGACTAAAATTGAGGTGGCCAAATTTTCAGTTGTGGGTTGTGCCCAATCAAAGAAAACCGCCTCGGGCACAAGAGGTGCCATTGGTGCTATTGGTACAGTTGGGTGTTCTTTGTGATCTCCCATTGCTGTTTCGATTGGATCAGTTGTTTGTTGTTGTCTATTTCTCCGGTTGGCCCGGTTCAAGGCCTTGAAAACTTTCTCGGTATCTGAAAATGCTTCAAATACTTCACCAGTTCTCGATGAGTTTGTAGGCATGCACCTGTGCAACCAAGTCAACAAACGTTAAAAATTTCAATGTAAAAATTGGGTGTAGAGAAAACTAACTACACTAAGAATTTTTTTTGTACGTCTTTCAATCGCAATTGATAATACCGTTAACTCCCCGGCAACGGCGCCAAAATTTTATCACGCTCAACTAAGCCTATTAAAAGACTATGCGGGGGTTGCAAATATAATCCGGGGTATTATGCCCCGAGTCAAATCCCACAGGGAATTAACGTATCAAGAGAAGTTTTTGAAGTACTAAATTCTTATTAGTCAACCTCCTCAAACTTTGTGAATACAAGTGGTGTTATAATTACTACGACAACTATTCGAATCAATAAAACAAAGGTTAATTAATACGCAAATGTAGACAATTGGAATAAAGGCCTAAGGTAATGGCTTCCCCCGTTGTAGATTTCCTTAGTCATATATTTCTTATAGATATGAATTAGTTATCTCTATCAATCATGAACTCTCCAACTATCATAACTCTCTCTCAAGTAATTATGATAATTTACTAGACGCACTCTCTCAAACTACGCTAGCCAGATTCGCATTACAATTCACTTAGATTGCACCCGAGGTATCGTTATCTCTACTCCAACCTCTAAACCCTCGGTTATGACTTCGTCTATACTCCGGGAGTGATGTTATTCAAACAATTACCTAAATATGCATTCTTTCTCAAGTAGCTATATAATAAATAGGCATGGCTAATTGAGGATCCTTTCAACTAACCAAATATCAAAACATAGTTGAACAAATAGAGATTAACAACTAACTCAAAACTATATTAATATCACAATAAGTGCATCCACAACGGGTTCGACCAAAACCTTAGGTTAAAAGCATTAGCTACTCATAACAATGATAAACATCATAATAAATAACTTCATTACAAATCATAAAAACAAAAGGAAGAGGAGAAGAACTTGATGTAGAAAACTCCTCTTAGCTCCTTGCCTTTCCTATTCTTGTTCTTAGCTAATAAAAGCTGCACACCTCTATTTTTGGGCGAGCTTGACTTTCTATAGGTTAAGTGAATTTTCCCCTAGACTTCTAAAATTACCCCTGACGATTCTGTTCTGGAATCTGGACTAGCGCGATCGCGCATGTGGGCGCGCTACTGGGCGCGCTAGTCCAGGTCTCATTTGTTTGGTTCTTTTATTCTTATCTTCTCGCTCATTCAGATCCTAGGGGTCTTTCTTGCTTCAATGTAGCTCCAATCACAGCTTTAAGGCCTCATACAAGCTCTTCATTCCTGCAACACAATTTAGAGCTCATTTTTCATCATTTAATTATATTAGAGCATTGAAACATAATCAAGTTGGGGCAAAAACCATTGTCAAATGACATATATCTAGCCTAATATCAGCTTGCAACTTGGAGTTTTGCGAGCATTGTGTCCAAAGGAAATAGACAAGGGTTAAATTTGGTACAACGATCCATAATACTAAAGGCATTTTGGATTATGTACACTCTGATGTTTGGGGTCCTTCCAAAACACCTTCATTGGGTGGGAAGCACTATTTTGTAACCTTTGTTGATGATTTTTCCCGAAGAGTGTGGGTGTATACAATGAAGAGCAAAGATGAAGTGTTGGGAATTTTTCTCAAATGGAAGACGATGGTGGAGAATCAAACAGGCAGGAGGATCAAGTGTATTCGCACAAACAATGGAGGTGAATACAAAAACGATAATTTCAATAAGGTTTGTGAAAATGACGGCATCGTGCAATACTTCACTGTCAGACATACACCACAACAAAATGGAGTGGCAGAACGTATGAATCGGACCTTGCTGGAGAAGGTACGGTGTATGTTGTCCAATGCTGGCTTGGGCAAAGAATTTTAGGCGGAGGCAATTACATATGCATGCCACATCATTAATCGTCTACCATCTGCTGCTATTGACGGCAAGACACCATTTGAAAAATGGTATGGAAATCCTACTGTAGATTATGACTCTTTACACGTGTTTGGCTCAACTGCATATTATCATGTGACAGAGTCAAAATTGGATCCAAGCGCAAAAAATACTATTTTTATGGGGATTACTTCTGGAGTCAAAGGATACCGCTTATGGTGTCCTATGACAAAGAAAGTAATATTCAGCAGAGATGTTACCTTTGATAAATCTGCTATGGTAAATAAGGTAACAAAAGATACCAAACAAAATGAAGGTGCTTCTAAGCAAGTGGAGTTTGAGGGAAAATTTATTTTTCCTACACAAGAAGTAGGGGAGGAAACAAATGAAGATTATCCTCTGGAAGAAGAGCCAGTAGAGAGGGAGATTCCAATTCAGGAACCTCAACAACAACTTGAATCAATAGCAACCAGCAGGCCAAAAAGGACAATAACAAAACTTGTTCGTTTTATAGAGACCGTTGCTTGTGCCACCTCAATTATAGTTGATGATGTTCCTACCACTTATAAAGACGTAGTCCAAAGTTCAGAAGAAGATAAGTGGAGGATTGTCATGAATGATGAAATACAGTTCCTTCATCAGAATCATACATGGAGATTGGCCAATCTCCCGAAGGGAAAGAAAGTAATTGGGTGCAAATGGGTATTTGCAAAGAAAGAAGGATTTCCTAACCAAGAAGATGTTCACTACAAAGTAAGATTGGTAGCCAAAGGATATGCTTAAAAGGAGGGAATTGATTACAATGAAGTGTTTTCTCCAGTTGTAAAACATTTCTCCATTAGAATTATGTTGGCTTTGGTAGCACAGTTGGATTTGGAACTAGTTCGGATGGATGTAAAAACTGCGTTTTTACATGGAAACTTGGAGGAGGAAATCTACATGACTCAACCAAAAGGATTCAAAGTTGCTGGAAAAGAAAATATGGTATGCAAACTTGAAAAATCATTGTACGGATTGAAACTATCTTCTAGACAATGGTACAAGCGATTTGACAAGTTTATGTTGCGGCAAGGGTACAAGAGAAGCAAATACGATCATTGTGTGTATTTGCGCAAGCTTGAAGATGGTTCTTTTGTATATCTTCTCCTATACGTTGATGATATATTGATAACTTCCAAGAATTCAGAAGAAATTGATAAGTTGAAGATTCAACTGAATAAGGAACTCGAGATGAAGGATCTGGGTGAGGCAAAGAAATTCTTGGCATGGAGATAATAAGAGATAGATGTTCAAATAAACTTTGTTTATCTCAAAAGGAATATTTGAAGAGAGTACTACAACGTTTTGGCATAGATGAGAAGACTAATCCAGTTAGTACTCCACTTGCTCCCTATTTTAAGCTAAGTAATACTATGTCGCCAAAAGATGAAGCTGAACAGGAATATATGTCAAGGGTACCTTACGCAAATGTTGTTGGTAGCTTGATGTATGCAACGGTCTGTACGAGACCTGACATTTCACAAGCTATTGGAGTTATTAGCAGATTTATGCATAATCCAGGAAAGGAGCATTGGCAAGCTGTGAAGTGGATTCTACGGTATATTCATAATACTGTAGATGTTGGGTTAGTTTTTGAGCAAGAAGGCAATCAATCTATAGTTGGATATTGTGACTTAGATTTTGCGGGTGATCTGGACAAACGAAGATCAACTACTGGTTATGTGTTTACTTTTGCAAAGGTACCAGTTAGTTGGAGGTCTACTTTGCAGTCAATAGTTGCTTTGTCTACAACAGAGGCAGAGTACATGGTTATTACAGAGGCTGTGAAAGAGGCAATTTGGCTTCAGGGGTTGCTAAAGGAGCTTGGTATTGGACAAAAAAGTATCACAATTTTTTGTGATAGTCAAAGTGCTATTCAATTAGCGAAGAACCAAGTTTATCATGCAAGGACGAAGCACATTGATGTTCGGTATCATTTCGTACGAGAAATCATAGAAGAAGGTGGAGTCACAGTGAAGAAAATTCATACTACGGAGAATCCTGCTGATATACTGACAAAAGTGGTGACTGCGGTCAAATTTCAACATTGTTTGGATTTGATCAACATTGTTGAACACTGAAGATTGAAGATGAAGATACAACCAAAATTTGTTATTGGGAAGTAAAATTGGGTTGGTACTTCACCCTATAAAAGAAGGCCTAATGTTTAGGATTTAAATACACCTCTCATTTGCCTTCTTATCTTCTTAAGACATTTGTATCTTCTCTCTTTAGTATTATTCCACTTATATTTTTGGAGTGGAATAAAATATTGGTTGTGTCCGAGGAAGTATGCAAAATTGGCCGAACCTCGTAAATTCTGGTATTCCTTTTATTGTCTTTTTATTGTCTTATTTATTATTTGGTGGTTGTCATAATTTTTGGTATAGTAATTGTGACTCATTCACACTATATATACATTTGACTTCCGCAACAGTGAGGTGCTAGAAAGATAGACTTTTGGTAGTGAAGACATGAAAGCAAAAAGGATATCCACTTAGATATAATCAAACCAGTAATTTCAGGTTCGATTCTTGAGAATAAAGTTATATTTAGTAAGGAACGTTTTATCCCCGAATCCGAATTAGTTGGGCTACAAAACAAAAACCAAATGGAATTTTATCCGTTTTTAAAATTTTGAATTTTTGATGCTTTTAATACGCAACGTTCTTTATCCGAACAGTGCTTTTTTGTATAAATAATGGCTGATATAGTATTGAAGATAGATTTATTTTTCTTTTTTCATAAAGGGCCATGTACTAGATATATAGACACTTCTTTTTCTTTCTCCGCCTTGTGGAAATGAGGACGTGTGTTGATTATTGTGCCTTAAACCGAGTCACGAAGGACAAATTTCCCATTTATGTTATTGATGAACTACTAGACGAGTTGCACGGAGTGCAATTTTTTTCTAAATTGAATATTTGCTAATCAATAATCACCAGGTTAAAGTTCATCCATCTGATGTCGAGAAAGCAAGACATTATGAATTCTTGGTGATGGTATGCGGCATTACAAATGCTTCATTTACTTTCCACTCTCTTATCAATGAGGTATTCAAACATCATCTCCGAAAATTTATTTTGGTTTTCTTTGACGAAGTTCTAATTTATAGTACATGTTTGGAAGATCATTTAAAACATTTGGATCACTTGTAAGAACTCATAGATTGTCAACCCAAAAAAAAGTCTTTTTAGCTTGAGGTCAGTTAAGTATCTTGGCCATATTATAACTAACAATAGTATTGTAGTAGATCCTGAAAAAATTAAAGCTATCACCAAATGGCCAAAAGCAACAACTCCTAATGCCATGAGGGAGTTTTTGGGACTTTGTGGCGATTACAGGAAATTCATTCAACGCTATGGAAAGATAGCTAAACATCTTGCACAAATGCTCAAAAAGAATGCAAGAATAAGGGAAAGAAAATATCGCGGCTGATGCACATTTCCTAAGAAATTCTGATGTTGATGGCAGTTTGAAGGTCATTACTTTACTAGTTCCAGGGTGGCTAGAAAGAATTAAGGAAGAGCATTCGAATAGCCCCAACGTCCAACATTTGTTTCACTTAGTACAAGATGGTGAAGCTATTGGTTCCTGGAGTTTTCGAGATGGAGTGTTGTATTTCAAACGACGTATTTATCTTGACGAGGAATCTCCCTCACTGAAGGTGATTATTGAACAATTCCATAGTAGCAACCATGAAAATCTTCATAAGACAGTACTTCATCGTATTCAGACAAGCTTTTATTGCAAGGATTTGAGGAAAAAGGTTCAAACAGTCATAGAAACAGCATCTTGCAGAAATAGCAGGGTAAGACTGCGTACAATAAACTCTTGTGGTCCGGCCTTTCCCTGGACCCCGCGCATAGCGAGAGCTTAGTGCATCGGGATGCCCTTCTAAGGAAAAAAGTTCAGCAATTTATTCGTGACTATGATGTTTGTGAAAGATCATGTTGAGGGAACTGGCCTGCTAGAATGGCCTCTCCTAGAATGATCCCGGCCATATTTACTATGACATAGAGCCAGACCATCTTCAGGATATGTCAATGACATAGCATTATCCACTTCATTTCTCCAAGTAGTTATTTCTTCAGTATGTTCCCTTCTGTTAGATAATCCCACCTCAGTGATCACTTCTTTCTCCAAATCAATAGTTACAAAAATATCCGAGCACGAATTATGAACCCTTCTCCAAGAATTGCGATTCAAAGAGTAAATTTCGTGAATCCACGAATCGGGCTTTCTCTCATGACTTACTATCCTCACTACTTTATAATCATTGGTTTTAGGAACAAAACCAAAGCCAAAGGTAAAATCCCATATGAATTTTTGGCCTAGGCATGCAAAGCTTTGAATTCTTTAGTTAAAGGTGTTGCGGAAGCCAAATGTATAGAGTGTGAATAAGTCACAACTACTATACCAAAAATTATGACAGCCACCAAATAATAAATAAGACAATAAAGCAATAATAAAGGGAACACCAGAATTTACGAGGTTCGGCTAATTTTGCCTACTCCTCGGACACAACCAATATTTTATTCCACTCCAAAAATACAAGTGAAATAATACTAAAGAGAGAAGATACAAATGCCTTAAACAGATGAGAAGGCAAATGAGAGGTGTGTTTCAATCCTAAACATTAGGCCTTCTTTTATAGGGGAAAAATCCCCCCAAACTTAACTCCCAACCAATGTGGGACTTTGGCATTTTGCCAAACTTCAACAAATCTCCACCTTGGCAAAATTCCACATTTTCAATTCTCTCTCAATAACAAATTTTGGTTGTGTCTTCATCTTCAATCTTCAGTGTTCAACAATGTTGATCAAATCCAAACAATGTTGAAACTTGACCGCAGTCACCACCTTTGTCAGCATATCAGCAGGATTCTCTGTAGTATGAATTTTCTTCACCGTGACTCCACCTTCTTCTATGATTTCTCGTACGAAATGATACCGAACATCAATGTGCTTCGTCCTTGCATGATAAACTTGGTTCTTCGCTAATTGAATAGCACTTTGACTATCACAAAAAATTGTGATACCTTTTTGTTCAACACCAAGCTCCTTTAGCAATCCTTGAAGCCAAATTGCCTCTTTCACAGCATCTGTAATAGCCATGTACTCTGCCTCTGTTGTAGACAAAGCAATTGTTGACTGCAAAGTAGACTTCCAACTAACTGGTGCCTTTGCAAAAGTAAACACATAACCAGTAGTTGATCTTCGTTTGTCCATATCACCCGCAAAATCTGAGTCACAATATCCAACTACAAACTGATTGTCTTCCTGCTCAAAAACTAACCCGACATCTACAGTATTATGAATATACCGTAGAATCCACTTCACAGCTTGCCAATGCTCCTTCCCTGGATTGTGCATATATCTGCTAATAACTCCAACAGCTTGTGAAATGTCAGGCCTTGTGCAAACCATTGCATACATCAAGCTACCAACAGCATTTGCGTATGGTACCTTTGACATATACTCTCGTTCAGCTTCATCCATTGGCGACATAGTAGTACTTAGCTTAAAATGGGAAGCAAGTGGAGTACTAACTGGCTTAGTCTTGTCATCTATGCCAAAACGTTGAAGTACTCTCTTCAAATATTCCTTTTGAGATAAACAGAGTTTCTTTGAACGTCTATCTCTAATTATCTCCATGCCAAGAATTTTCTTTGCCTCACCCAAATCCTTCATCTCGAACTCCTTCTTCAGTTGAATCTTCAACTTATCAATTTCTTCCGAATTCTTGGAAGCTATCAACATATCATCAACATATAGGAGAAGATATACAAATGAACCATCTTTAAGCTTGTGCAAATACACACAATGATCGTATTTGCTTCTCTTGTACCCTTGCCGCAACATAAACTCGTCAAATCGCTTGTACCATTGTCTAGAAGATTGTTTCAATCCGTACAACGATTTTTCAAGTTTGCACACCATATTTTCTTTTCCAGCAACTTTGAATCCTTCTGGCTGAGTCATGTAGATTTCCTCCTCCAAGTTTCCATGTAAAAACGCAGTTTTTACATCCATCTGAACTAGTTCCAAATCCAATTGTGCTACCAAAGCCAACATAATTCTAATGGAGGAATGTTTTACAACTGGAGAAAACACTTCATTGTAATCAATTCCCTCCTTTTGAGCATATCCTTTGGCCACCAATCTTGCTTTGTAGCGAACATCTACTTGGTTAGGAAATCCTTCCTTCTTTGCAAATACCCATTTGCACCCAATTGCTTTCTTTCCCTTCGGGAGATTGGCCAATCTCCATGTATGATTCTGATGAAGGGACTGTATCTCATCATTCATGGCAAATCCTCCACTTATCTTCTTCTGAACTTTGAACAGCGTCTTTATAAGTAGTAGGAACATCATCAGCTACAATTGAGGTTGCACAAGCAACCGTCTCTATGAGACGAACAGGTTTCGTTATTGTTCTTTTTGGCCTGCTGGTTGCTATTGATTCAAGTTGTTGTTGAGATTCCTGAGTTGGAATCTCCTCTACTGGCTCTCCTTCCAGAGGGTAATCTTCATTTGTTTCCTCCTCTGCTTCTTGTGTAGGAAAAATAAATTTTCCCTCAAACTCCACCTGCTTAGAAGCACCTTCATTTTGTTTGGTATCTTCTGTTACCTTATTTACCATAGCAAATTCATCAAAGGTAACATCTCTGCTGAATATTACTTTCTTTGTCATAGGACACCATAAGCGATATCCTTTGACTCCAGAAGTAATTCCCATAAAAATAGCCTTCTTTGCCCTTGGATCCAATTTTGACTCCGTCACATGATAATATGCAGTTGAGCCAAACACGTGCAAAGAGTTATAATCTACAGCAGGTTTTCCGTACCATTTTTCAAATGGTGTTTTGCCATCAATAGCAGCAGATGGTAGACGATTAATGAGGTGGCATGCATATGTAATTGCCTCAGCCCAAAATTCTTTGCCCAAGCCAGCATTGGACAACATACACCGTACCTTCTCCAGCAAGGTCCGGTTCATACGTTCTGCCACTCCATTCTGTTGTGGTGTATGTCTAACAGTGAAGTGTCGGACGATGCCATCATTTTCACAGACCTTATTGAAATGATCATTTTTGTATTCACCTCCATTGTCTGTGCGAATACACTTGATCCTCCTGCCTGTTTGATTCTCCACCATCGTCTTCCATTTGAGAAAAATTCCCAGCACTTCATCTTTGTTTTTCATTGTATACACCCACACTCTTCGAGAAAAATCATCAACAAAGGTTACAAAATAGTGCTTCCCACCCAATGAAGGTGTTTTGGAAGGACCCCAAACATCAGAGTGTACATAATCCAAAATGCCTTTAGTATTATGGATCGCTGTACCAAATTTAACCCTTGTCTGTTTCCCTTTGACACAATGCTCACAAAACTCCAAGTTGCAAGCCTTTACTCCTTTTAACAATCCTTGATCTGATAGAGTTTTCAAGGATTTTCCTCCAGCATGTCCCAAGCGCATGTGCCATAGCTTGGTTGCTTCTGCCTCTTTGTCGTCACTGGATGTCACTGTCGTTGTCCCAATAACTGTACTGCCACGATAGCGATACATATTATTATTCTTCCGATTAGCCTTCATTACCACTAGTGCACCGGAGCATACTCTCATCACTCCATTTTCTGCAATGATTTTGAACCCTTTTGATTCTAGGGCTCCCACAGAGATGAGATTCTTCTTCAAATCCGGTACATATCGAACATCTATCAATGTTCTGATCATTCCATCATGGTTCCTTAATCGTATTGAACCAATGCCATATGAGGTAAGAGGGCTGTTATCCGCTGTGTGGACGACTCCATATTCTCCTTCTTGAAATTCCACGAACCAGTCCCTGTTGGGACACATATGATAGCTACAAGCCGAGTCCATCAACCATATGTCTGAAGATGTTGATGACTCTGTTGTAACTAATGAGAAGTCTGAATCATCACAATCAGCTACATTTGAATCCATAATGGCCTTTCCATTGTTATGTTTGGCCTTATTCTTCAACTTCGGACAGTCTTTCTTCCAGTGCCCTTTTTCTCGACAAAAGGCACATTCATCTTTGCTGGGTCTGGATCTTGACTTGGATCTTCCCTTCTTTGTCCTCGTTTGATTTTGAGGACGACCCCTCACAAATAGTGCTTCTCCTTCTCCGCCCTTCTGTTTTTCTCGCTTTCTTTGTTCATAGCTGTACAAAGCCGAACAAACTTCTCTGAGAGAAACTTCGTCATTTCCATGGAGTAGAGTAGTTTCAAGGTGCTCGTACTCATCAGGAAGTGACGCCAACAACATCAAGGCCAAGTCACCATCATCATAAGTTGTATCCATATTTTGCAAATCTGTAACCAACTTATTGAAACTGGTGATATGTTCATTCATCGTGGTACCAGGAACATAGGTGAAGTGAAACAGTCTCTTCTTCATGTACAATTTATTTTGACTGTTTTTCTTCAAAAATTTATCCTCCAGTGCTTTCCATAATTTACTTGCAGAAGTTTCCTTTGTGTATGGATATTTCTGCTCTCTAGCAAGGTAGGATCGAATGGTACCGCAAGCAACACGGTTGATAATTCTCCAATCTTCTTCTCCAATAACATCTGGTTTCTTTTCTTCAATGGCCAGATCTAGCCCTTGTTGAAAAAGGACATCTAGAACCTCGCCTTGCCACATCCCAAAATGTCCGGACCCGTCAAATATTTCGACCGCAAATTTCGCATTTGACACAATTCTTGTCATAAGCGAAGATGCCAATGATGACGTATTGTTGACACTTGATGTAGATTCTTCTTGTTTATTGTCTCCCATCTTTGACACAAATATTATTTAATAGCTGACGACACAAATCAAGATTATTTCCTTTCTGGTGTGGAAGATCAGACTAAGCTGCAACCACAGAGCATACTCAGACAGAACCTTGACTCAGTTACCAAGATAAATCTTTTCTGATGTGGAAGATCAGACTATGCTGCAACCACAGAGCATACTTAGACAGTACCTTGGCTCTGATACCAATTGTTGCGGAAGCCAAATGTATAGAGTGTGAATAAGTCACAACTACTATACCAAAAATTATGACAGCCACCAAATAATAAATAAGACAATAAAGCAATAATAAAGGGAACACCAGAATTTACGAGGTTCGGCTAATTTTGCCTACTCCTCGGACACAACCAATATTTTATTCCACTCCAAAAATACAAGTGAAATAATACTAAAGAGAGAAGATACAAATGCCTTAAACAGATGAGAAGGCAAATGAGAGGTGTGTTTCAATCCTAAACATTAGGCCTTCTTTTATAGGGGAAAAATCCCCCCAAACTTAACTCCCAACCAATGTGGGACTTTGGCATTTTGCCAAACTTCAACAAAAGGATTCCATAAGTAGACATAAGAGACATGGGAATATAAAGGTCCACAAATCCAAAGTATACCATTAACAGGTTTCAATAGCACATATAGAGATAGCAATTCTATTGGAATCTTGAATTTCCAAATCACATCACGGGGGCTTGTAACATCATTGTAACTCAATAGTGTGTAATCTTTTTGAGAAACTACGTTGATATGAATGGCGATTTCGGGTGTGGATAATAGAGAACGCCATGATTTGCTAACGAGGCAGATTTGGAAGAGATTTAAATGGCAATCTGTTGATGTTGTTGATTATAATGTCGAACGGCAGATCAGTAAAATTCACTTCCCTTTGAGATGAAGAAGAAAATGTGAGATTCTTAGGTTTATTCACTGTAGTTGATCTCCATATGACAATAAAAGGTGCCATAAGAATTAAGAATTCAAGAAAGTGATTTCCCATGGCCATAATTTACAGATCTTAGAACTAGAGCAGCATTTGAGGTACATATATATTTTCATCAAATCAAATATATTTAATCACATTTAATCTTGAATTTATTAAAGCATATATTCGTTAGAAAGATTCACAAGAAAGTGAGGTGCTAAAAAAATGGAGAGATTTGGTGGGGAAGCTTAAAAGGAGGGATTTTGTTATCACTTTGGAAACAAAAAGAATATCAGCTTAATTTAGATAAAAATGGCAAGAAATTGTGGCTTAATAGTTGGAAGAATATAAATATATAAATAAAACAAGTAAGTTTGTGATAGTGTAGTCACTATCCATAAGGAATTTATGACACTTACTTTTTATTCAAAATTTTCTGTTATGCTTGCATCAGGATAGATTGTCTACATCACACACCCCTTGATGCAGTCCTTCCCCGGACCCGGGGGAAATGCGGATATTTCGTGCATCGCGCTGCTCTTTTTTTTACTTTTCATTCAAAATTTTGCAAAATCGACTGATATGCAAGACGGTAAAACCTTTACCATTCCACGATACGCTTCGGTGATATCTTTCGTTCTCTTAGCATGTAGTAGTACATTATTACTAACTAATTTACTAAATAATACGTAGTAGTAAGAGGTGGGCATAATTAACCTAATGTTGAGCAAACCATAAATTGGAAATGACACCAGATGACCACTTTTAAGCATGTTATTTTAAATATATTCACAATTTACAATGTATTTAAATATTAGCCAATTTCGCTCAAACTTCAGGATACGACTTCCTAGGGTTTCAACCACAAAACTCAAACTCCAGGACATCGTGTCCTAAAGTTTGAAAATTGTATCCTGAAGTTCAAATCTTATGTCCTGAATTTTAAATTAGTATTTCAGAAATTTTGGGTGAATTTGCTAATTTTTAAATATATTGTAAATTGTGAATATATTTTAAATAGCTGGCTTAAAAGTGACTATTGTTGCACTTAGCCCAATGTGAAGCAAAAAAAAAAAAGAGGCGGGGATGAAACAAGAGCAAGGCAACTTTTTTTTTTCTTTGTAATATCCTTTATTCACAAATTATGTATACAAAATAATAACATTAGCTTAGGCTATGAATTTTTATTTTTTTACATCATTTATATTAACACAACAAACAATAAAATACATTCTTTTGGGGGGTAAACAATAAGGACCAAACTATATTCTATTAAGCAGATTTCTGTCATATCTCTCTCTTTTTGAAGAAGGCTGCAGTCAAATCAAACTATTTAGTTGTTTTGTAATGGTGATAGGACATTTTTGCGGTATTCAGCTAAACCCCATAATGGATATATATTTCTGTATGCTGCATAGTGTAACATGCAATTCTTCATGAAAACACCAGTAATTTCCTGCACATATATATTAAATACAAATAAGATAATATTTCGATAAGACCATTTTTTTTTAATAACCGAGAAATTAGAAGCATGGATGCCCTCGTAAGGATTTGGTGGGTCTTATGAGAGGTAGAAGTAAGCCAAAGAAGTATTGGGATGAGATGATTAGACAAGATATGACTTTGCTTTAACATGATCCTTGATAGGAAGGTGTGGAGATCGAGGATTAAGGTTGTAGGTTAGTAGGTAGTTGAGTGTGTTTCGAGACGATTCCAGTGTTATTTGCGGCAGTCTTGTATTCAAATATTGTAGATTTCTAATCACTACATGTTGTTCTTTTTGCCTTGTTTTCTTTTATCTTATTCTTGTTACTGCTTGTTGCTACTGCTCTATTCTCATTCTTGCCAAGGGTCTATTGGAAACAACCTCTCTATATTCATTGTAGGGGTAACGTCTGCGTACTATCTACCCTCCCAGATCCCACTTGTGAAACTATACTGGGTTGTTTGTTTGTTGTTGTTGTTGTTTAATAATCGAGAAATCCCCGAGGGCCTTTGGTGACGACTTTTATCCTTTGTTTAGCTTTTAATTTGTAGACTAATTACCTGCTGTGGGAAGTCACCATCTTCCATCTGAGAATTAATCAACAGCCTTGCTGCGCGGTGGAGCGGCCTTGGATCTCTGCCAACCTGTCCAAATGGTAAAGATGGTAAATTACTATTTTGAAGAAGAAAATGTTTTACTATGATTTTGGAATAAATTAGCATTTACTAGTAGT
This sequence comes from Nicotiana sylvestris, assembly GCF_000393655.2. NCBI lineage: Eukaryota > Viridiplantae > Streptophyta > Magnoliopsida > Solanales > Solanaceae > Nicotiana > Nicotiana sylvestris. Next base: position 6,182,072 of record NC_091062.1, read on the forward strand.
AACAAGGAATTTACCTGGCCAGAGTGAATCAATCCCATCAATGCCCATGCAGTTTGTACCAGATTTGATTTAGCTGTTTCAAGTTCTCTATATACCTGTTATGATCAAATACGAAGTTGAGTCACAGTAGTCTTTTCCACAGTTATCTTTAATTTTTCCTCCTCTTCTCTAAGGGGTACGCGAATTAATAGAAAATATAGAAAACCTCCAATGTTAGAAAACTTGTTCTAAATTATTGAATGTTGGCATGAAAGGGTCGGAAACAGCCTCTCTACCTCACAAGGTAGGGGTAAGGTCTACGTACAAATTACCCTCCTCAGACTCCACTTATGGGATTACACTGGGTGGTTTTTTTTTGTTGTTGTTGGCATGAAAGGGATCCAAAATGGACCGGTATGATTATTGAGAATTCATATGGTCGACCCTAACTACATACAGATTGAGACGTAGTTGTTGTAACTGTTGTTTTACATAGCTATTTTGCTTTTACATTACCTTGTCTGGGCAAGAACGGTAGCTTTCGCCCCAACCACCATCAGACCTTTGTGTTTGTAACAGAAATTCAACGCCTTTACGGACAGCTGCACAGTTGCTGTAACTTTTGCCTGCTGCAGCAAGCCCTCCAAGCGCGAACCAGGAACCATATGTGAAGCACACACCCCAGTTACCATACCTGTTAACATGATTGCTCGTGTCATATGTTGTCGAACTATCTGTTGTAAGTTCAAGGGGTTTCGGAAGAAAAATGTAATATACCATGAGCCATCAGGCATCTGTACATCTTCAAGATATTTAACAGCATTAGCAACAAAATTGTCTATCGCTTTTGTTCGGTGTCCAGGGTACAGCTTCTTAAACAGAACAAGTGCTTGAATTGATGAGGCAGTACATTCGACGTACCTGGATTGACATTTAATTAGCGGCATGTAAAATGGAGACTAACAAGGAAAAGGGAAAGAGAGGAACTAGAGAAAGTACACTTACTCGTGCTCAATCACAATGTCCGCGAAAAATTCAGTAGGATTGAGCAGCTGTCGGTGCATAAAACAGAACAAGAAAGTTAAAGCACGGAGATAGAATTCCTAAATCATGAACTTCAAACTCAAACGTAACGATAGTTTTACATGGCAGAAAAGTTACCTCCAAATATTCCGAGGCCCCTGCAGGCTCCCACGCTGCTAAACCCCCATTTTTGCTCTGCGATTTCATTTAAATTGGATCTTATTACTAATGTAAAGTATAGGTTTCTATTGGAATTTTTGAAGAAGTAGAATAACTTCAGCTTAAATGACTAATGATTTGAGGACACATTTTTCAGTGTTTACCTGTAAGGAAAGAATGACATTCACTGAATCATACAGTCGAGAAGGTTCCATTGCCTCACCAACTAATTCAGGAGGCATTGTAGAGAAGAGAAGGCAACACTAGAGAAACAAACGAAAGAAGAGTTCAGGCAAATTTACGAGCATTATCTGATCACTTTTTCTGCAATTACAAGAAGTGGAAATTTTATTGCATGGAAAAGTTAGATACCTTTAGTGCTTCAGCAGTGCAATCAGAGACTTGCCATCCATGATCTTGATCTGAAAACGTCCATGATCCTTTTGAGATATGCCGATACATTCCTTTGAAATCACCAGAAGGATCGTCCTTCACCTGCAAGAAGTCGCTTATATTAATAAGGCTCAGTTGAAAAGGAATTTTTTGAGAGAACAGTCAAATACAAAGAACAAAAGTTCATGATTTAAACATCCAAACCTGAGATTCTTTTAAAAAGTTGTGTCCTCTTTTAAGAGTATCCGCTATCTCATCATTCATCTCACTGGCCAATAGTGCTTGAATAGCAAAACCAGTATCCCATTCTTGACTACCAAAACTCTGCAATTCAACAACAAACACTTGGAAATTTCAGCAACGATTCTTTGCATCAGTTAAAAGAAGTAAAAAAGGAGACTAGATTTTTATTTTACAAACACGCGTTAAGTGCAAAAGAGATCCTATTTTAACTTACTGTGGTTTGTGACATAGTATAATTCAGATCTACCAACCTGCATTTTCATTCCATCTTCAGCTACCCATAAATAATCTGGGATTCTAGCAAGATGTTTTTTGAAATAATCGCCGTTGGGATCCTCAACCCAACAAGCAAGCATGCACAATACCTACAACATCCAAAGTGTGACATCAGTCAAGGCATTAAGAAAATGCATGTAGTTTTGTTATCTGATAAAAATGAATTAGCTGCCATACTTTTTCGACACATCCAATGGTGATGTATCGACTATTCTCGTCTTCATAATGTATGTGTTTCATGGTCACTTCAAGAGCTTTATTTCTAAGCTTGTTGAAAGGCCAACGGGTCAATAGAGGCTCGGTACATATGTAGAGACTGTCCCACATCAAATCTTGAACCAACGGATGAGGGTAATAAAGATCCTCCTGCAGTAACAAGTTTGTGCTTGAGCATTTTAAAGGGATGTTGATGTACATATTATCTTCAAAACTGATGCAGTGTTATACCTTTGCACATGAATGGCGTACTTTTCTCCAGTTAATTTCATTGTATGGTTGATCATATAACTCTTCCCTCAGTTGCAAAATGAGAGGTGTGATTGGACCAACAAATCTCTTCCCATAGAGATAAGACATTGGCATGTAGACCATTCGACAGTAACACCACATTTTTGCTGCATTTAAATTGAGAGTCAAAATACGAGGTAGATCGAAATGTAGCATAGCAAATCCTGAAAATTATTATCTACAACAACATGAACTAAATATTTAGGACGTCCAATAGAAAATTGACCAACCTGGATGTATGGGAAGAAAAGATGGAAGAATCCAAAACTCAGGGGGCATAGGGTTGGTTCCTAACCACTCAAAAACTCCAAGAATCTGAATGAAATAAGGGAATATTTCTCAGCAAAAAGAAGGAATATATATATATATATATATATATATGTGACACTTGAATGTTTACTTTACAATGGAGAATGACATAATTTACTGAGTTTAACTTTTATATACTAATTGTGTAAAAGAACTTTACACTATCAGGTCACATAAATGATAACTATAGTTAACTGTCCACAATAAGTGGGATTAGTAACATAGAAATGAAAGCAGGTTACCTGCTACAAGTTAAAATACACTAATAATGTAAAAAATTTCAGACCATCATGTATATAAGTTAAATCCTAATATATAATAAATATAACGACATGTAACACTCTACTATAAGTAGGAATCAGTAACTTAGAAAATAAGGCAGATTACAACAGGTTAAGATACACTAATAGTGTTAAAAAAGTATGTCCACGGTAAGTGCATATAAGCTAAATCCTAATTTATAATACTCTAAAAGAGTTCTTAGTATAATCATACCGAGAGCCATGTTTTACCCCAGGAAGGAATCGCGGTGATGCTACCATGATCAAGAATCCATTTCCTTGCTCTAGCACAAGCATTGTTTTCGCCACCATCCGGTCCTTCCCCGAGGATCCTCATGCAAATATAACTCAATGCTGTACAGAACATGGTACTATGACCTTCTATGTGCAAACCCCATCCACCATCTTCATTCTGAATAACCCAGGAGGCCGTTAGTATTTCAGAAATGAGTTTAACTTTTATATACTAACAAGTGTACATTGTCTAAAAGTGAAACATTTTATACTGTCTGCGTATATAAGTTAAATTATTTAGGAATCTGCAAAGCAAACTTTGGTAGAATAATATATATAGTATTCATTGGAACATTTTGTCAAGTACCTGGTGACAGTATATATACCGAAGAATTTCCTTCCGATGTTCAGCTGGGAATACAGTATTAAGATGACCTGTGATATACATACACATAACCTGCATTTTTTTCCCCAAGAAAAAGAACAAAGAATTAGCTTTCTTCAATACAACGTACAGGAATTTTTTTACACTATAACCTAAACATAACTACAGATTCATAATGTGAGATAAGTGACGTAGACAAAGTAACATGTTACAACATACTTATTAAAATAAACAGAGACAATTTTAAATCCTTTTACATTGTTGATTACACTTGGAACATGTCAATTTCACACCGCTTTTCGCTTTCCATACTTCTTCTTATGTTCATCTTTCAGACCGAAGTGATTTAATTGGCTAATTATTCAATGTAAGGAGCGCTTGAAAGCACGAGCTTGAGGTATTCCAAAGCAGTGGTAAATGTGTCTGATTGGTACAATTTGGGCCTACTACATATGTTAAATCGAAACAAAGCCTCGCATGTCTAAATGAAAAATCGTGACAATTTTAGGTGTCTCTATATATTCAACGAAATCTAAAACGAAACATACCAAAGGTGGAAGAAAGAATAAAGGACCAGCATTTTCAGCAGGCCAATGACCATCACTAGCTTGTAATGCTGAAAAAAAATGAACAGCTCTACGTAATGAAGTTGTGGCAACTTCATCTGTAATTTCTTCTCCTTCTTCTACTTTTACTGCTGGAATTGTCACTTTGAAATTCTTCTCTCGAAGAAACTGCATACATAGGAAAAATATGTCATTTAAATTATTTTTACAACATATTGCCTTAACAATAAAGAGTAACAGAGCCCGAATTTAAATTTTATAGGGTTCTGTAGTTTAAAATAACGACTTCCTCTGTCTGTTAACTGAGGTCTAAATTTAATATTACTACATAAACAAATAAGACAAGAGGGGTTGCTCTGATCGTAAGCAACCCCTACTTTCAACCGAGAGGTTGTGAGTTCGAGTCTCCCAAAGAGCAAGGTGGGAAGTTCTTGGAGGGAAAATGTCGGGGGTCTATTTGGAAACAGTCTCTCTACCCTAGGGTAAGTCTCGTATTTGGAAATAATATCTCTACCCTAGAGTAGAGTAGGGGTAAGGTGGGGTTATTGGGTTCCCTCGAACCCACAGCTTTGGGTAGTCAAATGATATAATGGTATATAATTTCTTAAGTTTGTGAAAAATCACAAGTAGATGGATCAAAAGTGCATATCTCGTATAACTGAAGGTTAAATTTGCTTATCCAAATATCATGAGGACCAAAATAAGAATTTATTGATATTTCAGGGATTAAAAGTGAAATCTCCCTGTCAAAGTTATATGGTGATATTTTGATTGGACATAAAGTATAAGAAAACAATAAAGGACTTGGAAGCAAGTCAAATAAATACTCATAATTTGTTGAGAAAGCGAAGAGAAGATAAATTATTAACTCAATGTACAATTAAAATAAATTAATTGAAAGTCTTTCACAAGTATGTTGTGTTCTTGGAGACCACTAGAGTAAGAAAACCAAAAAATTTCATAAAATAAATTACTACTTAAAGTTGCAGACAACTTAAGTGATAATTACCGGGAGAATCAGAAATAGCCAGATTTATAATTGGTAATTGTAAAAATAGCCATAATTTTAAAAGTAATCGATATTTAGCTATTTTTTTATGTAAAGATAAAATATGAACAAAAACACACCTAAAAATTCGGGAAAAAATTCAGCATTATATGCTGGCGTTCGAGTTTTTTATATATGAGATTCCAACATAATGTACTGGAATTTCATAATATGTTGGAGTTCCAACATAATATACTGAAAGTTTATACGCAGGAGTTCCATAATCCAGCATATCAATGCTGGAAATTTTCGTATGGTGGAGTTCCAACATAATATGCTGGAACTTTATACACAGGAGCTCCATAATCCAGCATATTATATCGGAACTTTCCGTGCTTCGGTAAAATAGTGGTTATTTTCAACGACTTTGCAAATGCTGCTATTTTTTAATTACCAGTTCGAAAACTGGCTAGTATATCCTATTTTTACTAACTATAGCAATAACTATATATATAAAGATAGACGGTATATATTCATTGAGTTGGTATAAACGTCGGATTATTTACCTGCAGTCGCCAAAGAAGATCTCCACTAGGCTTGACTTTATACCTATTATTCCAAAATTGTTGACGAGCCTCTTCAATTTCCTTTCGTTGTTCTGGTGTTCCAGCATTTGGATCAAACTCCCACGTTTGACGTCCTACGTAGTTGTTTGTGCTGTATAAATATGGTCCATCTTGTCCTTCTGCAATCTTCAACTTCCACATTTTTATACTTTCTTCTAGCTTTTACTCTCCGAGTTGCTCTAAGAAAAAACCAATAAATTATACGTCAAGTTAGTGACGAAGTCAGAAATTTCACTACGAATATTTTATATATATAAGAAGTAACGTTTGACTTATATAAATAATATAATTTTCCGACAAAAAATGTTGAACTGACCACCCTTCGTTGGCCGTAACTTTCATGTGCATCAAGACAGTACAACATAGGGGCAGAGGCACAAGCCTTCCAATAGATTTTGCTCAAACAATGCATTTGTTATTTAAATTCATCAAATATGTACGAATACTAAATTTAGAACTCTAACACTTGAAATCGTATTCTAAAATCCAGAACTCATGCATAAGACTGAAATGCTGGCTCCGCCTCTGGTACTACCACATAATCAAGGTTTATAATCTAATAATATAAATTAGAATCTCTCACACAATAGTTGTGAATTCGGTCTTCACTATCTCCGATTCCCATGTATAACTACTACTATTGCTGTTATATCTCAATCCGAAATAAATTGATTTCGACTATATAAATTCTCACTGACCACGTAACGAAAGAAATTTAACAAAACCTACTACCCCTTTTAATCAAACCCATGAAAAAGGTCCTACAAGTCTCAAAAAAATATCATGCAAAATTAAGATGAAGTGAACCAAAATGCTTTGTGTGTGTGAGAGAGAGAGAGAGATTTCTATACCTGCACGTTATGTAGAGATTAATGGATATGGAAATAAAAGGAGATGACTCACTTAAATAAGAGGAATATTTGCTGAAAGAGTGTAGGTGTAAAAGGGATGAAATGAAATCTGGTAAATTTGTTAATTTTCTGTTAAAGACTCACCAAGTTTTTTAGGGGGAATTTGGAGAGAAAACAATATACGAAAAAGGATACCTTTGTTTGGTAGGTTTCAGGAGCTAATAAATTAATTATGATTGTGTTGTGAAAAACGTGAATGATCTATGCAACTATTTATACAAAATTAAGGAAAGTAATTAGTTTATTTTTCATTATATTATGATAATGAATATGCCATTTATTGGCTTTTTTCCTCTTTCTTTTTGTCTTATCTTCTTTTGTTGCAGAATTAATCTTCGATTTTGTAGAGTTTAAATTATTTGATTTAGTGATAATATCAAGTGTAAAATAGTATATATAGGGTAGCCTAGTGCATTAAATTTCCGCTATGCGCGGGGTCCAGGGAAGGGCCGGATCACAAGGGTCTGTTGTACCCAGCCTTACCCAGTGCGGAGGCAGGATCTCCACGAAGGAGGTTCAAATTTTTTTTTCCGTAGCTAGTGGTAATTGAACCCATGACCTTATGTAGATTTTGAACCCCCTTGACCACTAAACTACACTTTTGGATTGTGTTAAGGGTGTTCAAAACTTAATATATAGAGATAAAAAACTGATTTTGCCTTATATATACAGTGTAATTTTTCGGCGAAGGGTGTTCGGATGAACACCCTTGCGCCCCCCTAAATCCGCCCCTGGCCTTACCCTGTATTTTTCAAGAGGCTGGTCACATGACAGCAACTTTACCAGTTATACCAACGCTCCCTTTCAGAAATAGTATATATATATATGTAAGTAAACTTATAAGAATTGATTGAATTTATTTTCACTTTTCTTTTCAAGTTGGTAGCTCTAAATTTCGAAGCATGGTGCGAAGTTTGTTAATAATAAAGTGACATAAATAAATAAATAAAAAGATTTTTTAATATTGACCAATGTATTCTTTAGTCTATCATTTAACCACCAACAAATATTAGATATTTATCATTTTCATGCTAGTGACAGGCCTTTAATTACTAAAAAGGCAAATTTTCGACATATTTTTCGTCGAAAATTCCTTTATGATAACTCAATTTTCGACGGGACGTTCGCCAGAAATTCGTTTTTTTTAGTAGTTATATAGACAACTTAAATCTAAAAAGTAAGCCAAGATAAAAGGAGACCAACATGTTTGTTTTAAAAGTTCCTATATTGGTACACTTCATTTAATTTCTCAATTAATACATTACCAAAATAATACACTTCATATAATCTCTTATAGATTACAAAAATCATATATAATTATTAGAAATATTAAGTTGACAGATATACACAACAATAATGGGCAAAAGTTGAAATGAAACTGTAGTAAGGAAAAACTTTATATATATTTGGTATATATGTAGAACTCTCTATTAATTTAATTTGAGTGAAATTCAAAAATAGTAAGATTTACATGTGGTAATTGAAAAATAGCCATAGTTTCAAAAGTAATTGAAATTCGGCCATTTTTCATGTGCAGATAAATCTGAACGAAAATACTGTTCAAAATCCGAAAAATATTCCAACATATAATGTACTGGAGTTCGAATTTTTTACATGTGAACTTCCAGCATAATATACTGGAGTTCCGGCATAATATACTGGAAGTTCATACACATATGCTCCAATCTCCAGTATATTATGCCGGAACTTTCCGTGTGCTGGAGTTCCAGCATAATATGCTGGAAGTTCATACACAGATGTATCAATCTCCAGTATATTATGCTGGAACTTTTCGTGTTACAGCAAAATAGTGGCTATTTTTTAATAACTTTGCAAAAGCTGGCTATTTTTCAATTATCAGTCCGAAAACTGACTAGTCCGTGTTATATTCACATTTAATTTATGTAGTATATTTTTCAACGTGCAAGATCTAAATTCCATTTTTTAGAGGCATTGGAATTTTAGATAAAACAAATTTGTAGCATATAATAACTGAAAGACAAGATTTATAGCATCTAGTCTAGTATAAAACAAGAGCAAAGAATGTACTGCGTGTATCCCAACCACTTACCTTATTAAAGAATTAATTAGATTAACTTGTTGTTTTGCGGATAATTTATTATAGTTTATTCCAAATTATCTTTCGCCGAAATTGACACGTGATCGCATTGATATTGTAAGATGAATAAGTAATATTTTACTTGTGATAGCAAGTACTGAAACTATTTTTCAAAATAAGTAATTGGTTACATATTTTGGGTAAAAATACTTAAAATAATTAAGTAGCCTAATAAAAGGGCGTTTGGACATAAAAAATGTGAAATTTCAAAAAAAAAAAAAAAGTAAAAAAAGATATCAAGTGAAAATAGTATTTGAAAATTAAAATTGTGTTTGGATATAAATACAAACACAAGTAAAATTTAAAATTTTCATGATCAAACACTAATTCAGAAGAAAAAAAATGAAAAAAGTGAAATTTTTCCTATGGCCAAACGAGCCATAAGTGTGTGATAAGAAATCAAAAAAAAAAAATTGTTAAAAATATCCTAATTCCCTTACGTTATTTACAAAAAACATAAATTAATAATAATTTACATGAAAAGACACGAAAGCAAAAAAATATAAGTTTCACTTTCCTTTTCGTGGCTTCTTCGATATCCTTATTCTTCTTTGTAAAATGTATGTAGGGACCAAATTAATTTGGGGTATTATCATTTTTAGTCCGTGTCAAAAATTATTTATATTTGGTAGTCGAAAAAGTGTATAAAATTTATATAATTTTTGTATATAACATACAAAATATGTACATAACATACAAAAAAATATATGTATATTTTGACTATTATTTTTACAATGACTATACAATGTCATTTTTCCATTAATTTGTTTCAATCATCATTTAATCTATGTTTGACTATTTATATTTAAGTTTAGCTAATCGATCGTGCCATTATTATTTTTATGATACAAAGAGGAAACTTTTTTCATTAGTTCGAAATACCCAACCAATTTTGTTACTAAAAATATATTATTATTTTTTTGGGTAGAGGAAGGAGAGTACATTCTACTATTAAATACTTAGAAAAGATAGCATTAAATCATTCCTAAAATAGAAATATCCTTGTCCAATACACATGCCGTCTGATGCCAAAATTATTACGATGCAAGCGGAGGTAAATGCAACTTTATAGCACCGAGTCCATCTATGCGGTATATAAATTTATATTTAAAAATTTATTAGCGTTAAAATAAAAAGTAAGTATGAACTCGTAATAATAAATTAATAGGTTTACTGTTAAAATTTTTAGAAGTTGAACTCATAGAGTTTAAACTTTCGTATCTACCTCAACATGCAAGTTGCTACCAGTGGGGATCTACATTGTCAATTGTGTCTTTGACCAGATTGAATAAATTTGCATAAGCAATTATAATTTAGACAAATATTGAGTGAGCACCCACAACTTATTAGCGTTATCTTTTAGTCAACTAGTTGTATTAGGACTTTATTTGAATTATTCTTGTAATTATCTTTTTCATATATTGTTGTACTTTATCTTCTAAATATAAGTCTGGAAAGGTGAGCAAGACTCACACTTTGACGCTTCTCAGTTTATCAACCTTCATCTTGGTATCAAGAGTCCTAAACGATCCCCTTCAATGGCTCCAGAAAATTCTTCTTCTTCTTCTGCTCAAACCGCCATGAATCAATCTTCTCTTGGCATCCCCATCCCCCCTCCAACAGTTTTCAATATCAAAGGTTTTGTTCCTATCGAATTGACATATGCCAATTACCTCACCAGAAAGAGAGTTTTTCTCAGTCCTTAAAAGTCGCAACCTTCTTTTCTTAGTAGATGGAACCATACCATGTCCATCACCAGACCACGCTGATTACAAGCTATGGATTCAATGCGATACTATTGCATTAAGTTGGATTAATACAACACTTTCTTCTGTTGTTCTTGACACACTTTTGAACTATGCTTGTGAGACATCTAAACAGGCTTGGGACACCCTCACATTCACTATATTTGGATCAAGTCTCTTCCTCATCCATTCACCTTAAGTCGAAATTCCAAAATTTCAAGAAAGTCCCCTTTCTATGAAAGATTATCTTCAGCAACTTCACTCTAATGCCTGCTCTCTCAGGGCAATTGGTAAACCTCTGACTGATAATGATTTAGCCACTCAAGCTTTGCAAGGATTGCCTTCATCTTATCATACCTTTGTGTCTGGATTAAATGCTACTGGCTCACTTCTTTCTTTCATTACATTATGACCACTACTTCTCACTGAAGAAGCTCATATTAATGCAAATGCTTCTGAAGAGTCAAATGCTCAAACTGTGTTGCTTGCGTCAACTCAAGAGTATACCACTTCTAATTCATCATCTTCTTTCAATGGAAATCAGCCTACAAAAGGATACTTCCATGGACGAGGTCGTGGCAAAAATAACAAGGGACAATATGGTAGGGATCGAGGATATCACAACTCTTCATGGTCTGGTGGTATTTTGGGTAGACCACCTTTCGTTCCTACTAAACAATGTCAAATTTGTTTTCATTATAATCACACTGTGTTGGAGTGCAAAAACAGGTTCAACCATTCCTTTGTGGCTAACAATATTCCTAAACCATTTGCTGCAATGAATTTGGAAGAGGTTCAACCAACAGTTTGGTACCCAGACTTTGGGGCATTTGCGCACATGACAAATGATCCTTCTACTCTTACTTCTCACACTCCTTATTATGGTCCTTCTCAAATCATGGTTGGAGATGGTACTCTTCTCTCAATTAAATCTACTGGTTCCTCTATCCTTCCAACAACTTCTAAGCCTCTTCTCTTAAAGAAAGTTTTATATGTTCCATCCCTTGATAAAAATCTGCTTTCTATTCAACGCTTATGTGCTAATAATAATTGTCTTATTGAATTTACTAACTCTGGTTTTTTGTCAAGGACTTGAAGACCATAACATCGTTGCTCCACTGTAACAATTCTGGGTCTCTTTATCCTCTACGTGTCACTCCATCTGCCTCCTCCATCTTTGGCACTGACGTTTGGGACATCCTGGTCGAGAGTCTCTTAGTTCGTTAGTTTCTAAAAATTTAATCCGTATCTTCTTCCATCAACAATAATTCTTGTAATGTTTTCCATTTAGGTAAACAAACTAGAATGTCTTTTCCTTTATCAAGTAGTAATGCAAATTTTTCGTTCGTTTTAATTCATTCAGATGTATGGCATAGTCCTACTGTCTCAAATTCGGGATATCGTTATTATATTTTGTTCCTCGATGATTACACTAAATTCTCTTGGGTCTACTTGATGCGCGAAAAATCTAAATCCTTTGATAAATTCAAAGAATTTTATGCAATGGTTAAAAATATTTTCTACACCTCTATTTCTTATTTCCAATCTGATGGAGGTGGGAAGACATTAACAAAAAATTTAGTTCATTCTTTAAACAAAATGGCATAGTCCATCGTTTTTCTTGTCCTCACACTTCTGCTCAAAATGGTAGGGCCGAGCGAAAACATCGTTCCGAAAGTGACTTCGGTTCGCCAGTTCAGGCTCAACTCCTCGCTTTACATTAGCGTACCTACAGGTCGGTCCGGGGCTCTGCGCTCTTTCTTTCTGTGTGGGACGATACCGGGGAGAGAAGGGAATGCGTCGAGGCGGCGAACAAGATTGCGAATGTCCTACGATGTCTTATCTTTCAAGCATCTATGTCTTTAGAATTTTGGGTTGATGCTTGTTTATATGTTGTCTCCCTTATTAATGTTACTGCCCTTCCAGTGCTACATTTTAAATCTCCGTTTGAACTACTCTATGGTCATGTGCCAGATTATAATTTAATTCGTGTATTTGGGTGCCTATGTTATCCCTTTGTGGCATTTAATCATTGTTCTAAGTTTCAACCTCGATCAAAACCTTGCTTATTTCTTGGTTCATCGGATAAACACAAAGGATTTAAATGTTTGGATCCTTGCTCAAATAGAATTATTATCTCTCGGCATGTCCATTTTGTTGAGGACTCAGTCCCGTTTCAGACTCTATTTCCTACTCCTACTCCAAGTACCTCACCTAATACTAAATATCCTATCCATATCACATGTCTTGGTGGAATTCCCCCCCCCCTTCTGTTTCGCAACAACCCATTTCAAATAGGAAAAATCTTCTGCTTCCTCCAACTTTGCAGAGTCCTATGTTACATGGGAACAGTCATCTTACTTCACCTAATTTGCAGCATCACATTTCAAATAGGAGTCTTCAAACTCCTTTGAATCACGAGAATATTTCCAGCCTTTCTCATTCTTCACCAAGCATTCCTTCTCCTTCTAATTCTCAATCACCTTTAGATCACGTAACTTTTACTAACCAACCTATTGTATCCACTTCGAGTTGCTCTTCTCTCTTTCCTATTGCATGTGATTCTTCATCTAATGCACATTCTACGCCAACTCTTTCTTCACCCGAAACTCATCATATGACTACTCACTCTAAAACAGGGTCTTTCAAGGCAAGCATTCTTCCTTCCTTGATGGCTTTTACATGTCCCATTTTATCTGAAATGTCCTCCTTTGCTCAAGCTTCACTCAATACTCACTCTCAGCACTCGGCTCCTTAATATCTCATAATAACAGAAATCATAGTAACCACTGCGTCGTACAGCCCGATCCGTAATTTATAGTCGATTACACTCATTGGGGGTGTACAGACTCCGGAGGGGCTCCTACAGCCCAAGCGTCATATCACTGCGGTGCGCACCCGATCCAATATATATATATCGTTGTGGCGTGCAGCCCGATCTATATAAGTATCGTTGCGGCGTGTAGCCTGATCCGTAATATATACATATAATATCCTCACTATTTGGTTCTCAACCTCTCTTAGTCCCTAACCTCATAGCCTCTCGGGCATAACAATAAAACTTAGGGAACTCGGCCCTAACAGTCCTCATAATTAGAAGTAGAGTGATAAAACCAGTTTTAAACTTTTAAACAGGTAAAACATGACTGAGGATATGCTTTTAGCAAATAAAGTAAGGAAAAACAGTAAAAATGCCCCTAAGGGTATCAACAGGTCGGCACAAGGCCCCAAACATGACATACAACCCATAATATAGTATAAATGACTAAAGTACGGAATACCATAAGGTTCCTAATCAAATACGCGACTTAATAGTCGCTACGGGATGGACCAACTCACAATCCCTACTGGTGCACGCCCACACACTCGTCACCTAGCATGTGCGTCACCGCATTTATCAAAACAAGTCAAATACCGGGGTTTGTACCCTCAGTTCCAGATTTACAATGGTTACTTACCTCAAACCAGTAAAAATACTACTTCGCGAAGCCTTTCCCCCTTGAATCGGACTCCCTGCGCGTTGAATCTATCCAAAAATCAGAACGAGGACGTCAAAATATGCCAAGGGAACGAAGCCCAAGCGAAAACAATCAAATAATACCAAAAATCCCGAGATTACCAAAACCCGACCCCTGGGCCCACATCTCGGAATTCGATAATTTTTATATCCACGGAATCCTTATTCTCCCATGAGTCTATACATATTAAGAACACTGAAATATGAGTCCAAATGATCCCTCAATCCCTATTTAAAGGCCTCTTAAACTCAAACCCTAATCCCCAAATTTTTAGCCCTTTAATTCCTTTAATTACAGCCTTAATCCATGAAATACTGTCATAGAAATGCGTTTTAGGTCCAAAATCCTTACCTTAATGAAGTCTCCTTGATTTATCTCTTCGAAATCGCCCAAAGCTCCAAAATTCGTGCTTACAAGTGAAGAAACCCTCTGAAAATCGCGAAGGAGAAAATATAACATTCTGACCCTAGTCATTTCACTTATCTCAGCCAAAACCGCATCTGCGATGCCAATTCCGCATCTGCGCCTTCGCAGGTGCGGTCCCCACAACTTCATCTGCGGTTCCTGCCTCCCAGGCATTTATCCGCTTCTGCAATCACCTTTTCCGCATCTGCGGCACCGCACTTGCGGTCCCCAAACCGCAGGTGCGAAAACACTAGAAGCAGCAAATTTTAGCAGTTGCAAAAGCATCTCAACTTCTCCGTTAACCACCCGAAATCACCCCGAGGCCCCCGGTACCTCAACCAAAAGCACAAACATATCCTAATGCCTTATTCAAACTCGTACCAATCTTCAAAACACCTCAAATAACATCAAACACCAAAATCACATCGGATTCAGGCCTAATTTTCTAAAATCTTCTGAATTTTTCTTTTTATCAAAAACCCAACCAAACCACGTCCGAATGACCTGAAATTTTGCGCACACATCCCAAATGACCCAACGAAACTACTGCAACTCTCGGAATTCCATCCCGACCCCTATATCAAAATATCACCTACCAACCGGAGATCGCCAAAATATCAACTTCACCAATTCAAGCCTAAATCTACTCCGAACCTCCAAAACTCATTCCGATCGCACTCATAAGTTACAAATCATCTCCTGAATCTAACTGAATCGTCGGAATTCACATCCAAGCCTCTAACACATAAGTCAACATCCGGTTGACTTTTCCAACTTAACCTTCATTAAAAGAGACTAAGTGTCTCAAACCTTACCAAATCCTTTCCGAATTCGATCCGACCAACTCGATACCACATAACACGGATAAACAAAGCATAAAGAAGCAGAAATGGGAGAAATGGAGCGGTAACTCATGAGACGACTGGTTGGGTCGTCACATCCTGCCCAACTTAAACAAACGTTCGTCCTCGAACGAGTCAAGAAACATACCTGAAGCCTCAAATAGGTGAGGATATCTGCTCCGCATCTCCCGCTCGATCTCCCAGGTAGCCTCCTCCACGGGCTGACCTCTCCACTACACTTTCACTAAAGCTATATCCTTTGACCTCAACTTTCGAACCTGACGACCCAAAATAGCTATTGGATCCATATCATATGTCAAATCATCATCCAACTGAACCGTGCTGAAATCCAAAACATGAGGCGGATCCCCAATGTATTTCCGGAGCATGGAAACATGAAATACCGGATGCACACTCGACAAGCTGGGTGGCAAAGCAAGCGCATAAGACACCTCTCCAATCCTCCGAAGCACCTCAAAAGGTCCAATGAACCGAGGACTTAATTTCCCTTTCTTCCTGAATCTCATAACACCCTTCACGGGCGAAACCTTCAACGGAACCTTCTCATCAACCATGTAGGACACATCTCGAACCTTCCTATCAGCATAATGCTTTTGCCTCGACTGTACTGTACGAAGCCTCTCTTGAATCACCTTCACTTTCTCCAAAGCATCATGTACCAAATCAGTCCCCAATAGCCTAGCCTCACCGGGCTCGAACCAACCAACTAGAGATCTACACCGCCTCCCATACAAAGCCTCATATGGAGACATCTGAATACTCGACTGGTAGTTGTTGTTATAAGCAAACTCTGCAAGTGGTAGAAACTGATCCCATGACCCTCCGAAATCAATGATACAAGCACACAACATGTCTTCCAATATCTGAATAGTGCACTCGGACTGCCCGTCCGTCTAAGTGTGAAAAGTTGTGCTCAACTCAACTTGAGTACCTAACTCTTGCTGCACAGACCTCCAAAACTGCGAATTAAATTGAGTGCCCCTATCTGAAATGATGGAAACCGGGACACTATGCAACCGAACAATCTCCCGGATATAGATCTCTGCCAACCACTCTGAAAAATAGGCAGTACACATTGGAATGAAGTGCGCGGATTTGGTCAGTCGATCCACAATCACCCAAATAGCATCAAACTTCCTCAAAGTCCGCGGAAGTCCAACAACGAAGTCCATAGTAATCCTCTACCACTTCCACTCGGGAATATCCATCCGCTGTAGCAAGCCACCTAGTCTCTAATGCTCATATTTCAAATGCTGACAATTGAGCTACCAAGCTACAAATCCCACAATGTCTTTCTTCATTCTTCTCCACCAATAGTGCTGCCTCAAATCCTGATACATCTTCGCGGCACCTGGATGAATGGAATACCGCGAGCTATGGGTCTCCTCCAGAATCAACTCCCGATGCCCATCCACATTGGGCACTCAAATCCGGCCCTGCATCCTCAACACCCCATCATTTCTATTAGTCATATCTCTAGCATCGTCATGTTGAACTCTGTCCTTAAGGACAAGCAAGTGTGGATCATCATACTGGCGCTCTCGGATGTGATCATATAAGGAAGACCGAGAAACCACACAAGCCAATACCCGACTGGGCTCCGAAATATCTAGCCTCACAAACCGATTGGCCAAGGCCTGAACATCAACTGAAAAAGGTCTCTCTCCAACTGGAATATATGTCAAACTCCCTATACTCACTGCCTTTTAGCTCAAAGCATCGGCCACTACATTGGCCTTTCCCGGATGATACAATATAGTGATATCATAATCCTTAAGCAATTCCAATCATCTCTGCTGCCTCAAATTGAGATCCTTCTATTTGAACAAGTGTTGGAGGCTACGATGATCAGTAAACATCTTACAAGACACACCATACAAGTAATGCCTCCAAATCTTCAACGCGTGAACTATGGCAGCCAACTCCAAATCATGAACGGGGTAGTTCTTCTCATGGGGCTTCAACTGACGAGAAGTATAAGCAATAACTCTACCCTCCTGCATCAACACACAACCAATCCCAACTCTCGAAGCATCATAATACATGGTATATGAACCTAAAGCTGATGGCAAAACTAGCACTGGAGCTGTGGTCAAAGCTATCTTAAGCTTCTAAAGCTCTCCTCACACTCGTCCGACCATACAAATGAAGCACACTTCAAATCAACTTGGTCAAGGGTGATGCGATGGATGAGAATCCTTGAACAAACCGGCAATAATAGCCTGCCAAACCAAGAAAGCTGCGAATCTCTGTGGCTGAGGACGGTCTGGGCCAACTCTGAACCGCCTCTAACTTCTTCAAATCAACCTGAATACCCTCGTTGGACACCACGTGCCCCAAGAAAGCCACTGAACTGAGCCAAAACTCACACTTGGAGAACTTTGCATAAAACTTCTCCTCCCTCAATATCTACAACACAACTCTCAAATGCTCCGCGTGCTCCTCCTAACTAAGCGAATACACCAAAATATCATCAATGAAGACTATAACAAACGAGTCGAGATAAGACCGGAACACGCTGTTTATCAAATGCATGAACGCTTATGGGGCATTGGTCAGCCCAAAAGACATCACCAAGAACTCATAATGACCATATCGGGTCCTGAAATCTGTTTTAAGAATATCCGAGTCCCTGATCTTCAACTTGTGATAACCTGAACGGAGATCAATCTTGGAGAACACTCTCGCTCCCTGAAGCTGGTTGAATAAATCATCAATGCGAGGCAAAGGATACTTATTCTTAATTGTTACTTTGTTCAATTGCCTGTAATCAATGCACATTCTCATAGTGCCATCCTTCTTCTTCACAAATAGAACCGACGCACCCTAAGGTGACACACTAGGTCGAATGAACCCTTTATCAAGGAGTTCCTGAAGCTGTTCTTTTAATTCCTTCAGCTCCGTTGGTGCCATACGATACAACGGAATAGAAATGGGCTGAGTGCCCGGCACCAGGTCAATACCAAAATCAATATCCCTGTCTGGTGGCATGCCCAGCAGGTCTGCAGGAACCACATTGGGAAAATTCCTCACAACTGGGACAGAATCAATACTAGGAGTCTCAGCTCCGACTTCCCTCACAAAAGCTAGATACGAAAGACAACCCTTCCCAACCATACGCTAGGCTTTCAAGAATGAGATCACTCTACTGGGAACATAATCAGCCACACCTCGCCACTCGATCCGTGGCACACCCGGTATAGCCAATGTGATTGTCTTGGCATGACAGTCTAGAATAGCATGACATAGAGATAACCAGTCCATGCCCAAAATGATATCGAAATCCACCATACACAATAATAAAAAGGTGGAACCAGGATCAAATAATACAGAGGCTTCTCTGTGACAGACTAAAACAATACCTGAAATTACGGCATCTAAAGCAACAACATCTGATCTACCCGGAAGATCATAGAAACGGGCCTGACCGCCACTTGATCGACCTCCCCCTCTAGGGCGACCCTTGGTTGACTAACCTCTACCCTTAGCTGGCTGGACGGGTGGTAAACTAACTAGAGCAGAAGTCGAGGGCTGATCCCTCTACTGATACTGACCATCACGAAGATGAGGACACTGCCTCCTTATATGCCCAAACTCTCCACACTCTCGGTGCTGGAAATGGGGACTGAAGGAAACCCTTGACACCGGAGTGACCAGTAGAAGGACCTGGCATGGAAGAACCCTGGACTGATGGAGCATGAGACAAACTCTAGGCTGAGAGGGCACTGAATGATGAGTGACCCTGATGAGAACTGTTGGAACCATGACCCAGTAATGCCCCACGATACCCTGGGCGAGCTGAATGAGCCTCTCTGAAGGGACATCCTCTACCCTGCTGGAACTGACCCCTCAAAGGAGCACCACTAAAGCTACCAGATCCCCGAGGCTTCTTGACCTCTCTTTCCTCTCGCTCCTAGCGGCGAACCGACTCAATCTCACGGGCGATGTCAACAACCTCCTCGAAGGTAGTACCTGTCACCCTTTCCCTAGTCATGAGAATCCGAAACTGATATGTGAGACCATCAACAAACCTCATAATCCTCTCTCGATCTGTGGGAACCAACCAAACCGCATGATGGGCTAACTCAGAGAACGACATCTCATACTGCGTCACAGTCATCTCTCCCTGACGCAACTGCTCGAACTACCATGCGCAGCTCCTCTCGGCGAGACTGTGGCACATACTTCTCCAGAAAGAGAGCAGAGAACTTCTACCAAGTAAGGGGCACTGCACTAATAGGCCTACGCCTCTCATACGCCTCCCACCAAGTGAAGGCAGCCCCGAAAAACTGGAAGGTGGTAAAAGCTACACCACTGGTCTCTAGGATCCCCGCTATACGAAGCATCCTCTATCATTTATCTAAGAAACCCTAGGCATCCTCGTCCTCTGCACCACTAAAGGTCGGAGGCTGGAGTCTACCAAACATCTCAAGTCGACGCTGCTCGTTGTCCGGCATAACTGGTACTACAAACTCCTGAGTTGGTGCAATCGGTTGGGCTGGAGGTGCCCCCGGTGTCTGGAGTCCCTGTACAACCTGCTCAAGTTTGCGAGCAACGGGAGTCTGGGTGCCTCCCCCGGCCTGAGAAGTAGCTGCGGCCGTAGTAACTGAAACCGCCTGAGCCAAACCGGTACACACTGATAAGATCTGAGCTAAAGCCTCCTGAAGGCCTGGAATCACAATGGGCACAGTTGGTGCCTGAGCTAGTGTTGTTGTAGCGTCCACAACTAGGACCTGACCCTGAACTGGGGCAACTAGTGGACCTGCAGGTGCTGCCTTAGCTGCTCTGCCCCCACCACGGCCTCGGCCTCTGGTGGCCCCAACTAGTGTAATTGGTGGTCGTCCACCCCGCCCGGTAGCTCGTGTCATCACCATCTGTAAGAGAATGGAATAAAAGAAGTTTAATATTCGGATCAACAAGTTCACATGACGAGAATTTCAAGAATATGAAGAATTTTCCTAAAGGTTATGCAACCTCTCGAGGATAAGTACAGACGTCTCCGTACCGATCCACGAGACTCTACTAAACCGGCTCATGACTCACGAGACCTATGTAACCTAGGCTCTAATACCAACTTGTCACGACCCCAAATACCGGTTGTGATGGCGCCTATCACACTACTAGGCAAGCTAACTAATCAATTAACCATAACCTTTTTTCCTTTAACATTTAAGCCATTTTTCTAACATAAGTTTTAAATACCAAATTTCATTATAAGCGTTAAAGCAACAAAAGATATACGGAAAGTCGAAATAACAGGAAACTACATAGCCCCAACAATCTGGTGTCACGAGTCTAGAGCCTCTAATACAAGTTTGAATAACTACTACATCAATAGTCTAGAAAATGTGGAAAGATAACAAGAGAGGAGGGAGAAAACAGGGCTGCGGACGCCATGCAGCTACCTCGAAATCTCCGGCAATGCTGAATCAGCTGAAGGCCCTCACTCGGTCGCTCGGGCACCTGGATCTGCACACAAGGTGCAGGGAGTAACGTGAGTACGCCAACTCAGTAAGTAACTAAGGTAATAAGGACTGAAAGTAGTGACGAGCAGTTCAAAAACATATAACTGAATAATCAACAGAATAACAGATCAACTTTACTATTTAAAATCAATTTCGTCATAAAATCAACATTTCCAGTTTAAAGCATTTGAAATCAGATACTTAGTAATATGTATCCAACTGAGGCTTATTCGAAAGGAGGGTGAAATTAGTGAAAACATCACAACAGGGTCCCTCGGGCAAGGAATCACTCAGAATATGGACCCTCGGGCAACCTCTCAGTCACTCGTGACTCAACTCTCGTCACTCAGTACTCACTCTCAGCACTCGACTCTTTAATATCTCATAATAACAGAAATCATAGTAACCGCTGCGGCGTGCAGCCCGATCCATAATTTATAATCGACTACGCTCACTGGGGTTGTATAGACTCCGGAGGGACACCTACGACCCAAGCGTCATATCGCTACAGCGCGCATCCCGATCCAATATATATATCGCTGCGGCGTGCAGCCCGATCCATATGAGTACCGTTGCGGCGTGCAGCCCGATCCGTAATATATACATATAATATCCGCACTATTTGGTTCTCAACCTCTCTCAGTCCCTAACCTCACAACCTCTTGGGCATAACAATAAAACTTAGGAACTCGGCCCAAACAGTCCTCACAATTAGAAGTAGGGTGATAAAACCAGTTTTAAACTTTTAAACAGGTAAAACATGACTGAGGATATGTTTTCAGCAAATAAAGTGAGGAAAAACTGTAAAAATGTCCCTAAGGGTATCAACAGGTCGGCACAAGGTCCCAAACATGGCATACAACCCATAATATAGTATAAATGACTAAAGTACGAAATACTATAAGGTTCCAAATCAAATATGCGGCTTAATAGTCGCTACGGGACGGACCAAGTCACAATCCCTACCGGTGCATGCCCACATGCTCGTCACCTAGCATGTGTGTCACCGCATTTATCAAAACAAGTCAAATACCGGGGTTTGTACCATCAGTTTCAGATTTACAATGGTTACTTACCTCAAACTGGTAAAAATACTATTTTGCGATGCCTTTGCCCCTCGAATCGGCCTCCCCGCTTGTCGAATCTATCCAAAAATTAGAACGAGGATGTCAAAATATGCCAAGGGAACGAAGCCCAAACGAAAACAATCAAATAATACAAAAAATCCCGAGATTACCAAAACCCGAAGCCCGGGCCCATATTTCGGAATTCGATAATTTTTACATCAACGGAATCCTTATCCTTTCACGAGTCTATACATATCAAGAACACTAAAATCGGAGTTCAAATGACCCCTCAATCCCTATTTAAAGGCCTCTTAAACTCAAACCTTAATCCCCAA
Organism: Nicotiana sylvestris; assembly: GCF_000393655.2. Lineage (NCBI taxonomy): Eukaryota > Viridiplantae > Streptophyta > Magnoliopsida > Solanales > Solanaceae > Nicotiana > Nicotiana sylvestris. Next base: position 6,204,469 of record NC_091062.1, read on the forward strand.
ATTTTTAGCCCTTTAATTCCTTTAATTACAGCCTTAATCCATGAAATACTGCCTTAGAAATGAGTTTTAGGCCCAAAATCCTTACCTTAATGAAGTCTCCTTGATTTCTCTCTTCGAAATCGCCCAAAGCTCCAAAATTCGTGCTTACAAGTGAAGAGACGCTCTGAAAATCGCGAAGGAGAAAATATAACATTCTGACCCCAGTCATTTCCGCATCTGCGGTGCTTTAGCCGCATCTGCGCTACCGTATTTGTGGTAAATGAGCCGCTTCTGCGGCTTCCACTTATCTCAGCCAAAACTGCATCTGCAATGCCAATTCCGCATCTACGCCTTCGTAGGTGCGGTCCCCACAACCACATTTGTGTTTCCTGCCTCTCCTGCATTTATCCGCTTCTGCGATCACCTTTTCCGCATCTGTGGCACCGCACCTGCGGTCCCCAAACCACAGGTGCGAAAACACCAGAAGCAGCAAATTTCAGCAGCTGCAATAACATCTCAACTTCTCCGTTAACCAACCGAAATCACCCCGAGGCCCCCGGGACCTCAACCAAAAGCACAAACATATCCTAATACCTTTTTCAAACTTGTACCAATCTTCAAAACACCTCAAACAACATCAAAACACCAAAATCACATCGGATTCAGGCCTAATTTTCTAAAATCTTCCGAATTTCGCTTTTGATCAAAAACCCAACCAAACCACATCCGAATAACCTGAAATTTTGCACACACATCCCAAATGACCCAACAGAACTACTGCACTCTCGGAATTTCATCCCAGTCCCTATATCAAAATCTCGCCTACCAACCGGAGATCGCCAAAATATCAACTTCGACAATTCAAGCCTAAATCTGCTCCGAACCTCCAAAATTCATTCCGATCGCACTCCTAAGTCCCAAATCACCTCCCGAAGCTAACCGAATCGTCGGAATTCACATCCGAGCCCTCTAACACATAAGTCAACATCCGGGTGACTTTTCCAACTTAACATTTTTTAAAAGAGACTAAGTGTCTCAAAGCTTATCAAATCCTTTCCGAATTCGATCCGACCAACCCGATATCACATAATACGGATAAACAAAGCATAAAGAAGCAGAAATGGGGGAAACGGAGCGGTAACTTATGATACGACTGGCCGGGTCGTCACATTATTAGCCTCAAGCCCTTTTGTTTTGTTAAAAAGTACCAGAGGTGGAAATAATATAGAAAAAGAAGTCGAATTTCGATACTCTGGCATAAATATATTTTAAAAGACTTCTTTTTCATTTTTCGAAACTTTTAAGATTAAAAGGTCAGACTATAAAAATTTAGGCGGTTAAGCATAGAAAATTTTGTGATCTTTTAGGAAAATATAATGGGAACGCTCCAAAATTCCATAGAACTAAAAGTCATTTTCAAGTGCAATATTATGATGACTCAAATGAAAGAGGATTATGACACATACTAACACAGATATAGACTTGTGATTTATGAAGTACTTAGATAAAGACATGAAAAAAATTCTAATAAAAATGTATTGTGGTTATTCTATATTTGGATATTTTACAAGACTATATTGTACATTAATTATCAACAAAAACTCCTGCCTCAATCCCCTTAAATCGGGGAAAATATAAAAAATAGTCAGATTTATAATTGATAATTAAAAAATAGTTATAGTTTAAAAAACAATTTTTAACCACTTTTTCATGTAAAGATAAAATCTGAACAAAAACACATTTAAAAATTCGAAAATATTACATCATAAAATGCTGGAGTTCGGATTTTTTTATATTTGAGCTTCTAGCACAATGTGCTGGAATTTCATAATGTATTGAGTTCCAACATAATATGCAGGAGCTACATAATCCCGCATATTATACTAGAACTTTTTGTGTGCTAGAGTTCCAACATATAATATGCTAGAAGTTTATACGTAAGAGCTCCATAATCCTGCATGTTATGCTGAAACTTTTCGTGTTTTAGCAAAATAATGGCTATTTTTCAATGACTTTGCAAATGCTGGCTATTTTTTGATTACCAGTCTGAAAATTGGCTAGCATGTGCTATTTGCACCCTTAAATTGGACTATAGTTGTAATTTAGTGGTTGCACCTTCTCCGATAGACCAAGATATATATAGCTTACGAAGGGTGGTCAATCAAATACCGATCTTAACTAAAAAGTTATATTTTTCATGAAATTTATATTATTTATATATATATATATATATATATATATATATATATATATATATATATATATTTAATTTTGAACATTTTTAAGAAATTTTTAATATCGCCATTGTTTTTACCATGTATCACTTAAAGTTTCACTTTCACAAAATTGTTCTTTAAATTTTATTGTGTAGTACACACACCTCTACTATTCATTAGCATTCCCTTTTTCTTATTTCTTTTATCATCTCCTTATTTTATTAAAACAAATTAAAAATGTCAATATAGCAAGGAAACAAAGGCTTGAGGAATTTTACCTTATTATTAATAAATATCTCATTGGCTATTACCAGTGAGGAGTTACCTAACTTTTATAAGTGCATCTGCAGACAAATTAGGTATAAGTCATTTGCCTCCAAATAAATTTGACCATATGATCCTAGGTTTAATTATTGCAATCCAAACAGTTGACTTTAATAAAACACATTTCCAACTAGATATATAATTTGAGCCTGATATTTGGGTGGGTGAGGGGGGGAGGTGTTGAAGAGAAGGCAATACTAAAAAATTATGATTTTTTTTGGTGTGTGTGTGGGGGTTGGGGGGTGGGGGATGAGTGATCTACAGGGGCAGAGCTATAACACCATGAGCAAGAACGGGTCCGGTCGGACCCAGTAACTTTTATTCAAAATTTGTATTTGTCTTTAAATATTTATCGAAAATGTATAAATTATTAGTTTAGAACTCAGTAACTTAAAAGGATTACAATTCCGAACCCATAAAATTAAAACTCTAGCTCCGACTTTGATGATCTATGCAATTATTTATACAAATTAAGGATTGTTAGTGAATATGATTATTACAACTATTCATTACTGAACTTTACAATCATAAATGTCGTTACACGAGAATAGACAGAGAACTTATTAGGAAGATAGAAAAAAAATAACATAAGATGTGAAATCCTTGTTAACCCTTCTCTCCTCTTGCTTAGCGAACCAACTTCAAGCCTTTATTTTTCTCTAGCAAAATTATTTCTTTTGTAGTTTCTACCGTGCATTAGTTCACTAAATATGTGAAGGAACCAGGAATCCTAGCATGCATGCGAACAGAGGCGGAGTCAGAATTTTAAGTTTATGAGTTCAGGATTTTAATAGTTTAATGTTATTGGATTCTAAATTAATAATTCGTACATATTTAATGAAAATTTTAAGACAAATACAGGGTTCCAACTAAAGCTACTGGGTTCAGCCGAACCCGCTCCCGACACTCTAACTCCGCCCCTGCACGTGGACCATCATATTCCTGAACAATCGCTAAATATAATACTTTTTCCGTTTTAATTTATGTGAAACTATTTTCTTTTTAGATAGTTCCAAAAAGAATGATTTCTTTCCATATTTAAAAACAATTTACATTTATGCAATGATTTATAGCCACACATAATATTTGTGCCTCATTTTATACCATAAATTTAAAATCTTTTTTGTTTTTTTAAACTTGATGTCTAATCAAATAAGTTCACATAAATCAAAACCGATTGAGTATCATTTAAACAAATAATGCGTGAGTACTAGAATACTTTGATATGAATCATTGCCTGTCAATCTGTCACTCGTGGTGGGGCAAGAGTTAATACAGATATAAAGAAAGTATTAAGTGCATGAATGATCCCCGCCGTCCATGTGTCCTTTACTTGAAACCATAAAAATTTGTTGTTCATGTATCATGTGATACTATGTGATTGAAAATTTTCTTGTATGAAAACAACAAAGGGTAGTTGGGGAGGGGAATAATGAGTATTATATTAATTCTCCTTTTTATGGTAGTTACAAGTTGGATGTTGTATTAAATCAACGAAAGAAACCGTTGTACAAGTTTCCAATAATATTACTATGTCTTTTACTAATTTAATATTTATTGATCCGACTAATTCAGATTAATGTGATTAATTTATGCTGCTGCGTAGAGCCTATTAAAGGAGGAACCACGGTTTCTTGCCACTTAGGGGTAATATACTAATAACCTGTTTGGCCAAACTTCTAAAATCTGCTTATTTTGAGAAGTATTTTTTTCAAAAGTACTTTTGTTGAAAATCAGTTTGTGTTTGACTAATTAATTTGAAAAGCACTTTTGAACAACAATTAGTGTTTGATCAAGCTTTTAAAAAGTACTTCTAAGTATATTTTTCAAAAAAGTGCTTTTGCGGAGAAGCTCCATTTTTCTGTTTCTCAAAAACTGCTTCTGTTTCTACTCAGAAGCACTTTTTTTTTCCTTTTAAAAAGCTTGGCCAAACACCTTAACTTTAAAAAAAAAAAAGCTCTTTTGGCCAAGAAAAAAACTTGGCCAAACAGGCTATAAGACTAATAATGTGGTCCATGGTTCTAGTTGGAAAATATACTAAGAAGTAAAAAGGGCAGCGGCCGGACCAAGGGTCTATTGTACGCAGCTTTACGCTGCATATCTGCAAGAAGTTGTTTCCACGGCTTGAGTATACTAGGAGAATAAAAAAAGAAAAAAACTACTCCCTCCGCTCCACAATAAGTGACCAAGTGCGTCAGGTTAATAGTACTCATTGGTCAGACTAATCCAGATTAATTGCGAAAAAAAATAAAAAATAGCCTGATTTACAACTGATATTTGAAAAATAGTCACAGTTTCAAAAGTAATTGAAATTTAACCATATAAAGATAAAATCTCAACAAAAACACCGTTAAAAATCTGAAAAAAGTTCTAACATAATATGCTGAAGTTTGAATTTTTTTCATATGAGATTACAACATAATTGTTGGAGTTCCAACATAATATGCTGGAAGTTTATATGCATCCAACATATTATGCTGAAACTTTCCGTGTTTCAACTAGGGTATTTTTGTCCAAATTTTATCTCTGCATAAAATAGTGATTATTTTTCAATGAGTTTATAAACACTGGCTATTTTTCGATTACCAGTCCGAAAACTGACTAGCCCATGCTATTTTCACAGATTAATCAGATTAGTGATTAGCGATGCTGCATAGAGCCTATTAAAGGAGTTCCCTATCAAAAAAAAATTCATTCTCAAGACTCGAACCCAAAATTTTTTATTAAGGGTTGATCAAAGACATATCTCATCACTAATGTGGTCCATAGTTCTAGTTGTAATTTTCTTAAATCACGAATAATGCATACAAAAATAGCTTAGGCTATGATTTTTGACATTGTTACATCACTTACATTAACACAACAAAAACTAAACTAGATTATTTCTGGAAATTTTTATAAGGATCAAATGGCATACTATATTAGGCAGATTTCTTTCATATCTCTCTTTAGAGAATGCTGCGTTCAAATATATTTAGTTGTTTTGTAATGGTAATACGACATTTTTGCAGTATTCTGCCAAACCCCACATTGGAAATATGTTTCTGTATAAAGCATAGTGCAACATGCAATTCTTCATAGAAACTCCAGTCATTTCCTGCACATATTTATGAAGTAAATCACAAGTCAGATAAAAGCAATTTTTGATAAAACTGGTTTTAGTAATATCTGTTCTTTTAGATATTGAAGGAGAGATTTGGCGTAACTAGTAAAGTTGCTGCCATGTGACCAGGAGGTCACGGGGTTCGAGTTGTGAAAGCAGCCTCTTACAGAAATGCAGGGTAAGGCTGCATACAATAGACCCTTGTGCTCCGACCCTTCCCCGAACCCCGCGCATAGTGAAAGCTTGATGCACCGAGTTGCCCTTGTTCTTTTAGATATTGTTTTGCCAGTCTGAAACAACTTGTTCCTTTATATAAGGTAATCGATATCAATCAAATACGACCAGCTTCTAAACTAGTTTGAGTTGACTATATGAATCATCTATGTCCGTTTTGTTCAATTTGAGTCTATCTCATTCCAATACTTAACAGCTTGATCTTTTAACAGCTGAAGAATTTTTTCCTTTATTTATATTGAAGTGCGTGACCATCTAATCTAAAAACTTAAGTTGTTAGAGAGAACATACTTTTATTTACTTAATTATGTTTTCAACAGTTTAGCTTGTAATTTTCAGAGTAATTACCTGTTGTGGGAAGTCACCATCTTCCAACTGAGAATTAATCAACAGCCTTGCCGCACGGTGTAGGGGCCTCGGATCTCTATCAACCTGTCCAAATGGAGAAGTTGGTAAATAACTCTTTTGAAGAAGAAATTTTTTACTGTGATTGTGAAATAAATTACAAGGAATTCACCTGGCCAGAGTGAATCAATCCCATTAATGCCCATGCAGTTTGTACAAGATTTGAGTTATCTGTTTCAAGTTCTCTGTATACCTATTTTGATCAAATATAAAGCTAAGTCACAGTTGTCTTTTCCACCGTCATCTTTACATTTCCTCCTCTTGGGGAAAAGTTCATGTTAATAGAAACCTTGGCTTAAATTATTCAGTATTGGAATGAAAGGGCTCCAAATGGAGCACGATGCATATATAGATTTAATAACAATGTATAGATTGAGACGTAGCTGTTGTTATTGTTGTTTTACATAGCCTTTTTTGCTTTTACATTACCTTGTCAAGGCAAGAACGATAGCTTTCTCCCCAACCACCATCAGACCTTTGTGTTCTAAGCAGAAATTCAACGCCTTTACGGACAGCTGCACAGTTGCTGTAACTTTTGCCTGCTGCAGCAAGCCCTCCAAGAGCAAACCAGGAAGCATATATGAAGCACACACCCCAGCAACCATACCTGTTGACATGATTAATCATGTCATGTGTATCGATAGAGCAGAAAGGAACTATATGTTGCAAGTTCAAGGGCTCGCACGAGTCATATCATATACCATGAACCATCAGGCATCTGTACATCTTCAAAATACTTAACAGCGTTGTCAATGAAATTGTCAACCTCCTTGGTTCGGTGTCCAGGGTATAGCTTATTAAACAGAACAAGTGCTTGGATTGATGAGCCAGTGCACTCAACATACCTGGATTGACATTTAATCAGTGTGAAGCTGTAAAATGGAGACTAACAATGGGAAAAAATCTAAAGGGAAAGAGAGAAACTAGAGAAATAAATCTTACTCATGCTCAATAACAATGTCTGCGAAAAATTCAATAGGATTGAGCAACTGTCAGATTATAAAACAGAACAAGAAAGTTAATTATTCAGGTTCTGGAAGACTCTGTTGAAGGTTTTTAACATCCTTGAAATGAAGCCAATAGACAAAATTCCTATAACGTGAAAAGTTACCTCCAAATACTCTGAGGCCCCCGCAGGCTCCCATACTGATAAACCCCCATTTTTGCTCTGCAATTTTATTTAAATGGTTCTTATTATTACTAGAAATGATTCAAATGACGAGCGACTAAATTCAAAAAAGATGAATTTATAACACAGGTAGACATGTATTGGATTCTCTATTCGGTGTAAGATATAGGTTTCTCTTGGAATTTTTTACAAGCTGAAAAACAACTTCAAAACGACTAATGATTTTAGGACACAATTTTCAGTGTTTACCTGTAAGGAAAGAATAACATTCACAGCGTCATACAGTCCCGCAGGGTCCATTGCATCACCAACTAATTCAGAGGGCATTGTAGAGAAGAGAAGACAGCACTAGAGGGAAATCTTAACATTTTAACATTTTTCATCTTAACATTTTGAGCAATTACAAGAAGTTAAAATCTTATTTCATTGAATAGTAGATACCGTTAATGCCTCGGCAGTGCAATCAGATACTCCCCATCCATGATCTTGATCTGAAAAAGTCCATGATCCTTTTGAGATATGCCGATACATCCCTCTAAAATCACCAGAAGGGTTGTCCTTCACCTAGAAACAAGTCACATACATTAATAAGGTCCATATTTTGAAAGAGTTGTTATGCTCATGATTTAGACATCCAAACCTGAGATTTCTTTATAAAGTCATGTCCTTTTCTAAGAGTATCTGATATCTCATGATTCATCTCACTAGCCAATAGTGCTTGAATAGCAAAGGTAGTATCCCATAGTTGACTACCAAGACCCTGCAATCCGATGACAAATACTCGCCAATTTCAATAACAATTGTTTGCATCACTTCAAAATAGGAAAAGGGGGATGGAGTTTTTATTTCACGAACACACGTTAAGTGTAAAAGAGATCCTATTTTTAGCTCATTGTGGTTAGTAAAATAATACAATTCAGATCTACCAACCTGCATTTTCATTCCATCTTCAGCTACCCAAAAATAATCTGGGATCCTAGCAAGATGTTTTTTGAAACAATCGCCTTTGGGATTCTCAACCCAACAAGCAAGCATGCATAATACCTACACAATCCAAGTGTTACATTAGTGTCTAACAATTGAAGTCATTAACAAAATACAGGTAATTTTGTAATCTGTTCAAAATGAATTAGTTTCCATACTTTTTCCACACATCCGATTGTGATGTATCGACTACTCTCGTCTTCATAATGTATGTGTTTCATGGTAACTTCAAGAGCTTTATTTCTCAGCTTGTTGAAAGGCCAACGAGTCAATAGAGGCTCGGTACATATGTAGAGACTGTCCCACATCAAATCTTGAACCAATGGATGGGGGTAATAGAGATCCTCCTACAGAAACAACTTTGTATTTGAGCATTTGTAGAAGATGGTACAATGTAGACACTAACTTCAACACTGAGGACTCATTTGGTCCGTAGACAAAGTTATACAGGGATAAATAATATCAAATTCTATCTCGAGATTATTTTTCTAATCTCGGTAACCAAAGACCCTTAATAGTCATACCTTTGCACATAAATGGCGAACTTTTTTCCAGTTAATCTCACGGTATGGTTGATCATATAACTCTTCCCTCAATTGCAAAACGAGAGGTGTGATTGGACCAACAAATCTCTTCCCATAGAGATAAGACATCGGCATGTAGACCATTCGAGTGTAACACCACATTTTTGCTACATTAAATATAAGAATCAAGATACTTGGTAGATCGATTGATAGACACTTGTAAAAAAAATGGCATCACCAGAAAACATTGCGTAGCAAATCTTGTAAATTAATATCTACAATAAAATGAACTGAAAATTTTAGGATGTGTACTTATGCATGAGCAATAAAGAAAAAGATTGACCAACCTGGATGCATGGGAAGAAAGGATGGAAGAATCCAAAATTCGGGTGGCATTGGATTAGTTCCTAACCACTCAAAAACTCCAAGAATCTGAATGAAAGAAGGAAGATTTATCAGCAACAAGAAAGCATTAACATAACTCTACAAGGTTTAAATGTTATAATTTACTGAGTATTATACACTAACCATAAAAAGGATTTTTTACAGAATTAGGTCACCTAAATGATAACTACAAGTAACTGTCCACAATAAGTGCAGGGGCGTATGTAGCATATAACCAATAAGTTTAAATAAGTGGGATTAGTAACGTAGAAAATAAGATCGGTTACCTGCTCCAACAAGTTAATACACACTGATAGAGTAAAATTTCTGTATATAACTTATATCCTACTATAATATACAGTCGTCTAACAATTACTCCATTAGGGTATTTAATCATACCGAGAGCCATGTTTTTCCCCACGAAGGAATCACAGTGACGCTACCATGATCAAGAATCCATTTCCTTGCTCTACCACAAGCATTGTTCTCACCACCATCTGGTCCTTCTCCAAGGATCCTCATGCAAATATAACTCAGAGCTGTACAGAACATTGTACTGTGACCTTCTATGTGCAAACCCCATCCACCATCTTCATTCTGAAGTCAGTAATTCAGAAATGAGTTTAACTTCTATGCACTAACAGTCTATACTATCTAAAAGGTAAAAAAAATTTATATTATCAGCGTATATAAGTTAAATATTTACTTAAACTATATGGGAATTTGCAAAGCAAACTTGGGTAGAATGATATACTCATTGAAACATTAAGTCAAGCACCTGGTGACAATATATATATCGAAGAATCTCCCTACGATGCTCAGCTGGGAAAACAATATTAAGATGGCCGGTGATGTACATACATATAACCTGAATTTTGGGTCCCAAGAAAATGAGCAAAGAATTAGCTTTAGCATATCCATGGTTCAATTAAAGAAAGGTAAAAATACAACACTATCTGAAGAATAAAAATTGATTACATAATTTAAGTACAAATGAAAAACTTACAAGAGGTGGAAGAAAGAATAAAGGACCGCCATTTTCAGCAGGCCAATGACCATCACTAGCTTGTAATGCTGAAAAGAAATGAACAGCTCTACGCAATGCAGTTGTGGCAACTTCATCTGTAATTTCTTCTCCTTCTTCTACTTTTACTGCTGGAATTTTCTGTTTGAAATTCTTCTCTCCAAGAAACTGCATCCATATGTGTATTTAAGAAGCTATATGTAACAAGAATTCACTCTCTTTCGATTTAGGCATAATACATAAACACGCCCTCAAACTTGGCCATAACTGCAAATACGCCTTCCAACTTTGGATATGCACAATTAGGCACCTCAACTTAGCTCCATTTTGCCAGTTGAACATTCCAACTTACAAAATAAGCATCTAGATACCTCCAAAATTTATGTGTCATGTCAGTGCCACATCAGCATTTGTGTTACGTGTTCAACTTTATATAAGTTGAGGTGTCTACGTGTACGCACTCAAAGTTGGATAGTATACTTGCCAACTAAGGCCAAATTTGAGGGCTTATTTATGTATTATGCCTTCAATTTATATGTCATACTTTATGTTTCTCGTCCTACAAAGAATATTCACTTTTTATATTTAGTAGTAAGTCTTTAATTCCAACCTCTCACATGACATATTTAAGACTACTAGTTTTAGTATACGCAGGATGCGCGTGAATTCTGTCACAATGAATATAAATTTATTTTAAAAATATAACGACTCGGCGAGTCGTTTCATGAGTTACCGTCCCGTTTCTGCTTCTTTATGTGTTGTTCAGTTGTATTATGTGGTATCGGGTTGGTTGGTTCGGAGTGATTTTGTAGAGAAATGAGACACTTAGCCACTTTTGAGTAAGCTTAAGTTGGAAAAGTCAACCGGATGTTGACTTATGGGTAGAAGGTCTCGGATGTGAATTCTGATTGTTCGGATAGCTTCGTCAGAAGATTTGGGACTTAGGAGCATGATCGGAATGTATTTTGGAGGTCCGTGGTAGATTTAATCTTGAATTGGCGAAATTGAAATTTTGGCGTTTTCCGGTCGGCACTGAAAATTTTGATATCGGGGTCGAAATGGAATCCGAAAATTGGAGTAGGTCCACTGTGTCATTTGTGACGTGTGTGCAAAATTTCAGGTCATTCGGGTGAGATTTGCTAGGTTTTTGCATCATTTGCGGAATTCAGAAGTTTGGAAATCCTTAGGCTTGAATCCGATGGTGATTTGACGTTTTGATGCTGTTTTGAGTGTTCTGAAGGTTGGAACAAGTTTGAATGATGTTATGGGATGTGTTGGGATGTTTGGTTGAGGTCCCGAGGGCCTCGGGTGAGTTTCGGGTGGTTAACAGATCATTTTGGACTTTGGAAAGATAGCAATTTTTTTGGTATTTTTGTTGCAGAGATTTGTTCTTCGCGTTCGCGAAGGTATGGCCAATGGAACGATCGCGAACGCGAGGAGTTGAACGCGTTCGCGAAGAGGAAAGATGGAGCAGCTGGACCCCTAGGATTTCTTCTACGCGTTCGCGAAGGGTCTGGCAGGTGAAGCTATGCATTCGTGAGAGGATACTCGCGTTTGCGAAAGAGGAAAGTTGAGCAGTGGATTTTTGTGCTTCACGAACGCGAAGAAGGACGCACCTAGGCAGAATCTTTAAGTTCAAAAATAAGGGTTTAGTTCATATTTTCAAAAACTCATTAGAGAGCTCGGGAGAAGGCGAATTTAGAGAGGATTTTTAGAGGAATGATTGGGGTAAGTATCCTTCACTTGTTTTGGGTTAAATTCCATAATTATTTCTTGATTCTTAACATTTAATTTGAGAATTTGGGGTAAAATTGGAGAAAATGCAAGAAAATTTAGAGAATGAATTTTTGGGATTTGGATGACATTTTGACGTCGGATTTTGATGAATTTGATATGGGTAGACTCGTGAGTGAATAAGTTATTCAATTTTGTGATTTTTATTTGATTTCGAGACGTGGGCCCGAGGGTCGGGTTTGACCAATGTCGGAATTTTTGAGTAACTTTGATAATTTCCGTATGGGTTTCATTCCTTTAGCGTATGTTGATGATAATATACTTATTTTTGTTAGATTCGGGGAATTTGGAGGCCGAATCAAGAGGCAAGGGCGTCGCGGGATAGAGTTTGGTTTGGTTTGAGGTAAGTAACGCTTCCAAACTTGGTTCTGAGGGTTCGAAACCCCGAACTATGTGTTCTATGATTACTATTGAGGTGACGCAAATTCCAAGTGACGGGCATATAGGCGTGCACCATGAGAATCGCGGTCGGGATCATTCCATGGCACCGCTTAGTGACTCTTTCTTGCTGATATATGTGTTGTGATTATGTGATTAAGTTAATGAGCTGTAAGTCATGCTAATTATCATGTTAAGGCTTCACACCGATACTGTTGAGACCCGAGAGGTCATTTCTTGCTATCATATCATTAGCTTCATTGATATTATGTGCTCAGTCATGTTCATGCATTTTATATCATGCCACAGTATCGATTATTGTTATTTGGCACATCATATCATTGTTCGGGATAGTATCATGATATTGTGAGCCCGTGTGTGTGAGACTGGAGAGTAATGACTAAGTGAGGCTGAGAGCCTAATTGTGAGTGACAGTTATGGGATCGGGCTGCATGCCGCAGCGGTTATGTTGATGATTATGATAGCGGTTTGGCTGTAGGAGCCCCTCCGGAGTCTATAACACACCCCCAATGAGCGCAGTTGATGATATTGAGGGATGTATCTTCCCTGGACATAGATCTTGTCCGAAGTATTTATACTGGAGATGGATCTTCTCCATAAGGCTGGAATGGCATTCCTCGGTACCGGATGACTGCAGTCAGGTGATGTGTATATATGCCAGGATGGATCTTCCCTGGGTCGGATGGCCATATACAATACCTAGTGGTTGAGCACTTGTGAGAGGAGGTACACGAAACATTAATCATGCTATCTGTGCATTGGTATATAGAGATTTTCCTAAGATTTATACTCTGTACTGTTCAGGCTGTATTTATTTACTGTTGAGTTTTTACTTGAACTGCAAGCATGTCTACTTTTCTGTACAGTTTAATTGTATTACCTGATGAGGTTTGGTTCGTCACTACCTATCAGTCCATAGTTTGGACTTGTTACTTACTGAGTTGGTATACTCACGTTACCCCCATGTACCTTATCTGCAGATCCAGGTATCTCGAGCCACGGTAGCGGTTGCTGATCATTTCAGTTGTGGACTTTTCTTGGAGATAGCGAGGTAGCTGCCGGCGATCGTAGTCCCGCCTTTCTCCTTCCTTATCTTCCTCTTAGTGTATTTGTTGGTTATTCTCAGACTATGTTAGTTTTGTTTTATTTCGAGCAGTTGTAGTATTCTGCTCATGACTTAGTGACACCCGAGGTCGGGCTTGTATTTTTCCAATTTATTGAATTTAACTTTATATCTTTATCGGATTTTAGTTGAAAAATAGTTTTCCTTAAGTTTTTAAATGAAATTTGGATTATATTTTGAAATAAGTTGGCTGGCTTAGTTTCACGATAGGCGCCATCACGACCAGGTCGGTTTGGGGTCGTGACAAGTTGGTATCAGAGCTTAGGTTACATAGGTCTCACGAGTTATGAGAAGGTTTAGTAGAGTCTCGCGGATCGGTACAGAAACGTCTGCACTTATCCTCGGGAGGCTACAGAACCTTTAGGAAAAACTTCACATTCTTGAATTCATGTCGTGTGAATCTGTTGATTCTAGTACTAAACTTCTGTTATTCTATTCTCTCACGGATGGTGAGGACACGTGCTACCGGTCAGGACAGAAGGCCACCAGTACCACCAGTTAGGGCCACTAAAGGCCGAGGACACGACCGAGGACGAGGTAGGGGCAGGGGTATAGCCCGTACAGCAGCTAGGGCCGCACCTGTAGATCTACCAGCTGCCCCAGTTCATGATCAGGCTTCAGCAGGGGATGCTCCAATAGTACCAGTTCAGGCACCGACTGTGCCTATTGTTATTCCGGGTCTCTAGAAGACCTTGGCTCAGATTCTGACCGTGTGCACCAGTTTTGCTCAGGCGATCGCAATTACTACTACAACAGCTACTTCTCAGGCTGGGGGAGGCACTCAGATTCCTGCCGCTCGTACACCTGAGCAGGTTGTGTAGGGACTCCAGACATCGAAGGCACCACCAGCCCAACCGGTTGAACCTGCTCAGGATTATGTGGTTCCAGTTATGCCTGATGATGAGCAACGTCGATTGGAGAGGTTTGGTAGACTTCAGCCTCCGACTCTTAGTGGTGCAGATGCCGAGGATGCCTAGGGTTTCTTGGACAAGTGTTAGAGGATGTTACATACAGCGGGTATTCTGGAGACTAGTGGGGTCTCATTTACTACTTTTTAGTTTTTTGGAGCTGCCTTGACTTGGTGGGAGGCTTATGAGAGGCATAGGCCTGTTGGTGCAGCGCCCCTTACCTGGCAGTAGTTCTCCGCTCTCTTCTTGGATAAGTATGTGTCGTAGTCCCGCAAAGAGGAGCTACGCAGGCAGTTCGAGCAGTTATGTCAGGATGATATGACTATGACGCAGTATGAGATAAGGTTTTCTAAGTTAGCCCATCATACTGTTTGGTTGGTTCCTACAGACAGGGAGAGAATCAGGAGATTCGTGGATGGTCTCGCTTATCATCTATAGATTCTTATGACCAGAAGGAGGGTGTCTGCGCTTCTTTTGAGGAGGTGGCTGACATTGCTCGAGAGATAGAGTCGGTTCGCTGCCAGTAGCGAGTTGAAAGGGAGGCCAAGAGGCCTCGGGGATCTGGTAGTTTTGGTGGTGTTCCTTGTGGAGGTCAGTTTCAGCACGGTAGAGGCCGTCCATTCAAACATGCTCAGCCAGCCCGTTTGGGCTACCGTGATGGATTATCTGGCCATGGTTATCATAGTTCACATCAGGGTCACTCATCTCTCAGTGCCCTTCCAGCTCAGAGTTTGACTCAGGCACCATCAGTTCAAGGCTCATCCATGCCTAGTTCTTCTAGTGGGCATCTCGGTGCTCGGGGCTCCCTTCAGTCCCCACCGCCATTTGCTGGGAGAGGTTGCTTTGAGTGTGGAGATTTGGGTCATATCAAGAGGTTCTGTCCTCGTCTTACGGGAGGTTCATCCCAGCAAAGGAGTCAGCCTTCGGCTTTAGCACCAGTTACTTCCCCACCCGCCCAGCCAGCTCGGGGTAGAGGTCAGTCAGCTAAGGGTCGCCCTAGAGGGGAAGGTCGATTAGGTGGTGGTCATACCCATTTCTATGCCCTCCCAGCCAGACCAAATGTTATTGCTTCAGATGTTGTGATTACAGGTATTGTCTTCGTATGACGCAGAGATGCCTCTGTATTATTTGACCCCGGTTCTACTTTTTCATATGTGTCATCATATTTTGCTTATTATTTGGACACGGCCCGCGAGTATCTTATTTCATCCATTCTACTCTGGTTGGCAATACTATTATTGTGGATCGTGTATATCGGTCGTGTATGGTAACTATTGGGGGTTTGGATACCCGAGTGGATCTCTTGTTGCTTAGTATGGTTGATTTTGATATGATATTGGGCATGGATTGGTTATCTCCGTGTCGTGCTATTTTGGACTATCATGCTAAGATAGTGACATTGGCTATGCCGGGGGTGCCACGGATTGGGTGGTGAGGTTCGACGGATTATGTTCCAAGTAGAGTAATTTCATTTTTGAAGGCCCAACGGATGGTTGGGAAGGATTATCTTTCTTACTTAGCCTTCGTGAGGGATGCCAGTGCAGAGGCTCCTACTATTGATTCAGTTCCGGTAGTGAGGGACTTTCCGGATGTGTTTCCTGCAGACCTGTCGGGCATGCCACCGGACAGGGATATTGACTTTGGTATTGATTTGGTGCCGGGCACTCAGACCATTTCTATTCCACCGTATCATATGGCACTGGCGGAGTTGAAGGATTTGAAGTAGCAACTTCTGGAACTCCTTGATAAGGGGTTTATTCGGCTTAGTGTGTTGTCGTGGGGTGCGCCTGTTCTATTTGTGAAGAAGAAGGATGGCACTATGAGGATGTGCACTGATTATAGGCAGTTGAACAAATTTACAATCAAGAACAAGTATCCTTTGCCTCGTATTGATGGTTTATTTGACCAGCTTCAAGGAGCAAGGGTGTTCTCTAAGATTGATCTCCATTCAGGGTATCACCAGTTGAAGATCAGAGACTCGGACATTCTTAAGACAACTTTCAGGATCTGATATGGTCATTATGAGTTCCTTGTGATGTTTTTTGGGCTAACCAATGCCCCAATAACATTCATGCATTTGATGAACATCGTGATTCGAACATATCTCGACTCGTTTGTTATTGTATTTATTGATGATATTCTAGTATACTCGCGTAGTCAGGAGGAGCACGCGGAGCATCTGAGAGCGGTATTGCAACGGTTTAGGGAGGAGAAGCTTTATGCAAAGTTCTCCAAGTGTGAGTTTTGGCTCAGTTCAATGGATTTCTTGGGGCATGTGGTGTCCATTGAGGGTATTCAGGTTGATCCGAAGAAGACATAGGCGGTTCTGAGTTGGCCCAAACCGTCCTCAGCCATAGAGACTCGCAGCTTCCTTAGGTTTTGGTGGGCTATTACCGTCGGTTCGTTAAGGGATTTTCATCTATAGCATCATCCTTGACCAAGTTGAATCAAATGGGTGCGCCTTTCATGTGGTCGGATGAGTGTGAAGCGAGATTTCAGAAGCTCAAGACTGCCTTGACCATAACTTCAGTGTTAGTTTTGCCATCGGCTTCAGATTCATATACAGTGTATTGTGATGCTTCTAGAGTTGGTATTGGTTGTGTGTTGATGCAGGAGGGTAGAGTGATTGCTTATGCTTCTCGTCAGTTGAAGCCCCATGAGAAGAACTACCTTATTCATGATCTAGAGTTGGCTACCATTGTTCACGCGTTAAAGATTTGGAGGCATTATATGTATGGTGTGTCTTGTGAGGTGTTTACTGATCATCGTAGCCTCCAACACTTGTTCAAGCAGAAGGATCTCAATTTGAGGCAACGGAGATGGTTGAAGCTGCTAAAGGATTATGATATCACTATCTTGTATCATCCGGGGAAGGCCAATGTAGTGGCCGATGCCTTGAGTAGGAAGGCGGTGAGTATGGGCAGTTTGGCGTATATTCTTATTGGGGAGAGACCTCTTGTAGTTGATGTTCAGGCCCTGGCCAATCGGGTTGTGAGGTTGGATAATTCGGAGCCCAATCGGGTCTTAGCTTGTGTGGTTTCTCGGTCTTTCTTGTTTGATCGCATCAGAGAGCGCCAATATGATGACCCTCATTTGCTTGTCCTTAAGGATAGAGTTCAGCACGACGATGCCAAATATGTGACTATTGGTGATGATGGGGTATTGAGGATGTAGTGCCGAATATGTGTGCCCAATGTAGATAGGCTTCGGGAGTTGATTCTGGAGGAGGCCCATAGCTCGTAGTATTCCATCCATCCGGATACTGTGAAAATGTATCAGGATTTGAGACAGCATTATTGGTGGAGGAGGATGAAGAAGAATATTGTGGGATTTGTAGCTCGGTGTCTCAATTGTCAGTAGGTGAAATATGAGCATCAGATACCGGGTGTCTTGCTTCAGCGGTTAGATATTCCAGAGTGGAAGTGGGAGCGGATTCCCATGGACTTTGTAGTTGGTCTCCCACGGACTTTGAAGAAGTTCGATGCTATTTGGGTGATTGTGGATCAGCTGACCAAGTCCGCGCACTTCAGTCCTGTGTGTACTACCTATTCTTCAGAGCGATTAGCAGAGATTTATATCCGAAAGATTGTTCGCTTGCATGGTGTCCCAATTTCCATCATTTCAGATAGAGGTACTCAGTTCACTTCGCAGTTTTAGAGGGCCGTGCAGCGAGAGTTGGGTACTCAGGTCGAGTTGAGCACAACTTTTCACCCTCAAACGGACGGGCAGTCCAGACGCACTATTTAGATATTGGCGGACATGTTGTGCGCTTGTGTCATTGATTTTGGGGGATCATGGGATCAGTTTCTACTGCTCACAGAGTTTGCATATAACAACAGTTTTCAGTCGAGTATTCATATGGCTCCATATGAGGCTTTATATGGGAGACAGTATAGATCTCCAGTTGGTTGGTTTGAGCAGGATGAGGCTAGGCTTTTGGGTACAGACTTGGTGCAGGATGCTTTGGACAAGGTGAAGGTGATCCAGGAGCAGCTTCGTACAGCGCAGTCAAGACGAAAAATTTATGCTGACAGGAAGGTCCGTGATGTGTCATACATGGTTGGGGAAAAGGTTCTACAGATGGTTTCACCCATGAAGGGCATTATGAGATTTGGGAAGAAGGGTAAATTGAGTCCTCGGTTCATTGGGCATTTTGAGGTGCTTCGGAGGATTGGGGAGGTGGCTTATGAGCTTGCCTTGCCACCTAGTTTGTCAAGTGTGCACCCGGTATTTCATATTTCTATGCTCCGGAAGTATATTGGCGATCCGTCTCATATCTTGGATTTTAGCACGGTTCAGTTAGACGGTGATTTGACTTATAATGTGGAGCTAGTGGCTACTTTGGGGCGACAAGTCCGAAAGTTGAGATCAAAGGATATAGCTTCAGTGAAAGTGTAGTGGAGAGGTCAAACCGTAGAGGAGGCTACCTGGGAGACCAAGCGGGAGATGCGGAGCAGATATCCTCACCTATTTGAGGCTTCAGGTATGTTTCTTGACTCGTTCAAGAATGAACGTTTGTTTAAGAGGGGGAGGATATAACGACCCGGCCGGTCGTTTCATGAGTTACCGTCCCGTTTCCCCCATTTCTGCTTCTTTATGTGTTGTTCAGTTGTATTATGTGGTATCGGGTTGGTTGGTTCGGGTTCGGAGTGGTTTTATAGAGAAATGAGACACTTAGTCTATTTTGAGTAAGTTTAAGTTGGAAAAGTCAACCGGATATTGACTTATGAGTAGAAGGTTTCGGATGTGAATTCTGATGGTTTGGAAAGCTTCGTCAGGTGATTTGGAACTTAGGAGCATGACCGGAATATATTTTGGAGGTTCGTGGTAGATTTAGACTTGAATTGGCGAAATTGAAATTTTGGCGTTTTCCGGTCGGCAGTGAAAATTTTGATATCGAGGTCAGAATGGAAACCCGGGAATTGGAGTAGGTCCGTTGTGTCATTTGTGACATGTATGCAAAATTTCAGGTCATTCGGGTGAGGTTTGCTAGGTTTTTAAATCATTTGCGGAATTCGGAATTTTGGAAATCCTAAGGCTTGAATCCGATAGTGATTTGAGGTTTTGATGTAGGTTTGAGTGTTCCGAAGGTTGGAACAAGTTTGAATGATGTTATGGGATGTGTTGACATATTTGGTTGAGGTCCCGAGGGCCTCGGGTGAGTTTCGTGTGGTTAACAGATCATTTTAGACTTTGGAAAGATAGCAGATTTTCTGGTATTTTTGTTGCAGAGATTTGTTCTTTGCGTTCACGAAGGGGAGCTCGCATTCGCGAAGGTATGGCCAGTGAAGGACCGTGAACGTGAGGAGTTGAACGCGTTTGCGAAGAGGAAAGATGGAGCATTTGGACCCCTAGGATTTTTTCTACGCGTTCACGAAGGGTCTGGCAGGTGAAGCTACGTGTTCGCGAGAGGGTACTCGCGTTCGCGATAGAGGAAAGTTGAGCAGTGGATTTTTGTGCTTCGCGAACGCGTCTTTGACCGCGTTCGCGAAGAAGGGCGCACCTGAGCAAAATCTTTAAGTTCAAAATAAGGGTTTAGTTCATATTTTCAAAAATTCATTAGAGAGCTCGGGAGAAGACGAATTTAGAGAGGATTTTCAGAGGAGTGATTGGGGTAAGTGTTCTTCACTTGTTTTGGGTTAAATTCCATAATTATGTCTTGATTCTTATCATTTAATTTGAGAATTTGGGGTAAAAATTGGAGAAAATGGAAGAAAATTTGGAGAATTGATTTTTGGGATTTGGATAACCTTTTGACGATGGATTTTGATGAATTTGATATGGGTAAAATCGTGAGCGAATGGGTTTTCCAGTTTTGTGATTTTTATTGGATTCCGAGACGTGGCCCGGGGGTCGGGTATGGCCAATTTCTGGATTTTTGAGTAAATTTTATAATTTCGTATGAGTTTCATTCCTTTAGCGTATATTGATGATAATATACTCATTTTTGTTAGATTCGGGGCATTTGGAGGCTGAATCAAGAGGCAAGGGCGTTGCGGGCTAGAGTTTGGCTTGGTTTGAGGTAAGTAACGCTTCTAAACTTGGCTTTGAGGGTTCGAAACCCCAAACTATGTGTTCTATGATTACTATTGAGGTGACGCAAATGCCAAGTGACAGGCGTGTGGGCGTGCACCGTGAGAATCACGGCCGCGATCATTCCATGGCACCGCTTAGTGACTCTTTCTTGCTGATATCTGTGTTGTGATTATGTGATTAAGTTAATGTGCTGTAAATCATGCTAATTATCATGTTAAGGCTTCACGCCGATACTGTTGAGACCCGAGAGGTCGTTTCTTGCTGTTATATCATTAGCTTCATTGGTATTCTGTGCTCAGTCTTGTTCATGCATTTTATATCATGCATGAGTCTCGATTATTATTATTTGGCAAATCATATCATTATTCGGGCTAGTATCATGACATTGTGAGCCCGTGTGTGTAAGACTGGAGAGTGATGACTAAGTGAGGCTGAGAGCCTTATTGTGAGTAACAGTTATGGGATCGGACTGCACGCCACAGCGGTTATGTTGATGATTATGATAGTGTTTGGGCTGTAGGAGCCCCTCCATAGTCTGTAACACACCCATAATGAGCGTAGTTTATGATATTGAGGGAAGGATCTTCCCTGGACATGGATCTTATCCGACGTATTTATACCTGGAGATGGATTTTCTCCATAAGGCTGGAATGGCCTTCCTCGGTACTGGATGACTGCGGTTAGTGATGTGTATATATTCTGAGATGGATCTTCCCTGGACCGGATAGCCATATACAGTACCGAGTGGTTGAGAACTTGTGAGAGGAGGTATACGGAACATTGATCATACTATCTGTGCATTGGTACATAGAGATTTTCCTGAGCTTTATACTCCATACTGTTCAGACTGTATTTATTTATTGTTGAGTTTTTACTTGAACTGCAAGCATGTCTACTTTTTTGTACAGTTTAAGTGTATTACCTTCTGAGATTTGATTCGTCACTACCTATCAGTCCATAGTTTGGACTTATTACTTACTGAATTGGTGTACCAACATTACCCCATGCACCTTGTGTGCAGATCCAGGTATCTCGGGCCACAGTAGCGGTTGCTGATCATTTCAGTTGTGGACTTTCCTTGGAGATAGCGAGGTAGCTGCCGGCGATCGCAGTCCCGCCTTTCTCCTTCCTTATCTTCCTCTTAGTGTATTTGTTGGCTATTCTCAAACTATGTTAGTCTTGTTTTATTTCAAACAATTGTAGTATTTTGCTCATGATTTAGTGACTCCCGAGGTCGGGCTTGTATTTTTTCGCTTTTATATCTTTATCGGATTTCAGTTGAAAAGGTTTTTCTTAAGTTTTTAAATGAAATACGGATTATTTTTGGAAATGAGTTGGCTGACCTAGTTTCACGATAGGCGCCATCACGACCGGGTTAGTTTGGGATCGTGACAAAAAAATATTAAATTATAAAATAAAAGTATAAAAGTGTAAGTTCCTAAATATGATCATAAATATTAATTTTTTATAACTAACTCAATAGTTAAATAAACTATCTTAGAAGTCCTCAATATCAGTAATTCAGCCTAAAAATTGTTCCAAGTTTATAATTTCAGAATTTTAATTTTGCGGGCAAGAACTTTGAAAATCTAAATAATCTTGAAGTATACAACTTACAACATGTAAGCAGGTAACTAATAATCTATGAACTTTAAATAAACACTAAATCAAAGTGCTATAATAAACCAAAAAAAAGACATTAAAAAAACAGAAAAAGAAAAGCAAGCTAGTAATATAATGTACAATTGAAAGCTTTAATACACCCACTCATATTAAATGTATCAAGGATTAAAAATCAAAGAATCTCATAAATTATCTTGTTAATTTTGTGCCTTTTATTATTTTTTGCTCAACATTGATCATAATTATAACAGTGCATTTAAAACTTTTGAAAGTTAAAAGTATAATATTAAATTATATTATTAGTGCAATTGCCTTGTATATTTATAAAAAGTGAACTATCGACGTTATTGTCCAACAACTCGTACCTCTTCTTTCTTATTTTTTTTATTTTTCCTTTATTTTATCATTTATATATAGTTTACGTGTAAGACTTATACAAAGTTCGATATGAATAGAAAAAATAAATTTTAACTTTCTTCATATTTCAAATAAGAAACAAATTAATAAGTAAATTTTAATTAATTTTAAGCTCTAAAATTTTAAAATAATAATTAAATGAAGTGTTTCTTATAATATTTAACATAAATTAAAGGACTTCAAAAAATATATATTTTTGTGTAATAAAGACCAAGTTTGAAATGAAAAGAAAAGATATTAGTTTTACATTTTAGTCCTTTATTGTAGGTAAAAATTATTTCCTAAATAGTATTCTACTGGGGGTAAGAAACTCACGTTTTCTTATTTATTAATATGGTATGATGGCCAAAGTCTAAAAATTAGGACTTCTTACTTAGTCCAATAAGGAAATATTTAATAACCTTCAGTACTTTTAATATAGTATATAGATAAAATATTAAAAAAATAGTTTTTTATTCACATTTTTAAAAATTCAAAGTTACCCTTACTTTCTTAAATTCTGCAGACAATCAAACTAAGACACATAAAATAAAATGGAAGGAATAACTCTTTTAAGTCTAATGTTTCATATCTTATATTTAAGACCGTCGTATCCAAAAGTTTACATTACTTTCTTGAACTTCGTGGGCACTTAAATACAACACATAATTAACTATGATTCGTGATAAATATGTTAAAATATATGTCATATATTTATTTGATTGATATAACATCGGATATGAATAAGTTTATTTACCTGCATTCGCCAAAGAAGATCACCACTAGGCTTGATTTTATAGCGATTGTTCCAAAAATGTTGACGGGCCTCTTCGATCTCGGCCCGTTCTTCTGGGCTTCCAGCATTTGGATCAAAAGCCCATATTTGACGTCCAACGTAGTTGTTTGTGCTGTACAAATATGGCCCATCTTGCCCCTGTGCAATCTTCAATTTCCACATTCTTAATTTCTTCTTCTAACCTTCTAGCTTACTGAGAAAAAATATATAATTAAGAATATGTCAAGACAATATCTTACACCATTAAAACTTACAGTCTAATAGTATCAGTAAGAATCTCACATACAATGTAGGTGATTTTTCGAATTAACAATATGTCAAGACAATATCTTACACCACCAAAATTTAAAATTTTGTGGTATCGGTGAGAATCTCGCACAATATTGGTATGAGTTAAATTTTCATTATTCAGTGGCAGAGGATGTAGACAGCGAAGAATGATCAGTTAAATATGAAAATATAGATTGAATATTAGTTTTTACATATGTATTAAATTTTGAACACGTTTAATGAAATTTCTGGCCTCGCTGGTACTGTCATTGTCCCGTTTCCCCTTCCTTTTCCACGATCTCTTATGTAATGGAAAAAAGATAATTTTTTTTAAAGGATCGTACTAACCCCATGCACAACACCTTTCATTCAAACCATTAGTGTCATTGAAAAGGCTTTAATATATAACCTCTTACGTCAAGCTTCTCCAATCCTAGAAGTATTCTTTTTTCAAAAAAGTATTTTTTTTCGAAGTTGAAGTGTTTGATCAAGCTTTTGAAAGAAAAAAAAAATGCTTTTGAGGAGAAGCGGAAGCAGTTTTGGAGCAGCAGAAAAAAGTAGCTTCTCTCCGAAAGTACTTTTGAGAAAATACACTTATTAGAAGCAGTTTTAAAAGTTTGGCCAAACACTAATTGTTACTCAGAAGTGCGTTTCAAATTAATTAACCAAACACAAATTACTTTTCACCAAATCTACTTTTAAGAAAAACACTTCTCAAAATAAGCTGATTTTTGCAGCTTGGCCAAACAGGCTATACATGTCTAAATAAGGTTTCATGCAAAGTGAAAATGAAGTGATCAAAATAATGCATGGTGAAAAGAATTAAAAAAAAGAAGAAAAAAAAGGAGAGAGATATTATTCAAGAAGGGAAAGATTTCAACAAAGACTCACCAAGTCTTTATTTGTGTGTGTGTGGGGGGGGGGGGGGAGGGGAGGAATGGCAAGAAAGCAATACAAAAAGGACTATAAAGTTTTGTAGGTTTGAAAGAAAACAAATTATGAATTTGTGAGGGCAAAATGAGTGATATATGCAACTATTTATACAAAGTAAGGGCAGTCAGCGGACATTTTGAATTTCAACTTAAGGGAAAATGAGTGATATATGCATTGTTGCAAGTATTTATTTTTGAATTTCACAATCATAGATATCGTCCACGAGAATATGTGGATAACCTAGCATAGGGTATGAAGTCCTATTCGGGAGAAATTTAAAAATAGCCAGATTTACAAGTGGTCATGAAAAAAATAGTCACAGTTTCAAAAGTAATAGAAGTTTAGCCACTTTTTATATAAAGATAAATCTGAACGAAAATACTGTTCAAAATCCGGAAAAATATGAAGGATTGCGTATAGGTGTTCGTAACACGCAGCGGAAGACAATAACTAGGCAGATCTTTTCATGTTTAAAATTTATTTACATATCAATAGATCGGATCTAAGACGTACCTGGTGAAGAAAGTCTTGTTTCAAATTCTTCGATAGTGCGAAGACTCTATGTGTATCCACACTGAGACTGATCCTTGCTATCAACTCTTTGATCGATGAAACCCGCGAACAAATTGAACAAAATATTGTGTTGAAATTTTTCTCAAAAATCTCAACTCAAATTAGAAGAACAAGAAACACTTTTCTTGCAATTGTATTTTCTCTCTTGGCTTTGTATTACACTCTCACTTTCACAAAGTGGGTTTTCTTCTCATGGAAAAATTATTCGGCAAATTTTCTCCATCACCCTTTATATAGCATCACCTACAAACTCTTTTCCTATTTGGTTGAGGTAATGATTTACTTAGGGTAAAAGTTTTTTCCAAAATAAACTTTATGGGATTTTGTATGAAAATTCGCAATCCCATTCTCAACGGGTAACGTGACTGCCGAGAATCATGGACTTTCCATGAAGTCCAATTCCAAACATTGGAATTTTCCTATTGTAAACAAGAAAGCACGTTTGAGTTGTCAGACGTCCTTTTTATGGACTTTAATTTCCATGTTTAATGAAATCGTAGGAAAACCTTTATGGAATTTCATGTCCAATTCAAAATTGGATTGTAAGAATAAATTAATATTAAATATATAACCTTTATATATAAATAATAATTACGAGTATCAAATATATATCACATATATATTTCAACCAAGAGATATAATTTAATTTTCTATTCCAAATAGAAAACATCAATTTGTTCACAATATTAATTATATTCTCTGTGCTAGCAAAGAATATAATAATATTTCATTTGGACTAACAACTAAATGTATTTGACTAATTAAATTCCTTAATTTAATTATCAAATAATAAGTTAATTAATCCTTTAGCAAAGATCAGAACACTCGTTAGTGTGCGACCCCATAGGTTCAATACTAAGCCGGTAGTAAATTGACCACATCAATATACTAATCAAGGGTGGCGTCTAGCAACACTCCTTAACAACCGGATAATATAAAGTATACAATTTACTCTCAAGAACCAGTAGAAGAATAATGTAGTAATTCCTTTTGTCCTTATAACTCTGGATCACCCTAGGATATGGTTCAACTGTCAAATCCTAATAGGCGACCAACTATGTGTTCACGTCAAATATAATCGACCATTGAATGACCTAAGAAACTCATTTCTTCTTTCATTCAATTGCCCTGGCCAATGTCTTAATTTGGTTGTTTATATTTCATGACAACATGGAGCTTAAACTCATTACCAAGAGTTGACAGATTCCATCTTGATCAATCACTAATCCTACAAGCATTTAATCATACTCAATATCCTTTCAACTATCGCCCTAGGGCCATAGGTGTCTAGTATCAAAGCACAATAAATAACTTGTCAATTACTATGACGATCTCAGGTCAAAGGAAACGGTTACATCACATTCTTCAAGAGAATATCCTATTGACAGTTTATGGTAATTCTAACCATTAGGAATTATCCAATGAGTCGGTTCAATGATCATATCTCTATATGCATCATCTATCTATGTAATTTAGTTAATGAGATCAACTAATCTTTATCCCATAAAGACGATCACATAAATATTGATCTTATCGGATTACTAATGTCCAGATTAATAATCCTACGATCAAGAACAAATTTAAATTAAATTATAAGAAACTTTACTCTCATTATCATGATCTCCATCACAATGTCAAGTCTCAAAATTTGATCAAGGACCTTATCAAATTAATCAAGCAATTAATAACAATGATAAAAGAATATCAAATGCCATATATATTTTATAAAAATATGTTCAAAACATCAAATGTAATATTGGATCTAGGGCATATCTACTATATCCCTAACAAAATACTCTAGTATATTATACTGGAGTTCCAATATATTATATTAAAACTCCAATATATTATACTGGAACTCCAGTATAATATACCGATCGAGTATAATATACTAGAGATTGGAGCATCAATGCTCCAATTTCTAGTATATTATACTGGAACTTTCCGCGTGTTGGAGTTCCAACATAATATGCTGGAAGTTCATACACAGGTGCACCGATCTCCAGTATATTATGCTGGAACTTTTCGTGTTGCAGCAAAATATTGACTATTTTTTAATGACTTTGTAAACGTTGACTATTTTTGAATGATCAATCCGAAAACTGGCTAGCCCGTGCTATTTTTAGTATCGATCCTTCTTTTCTCTTGCTCGGCAAACCAATTTCGGGCCTTTATCTTTCTGCAGATGAATTCTTCATTGTGTAGTTTTTACCATACATAAATTCACTTTATAATTAGGAGAATAAATATTAACAGTTAAAAATCAAAGTGAGAACACATATCACTTAATTATGGTTAAGTAATTAATGTATATACAAAAGTCACGAGTCTTATATTCATCGAGTGGTGTAAATATCGAATGTGAAATAGTATAATAATTCGATCTTTCACTAATAGTATTTTGTCTAAACTTATTTCATTTTTTTCCTTTTCATTCATGGTACCTCTCCTTTATTTAATCTATTTCATCCATGTTATTACCTTTCTTTTATGATTTCAAAAGTCATAATCAATCAAAAATCATAAGTAGGTCATCACTAACTTATGATTTTATAATTTATAAGCACTTTTGATTTGACAAATTTTTTTACGATTTTAAGCCTAATATCTTTTGTAATCTCCGAAATAGTCTTCATAAAACACAGTATTTAATTATTTCTTCATTCTATTTTCGTTATTCGTAATAGTTATGTGAAGATACTCTAAAATTAATGTGCTATGTAAATAGGAGTAGCTTTTAAGTGTATTTTATTAATTTTAAAAGAAAAAGTGTCTTTTCTCCAGACACCACTTATATCAAAACACGTAACTATTTATTTATAAAATTAACTTTTTGATATTTTTCAGGATATGATGTTAATCAGCTACTTTTAATTCGCTAACACAAACGAGATTTTAAGCTTCTTTATTTTTTACCAATCCCCTTGTTCTATGAAAACAACAGATAGCTTGACGGCAATTGACAAAAGAAAAGAATCCTATTATATAGAAAATTTCAACATTCGCAAAATTCGAATAAAAAGCAAAAAAATAAAATTATAGAAATAGACTTTTGCTAAGTGAAAAATTAATATACGAATGACATGATAATTAGAAAGCCATTCATTGTACCTTCTAATGATTCATTTCTCATTGATAATTACTAGTTACGAGCTATCTAACTTTAATAAGTGCAACTTTTTGCAGACAAATTAGGTATAAGTCATTACTTTCCAAGTAAATTTGGCCACATGATCCTAGCTTGGGTGTCAAATTGGCAGGTTGGACTGATTTTAGGCAGATCAAAATAGGTTAAGTCAATAAATGAGTGGTTTAAATGGGCAGGTCACAAAGTAACCTGAACAGAAATAAGTTGGGTCAAGTTGGACTAAAATTTGAGTCTAGTGGTGGCAAAATGATTAAAAGAAAACAATTAACCACATATATTATCCACTAAAAATGGATTGGACAAAAAACTTTTTAAAAAAACAGATCAAATATGGATAAAAATCATATTATCCATTAGAAAATGGATAACTAATGAGTTTAACTTTTATATTTGTAAAACCTCAAATTGGGGTTCCTCAAGTTTGGAAGACTACGAATTCTCTTCAAAAGTTATCATATTCAAGAAGCCATGGAGTAAACTCAGTTTTTATCCGTATTAAATATGTGTCGGATCAAATAATTTATCCGTTTTTTTATTACTCGTTTTCGATCCGACTTGCCTGTTTGCCACTCCTATTTGGGCCATAATCCAACCCGTCCAAAATAGTGAACGCATGCCACCTCAAGTCAAATTGGATTGGTGCACTGTACTGTCCGCATATACAACTAAAATTT
The DNA here is from genome assembly GCF_000393655.2 of Nicotiana sylvestris. Classification (NCBI taxonomy): domain Eukaryota; kingdom Viridiplantae; phylum Streptophyta; class Magnoliopsida; order Solanales; family Solanaceae; genus Nicotiana; species Nicotiana sylvestris. Next base: position 6,233,448 of record NC_091062.1, read on the forward strand.
TAGTTAGACTAATGGCTCTTAATCTTATCGCTGTGATATAAACGTGGTGGAAAACATCACGATTCATAAATGCTGTGCAACTGTCCTGTCCCAAAAATAAATAAAGTACTACTCATAATAGTACTAACATAGCTAGGAGTTTTTTGGTTGTTAACTAAGATTGGATTGAGCATACTGATAAACTGCCAAAAATACAAATTTTTAGGTGTACTTTCATTTAACTTGTGTGATTATGGTAGGTTACATGAGTTTTATAGTGAATTATGCTCATTACGTGCATTCTTATGTGTAAGAGCAAGTTGGACAAAATGTGAGCAAAAAAAGTTGATTCGTGACCAAAAGACAAAAGAAGGACTTTGCTCGTTCACTCTCGCGTGCACACGAAAGAGCGAATGAAATATTGAGGAAAAACTTGAAAAACAAACATCGAAGTATAGCAAAAAGGCATGGAAGTGCACGAGAGACCTAGAAGAGAAAGAAAATGAGAAGAACTTTGCTCGTTCACACTCGTGTGCGCACAAGAGAGTAAACGAGCTAACCTAAAAAGGCTGTTTCAAAGTGGACTTGTATTATTTTACCCCATACTAACTCTATCCCATATAAATAGTCCTTAAACTCACTTTGGTGAGGGAGGACGTGACTTTTGTGGAGAACGTAACTTAGGTGAGGAGAACGTGACTTTTGTGAGGAAGGAACACACACCACGCTTGGAGGAGACTTCTAACTAGTTTTTCTTCTCTTCTCTTCTTTTAATTTCATAGTTTACTAGTTCTAGAGTTTTGGGTGCTACATGAACGTTGTAGTTTGAAGCTTAGATTGTTCTTATTATGTTATCATATTGGTTTATTTATTCAATCTTGGCTTAATTATTTGATTGCTTGATCACCAATTGAATACTATCTACGAATTTAGGATTGAACTTGAGAGAGGGAATTCTAGATTGCATATAAGATTGAGCAGAGTAAGATCTTGAACTTGAGTATCGAAAATGGATTTACGGTTAGGATAGGAATATACCTAATCGCCTTGCTTGGTTATTATACGAGAATTATAAATGTGTTCTTGTTAATCCTAATTCCATACGAATATAGGTGTTGGGTTAACTTGAACAGGTGAGTTGTACTTGGGGAGAAGGCTACGAGTATTATTAACCCCGTCAATCAATAAACCAGATAAATTAATTAGACAATCTAGATAGAAAACTCAACGGAGTTGTTAGCTAACCCATAGCTCTAGAATATTTTCTCCTATTGAATTCGTGTCTAAGTTCGCCAACTTTTTTCCTTTGCTTCTTAGTTTACTACTCTAGATTATCTTTAGTTAAATATTCATATTTTAGAATTCGCTTGAATAGATTAATTGTTTTGGTTTAATTGACTTGATAGTTAATCACAAGTCCATGTGAGTATGATATCTGGACTTACAATCCTATATTACTTGTCGACCATGTATACTTGCGTGTGCGTTGGGAGCAGCAAGTTTTTGGCGTCGTTGCCAGAGACTTAGAAATTAACTAGTCTACTAGATTAGATTTTTACTTTTTGTCTATTCAAGTTTAAATTTTAGTTTAATTTAATATTTTATTATTTTTTATGGCATCTTGGAATGAGAATTGGGTGAATATTGGTTATTCTTATTTTGGTGATCCATGTCCATATTGTGGAGGATCACACTTGTGGCAAAATTGTGAATCTCAATCTTATGAGTGGAATATTTGTAATGTGTGTGGTTGTCAAGGTGACAATTGGGATGGTTTTACTAATTCTTATTATCCTTCTCAGAACTATTATTATAATGTTTCTAATAATATTTATGAGTTTGATAGGAGTAAGGAAGTGGAAGATGTGGAACGCGTTGGCGTATTATGGACATGGTGAGACAAGTAATAGTCGAGCAACAGGACATGATAAGGCAAGTAGCCGAGCAACAAGTTCTTGGCGCCTTAGCGATCAAAGGACTGTAGTCTAGAATGGATGAATTAATGTCCAATTTTCAAGAAGAACCTCAACTCGACGAATAATATATATATATATATATATATATATATATATATATATATATATATATATATATTACCTTCCTAATTGTTACGTATCATAGTTAACTCCTTTGAGCCTGTAGTCTAGTTTCTTTGACAACCACATTACAAGCCTTACCCATTTGTTTTAATTAACTATCTATTTGAACCTTTTCACACCTCATGAGCACTTGAATTGTTATGAACTTTGTAAAAGTTAAGTGTGGGATGGTTGGTTTGGCTTTTGAGTGGAACTAATGAAATAAGGAGAAAGGTGCATTGTTTTGAAAAAGTAAGAGCCACTTGAATTGAAAAAAAAGTAGTTGCATTGTGTGAAAAATATTCCTTGATAAATGGTAACTCTTGATGTAATTGTGCTTAAAAAAGTAGGAACTTAATATATATTGATGTGAATGTAGAGTTATGGTTTGATATAAATGTGGCGTTTTAAATATTAAAGTGTAAGTATTAAAGTGCTTAGGGAGGTGTAGTCACTCTTATATCTAAATGTATCCTACCTGTCTCGCGACCTACATTACAACCAAATAAAGTCCTAATTGATCCTTGACTTAATGAACTCGATTAGTAGAGTAGTACATTATGGGCAAGCCTTTGGTTCATCTTTTGTGGCATATGAATGTTGTTTCTAAAAGTGAGTGAATTCTTTCTATATTGAGTTCCTAATTGTTCTTAAATTTTATGTATGTGGAACTACTCTCTTTTGTTATGTGAGGGAACTTGATTCATGAAAACAAGGTAATGTCGTTGACCTCTATATTAGAGTGAGTGAGCGGGTTGTGAAAAATACGTGGTGCTTCTAAGTCAAATCTTAATGTGAGGATGTGTAACGACCCGACCGATCGTTTCATGATTTACCGCTCTATTTTTCCCATTTCTGCTTCTTATTGTCTTGTTCAACTGTATTATGTGTTATCGGGTTGGTTGGTTCGGGTTCAGAGAGGTTTTGGTAAGGTTTGAGACACTTAATCTCTTTTGAGTAAGCTTAGGTTGGAAAAGTCAACCGGACGTTAGACATATGAGAAAAAGGCTCGGATGTGACTTTCGATGGTTCGGATAGCTTCGGGAAGTGAATTGGGACTTAGGAACGTGATCAGAATGTGTTTTGGAGGTCCAGAGTAGATTTAGGCTTGAATTGGTGAAATTGAAATTTTAGCGTTTTCCGGTTGATAGGTGAGATTTTGATATAGGGGTCGGAATGGAATTCCGAAAGTTGGAGTAGGTCCATTGTGTCATTCGTGACGTGTGTGCAAAATTTCAGGTTATTCAGACGAGGTTTGCTAGACTTTTTAATCGAAAGCGGAATTTGAAAGTTTATGGAATTTCTAGGCTTGAATCCGATGATGATTTGGTGTTTTGATGTTGTTTTGAGCGTTCCGAGGGTTGGAACAAGTTTGAATGATGTTATGGGATATATTGACATATTTGGTTGAGGTCCCGAGGGACTCAGGTGAGTTTCGGGTGGTTGAACAGATCATTTCATGTTGGAAAAAGTTGCAGAAAATCTGTTGTTGGTATTGCAGGCTTTTGGCCTTCGCGTTCGCGATAGATATCCCGTGTTCGCGAAGGGTTAGGATGTGAGGCAGTAGAGTTGGCCTTCGCATTCGCGAAGTTGGTCCTGCATTCGCGAAGGGCTGAAGTCAGTGGCCATCGCGTTCGCGAGGGTTTTGCCGCGTTTGTGTAGAGGAATGGTGAGCATCTGGGGTCCTAGAGAATTTCTTCTTTGCGTTCGTGAGCTGGTAGTCGCATTCACGATGGGTTGAGAAGTTAAATCTTCGCGTTCGCGTTATGTTGTCGCATTCGCGATGAAGGAAAAAGTGGTCAACATAAGTTTGTGCTTCGCGAACGCGAGGCGTTGACCGCGTTCGCGAAGAAGGAACGTGAATAGCCGGGCAAAATGTTTAAAAGACCATTTCCGCGATTTTGGGTCTAAGTTTCACCATTTTTGAGTGATTTTAGAGTTTTTTGAGGAGGATTGAAGAGGGAATCAAGGGGAAACACTTGTAGGTAAGATATATGGACTTAATTGTCACGACCCAAACCCAAACCCGGTCTTGATGACGCCTCTCGTGAAGACAAGGCCAACCAACTACTCCCAGTTCAATCTTTAAGCAGTTAAACATTAAGAAACAGTAATAAGCATAGTCAATTACACCAAGGTTTAAGCAGTTAAAAATATAATTTGCGGAAAATAACCCCAACACAGTCCGAAACCGGGGTGTCACTAGTCATGAGCATCTATAAATCCTACTACAAGTTCGATAAGTCTTAACTATTACAAATGTCTGAAAAAAGATAGAAATGACAAAGAGGGAGAAACACGGGACTGCGGACGCCAAGCAGCTACCTCGTGAACTCCGAATGTCCGCCGGGAGCCCTCAACTCACACTGGCCGGATCAACAATGCCTGAATCTGCACACATGGTGTAGGGAGTAAAGTGAGTACTCCAACTCAGTGAGTAACAAATGTAAATAAAGACTGAAAGTAGGAAATCAGGTAAGCCAAAAAAGCATGCTATAATGAAGTAGTAAAAGCATTAAAACGGTAAACCAATGAAAGATAGGTAAAATCCTTTAACTCAAAATTTACTTCACGAAAAGCCTTTTTCAACAATTAAGCAGGTAATTGACTGTCAATTATGAAAAGTAAACACATAAAGGTTCGCCCCTCGAGCACAGTATAAACAAATCCGCCCCTTGGACAACATCTCAGAACAATACCAGTCCCTCGGGCAATCAAATAGAATAATACCAGCCCCTTAGGCTCAATCTCACATCACAATAGGTATCCGCGCTAACTGGGGGTGTGCAGACTCCTAGAGAGGCCCCTTACGACCCAAGCGCAATATCAAGCCATCTCGTGGCATCATCACTAGGCCCTCGTCCTTATATCAATCAAGCCACCTTGTGGCGTACATATCTATATCTCAGGCCCTCAGCCTCATAATTAGTATCAAATGTTTCCTTATAACATAGGCCCTCGGCCTTACTCAGTCAAAATCCTCACAAGCCACTCGGGCAATAGTGAAATATGATTCTCAGCCCAAAAATATCATTTAAAAGGTCATGTAAGTGTTTAAAACTGAGTAAATATGGCGTACGAAAATAGTGAAATATAACATGATTGATTCAAGTATAAAGTCAAAACCGTGAGGAAATACCAGTAAAAATTCCCGAAGGGTTCAAATAGTTAGCACGAGGCCCAAATATGGCATTCAGCCCAAATAATGATGATAGCAAATAGATTTCAGTCAAATACGCGTTAAAATCATCAATCAGGATGAACCAAGTCGCAATTCCCAATAGTGCACAACCCCACGCTCGTCACCAAGCGTGTGCCTCACTTCAATATAGCACTACGATGTGCAATCCGAGGTTTCAAACCCTCAGAACATCATTTACAATCATTACTCACCTCGAACCGGTCAAATATCTAGCTCATGACGCCTTTGCCCCTCGAATCGGCCTCCACTCGTGTCGAATCTATCCAAAATCAGAACGAGGATGTCAAAATATGTTAAAGGAACGAAGCCCAAGCGAAAATAATCAAAATACGACACAAAACCCAAAATTACCAAAACCCGACCCCTGAGACCACGTCTCAGAATTTGATAATTTTTACATCGACAGATTCCTTATCTCCTCACGAGTTCATACATATCAAAAGTTCTGAAATCTGACCTTAAATGGTGTTTCAAATCCTCAAGCAAAGGTCTAAGTTTCCAAGCCCTAGTTTCCCCAATTTTCACCCTTAATTTCCATAATTTCTAGCTCTAATCCGTGAAATAATAGCATAGGAACGAGTTTTAGGTCCAAATTCCTTACCTCAATGAAGTTCCCTTGAAATCCCTATTTCAAATTGTCCAAAAAGCTCCAAAGCCGAAGTAAAAAATAGTAAAAATAGCTCAAATTTGCGAAGGCCACAATTTATACCTTCTACCCAGACCTTTTCGCATCTGCTGTCCCATAACCGCTTCTGCGGTACCGCGTATGCGGTTCTTCCTCTGCTTTTGCCGAAATCACTTAACGCCCCATTACCGCACCTGCCATCCCATACCCGCATCTCGCAGAGGCAGTCCTCTTAGCCACTTATGCGGTTCCTTCTCCTTAAGCCCTTTTTCGCTTCTGCGGTCGATCTCCTACACGTACGACGTCACACCTGCGGTCCCCAATACACAGGTGTGGAAATACCAAAAGCACAAAGGTTCAACACCTACAACAAGTCTCAAACCTTTCCATCAACCATCCAAAATCACCCGAGGCCCCAGGGACCTCAACCAAAAGTACAAACATATCCTAATACCTTATTCAAACTTGTACCAATATTCAAAACACCTCAAACAACATCAAATCAACCAAAACACGTCGGATTCAAGCCAAACTTTCAAAAATCTTCCGAATTCCGCTTTTGATAAAAAAACCCAACAAAACCACGTTCGAATGACTTGAAATTGTGCATGCATATACAAATGACACAACAAAACTATTACAACTCTCAGAATTCCATTCCTACCCCTATATCAAAATCTCGCCTACCAACCAGAAATCGCCAAAATATCAACTTCGCCAATTCAAGCCTAAATCTACTCCGAACCTCCAAAACTCATTCTGATCACGCTCCTAAGTCCCAATTCCCCCCCCTCGAAGCAATCCGAACCATCAGAACTCACATCTGAGCCCTCTAACACATAAGTCAACATTCGATTGACTTTTCCAACTCAAGCTTCCTCAAAAGAGACTAAGTGTCTCAACCTTACCAAAATCATTCCAGATTCGATCCGACCAACCCGATACCATATAACACGGGTAAAAAAAGCATAAAGAAGCAGAAATGGGGGAAACAGAGCGGTAACTCATAAGATAACTGGCCGGGTCGTCACATTAATACTCGATCCTATTATGATTTCTACCTAATTAAACATGAAATTTGTGGAATTTAAAGCCTAAAATTGGAGAGTTAGGGCTTGGAATTTGAGACTTGATTTGGGGATTTGAGGGGTCGTCCGTGGTCGAATTTTGATGTATTTGGTATGTATGAACTCGTGAGAGTGTAAGGATTCTAGTTTTATGATTTTTATCAGAATCCGAGATGTGGACACAGGGGTTGGGTTTGGTCAATTTCGGGATTTTTGATGTAAATTGGTTATTTTCAAGTGGGCTTTGTTCCGTTAGCATATTTTGATGGTATGGATCTATTTTTGACTAGATTTGGAGCATCCAAAGGCCGAGTCGAGAGGAAAAGGCATCGTAGACTAGAGTTTGGACTGGATAGAGGTAAGCAATGATTGTAAATGCTGTCCTGAGGGTATGAAATCACATCGTTGTACTACTTTGAGGTGACACACACGCTATATGACGAGCGTGGGTCGTGCACCGTTAGGGATTGTGACATGGTCCATCCCGTATGACTATTTAGTCATGTATTTGACTGAAAACTATTTGATATTTTGGAAAGTATTATCATGTTTTGGGTTGATTACCATATTTGGGCCTTGTGCCAACTGATTTGGACCATTAGGGAGATTTTTATTACTATTTCTCACTGTTTTGACTTTATATTTATACTCAGTCATGATGTATTCTACTATTTTCATAATTCAGCCATGTTTACTCCGTTTTGATATTTTTAAATAATATTTTGGGTTGAACATCATGTTTTACTGTTGCCCGAGTGGCTTGAGAGATTTCTGACTGAGTGAGGCCGATGGCCTGTGTTGTGAGGATATTATGGGATCGGGCTGCACGCCACAATAGTGTGGTATTGATTCATGATTATGGGGTCGGGGCCCTGTTTTGTTGAGCCATGAGTTGGCTTGATATGAGCCCGAGAGCCTATTTGATTATGCCACGAGATGGCTTGTTATTGTGCTTGTGCCGTAAGGGGCCCCTCCCGGAGTCAGTACATCCCCAATGAGCACGAGTACCCAGTGTGAGATGTGATATATCCCGAGTGGCTGATGTCGTTACATGTTATTACCCGAGGGGCTGATATGAGTGATGGTGAGGTAGCCCGAGGGGCTGTTCTGTTGGTATTTTGCCCGAGGGGCGGTTATGGTACTTGTTTTGCCCAAGGGGCTGATTTATCTTTCTACCCTTTATCCTCACTGTTTTCATCACTCGTTTGAACTACTAAAAGATGTTTTAAAGAGGGTTTTACCGAACTAAGGTGTTTTTATGAGCCTTTTACTGTTTTATTGCATTGTTCTGGTTTTATACCATTTTGTTGTAGCATTATGCTGTGTTTTACGTGTTTTCTTATTTCTCATCTACCTTTACTTTTATTACTTACTAAGTTGGCATACTCACATTACTCCCTGCACCCTGTGTACAGATCTAGGAGTCTTGGGTCATGCTAGCGAGTGCTGATTTGCTTTCTAGCAGACTTGTTCGAAGTTGACTAGGTAGCTGCTCGGCATTCGTAGCCCTGTGCTTCTCCTTCCTATCTTTATTTCACTTTGTTCTAGCTTTGTATTAGACTATGTTGTCTTTTCATACTCTTAGACGTATTTTAGATGCCCATGACTGGTGACACCCCGATGTCGGGCCATGTTTGTTTCCGCACTATTCTATTCTACTCTTTATTTTGGGATTTTAGCTTATTAATGTCTTTAAATGATTTATTATAACTGTTTAGTTGGATTCGGGGTTTGTGTCGGTTGGCCTAGTTTTACGATAGGCGCCATCATGACCAGGTCCGATTTAGGGTCGTGACAAGTTGGTATTATAGCCTAGGTTACATAGGTCTAACAGGTCATGAGTGGGTTTAGTAGAGTCTTTTGAATCGGTACGGAGACATCTGTACTTATCTTTGAGAGGCTGCAGAACCTTAGGAAAACTTCATATTCTTGAATTCTTGTCGTGTGAATCTGTTGATCCATGTACTAATACTTCTGTTATTCTATTCTCTCACAGATGGTGAGGACACGTGCTACCGGTCAAGATGGACGACTATCAGTACCACCAGTTGGGGTCACTAGAGGCCGAGGACGTGGTAGAGGTCGTGGTAGGGGCATGGGTGTAGCCCGCACAGTAGCTAGGGCATCACATGCAGATCCACCAGCTACCTCCAGCTCATGATCAGGTCCTAGTGGTAGATGCTCCAGCAGCACTAGCCCAGGCACCAGCTGTGCCTATTGTGATTCCAGGCATTTAGGAGGCCCTGGCCCAGATTTTATCAGCATGCACTGGCCTAGCTCACGGGTCTCGGTTACTACAGCCGCAACTACTTCTCAGGCCGGGGGAGGTACTCAGACTCCAGCTGCTCGCACCCCTAAGCAGGTTGTATAGGGACTTCAGACATCGGGGGAACCTCCAGCCCAGCCAGTTACAGCTGCTCAGAACTATGTAGCTCTTGTTATGCCAGAGGATGAGCAACGCAGATTAGAGAGGTTTGGTAACCTTCAGCCTCCAACTTTCAGTGGTACAGAGGGCGAGGATGCCTAGGGTTTCTTGGACAAGTGTCAGTGGATTCTTCGTACAGTAGGCATTCTGGAGACTAGTGAGGTAGCATTTACTACTTTTTAGTTTTTTGGATTTGCTTTCACTTGGTGGGAGGCTTATGAGAGGCGTAGGCCTATTCGTGATGCACCCCTTACCTGACAGCAGTTCTCCGTTCTCCTTTTGGAGAAGTATGCCACAATCTCACAGAGAGGAGCTGCGCAGGCAGTTTGAGCTGTTGTGTCAGGGAGATATAACTATGATGTAGTATGAGATAAGGTTCTCGGAGTTAGCTCATCATGTTATTTGGTTGGTTCCTACGGATAGAGGTAGGATCAGGAGATTCTTTGATGGCCTCACATATCAGCTTCAGATTCTTATGACTAGGGAGAGGGTGTCTGGTGCTACTTTTGAGGAGGTTATTGACATTGCTAGTGAGATTGAGTCAGTTCGTCTCTAGGAGCAAGATGAGAAGGAGACTAAGAGGCCTCGGGGATCTAGTAGTTTTGGTGATGCTCCTTCAAGAGGTCAGTTTCAGCACGACAGAGGTCGTCCATTCAGGAATGCTTAGTCAACTCGCCCAGGTTATCGTGGGGCATCATCGGGTCATGGTTCTCACAGTTCTCATCATGGCAATTCATCACTCAGTTCCATTCTAGCACAGAGTTCATCTTGTGCTCCATAAGTTCAGGGCTCTTCTATGCCGGGTGCATCTGCTAGTCATTCCGGTGCTAGGGGTTCCCTTCAGTCCCAGTCACCAGAGGAGTCAACCATCGACTTCAACACCAGTTACTTCACCACCAACCCAGTCAGATATGGGTGGAAAATAGTCAGTTGGGGGTCGCCCCAAAGGGGGAGGTCGATCAGGTGGTAGTCCAGCCCGTTTCTATGCACTCCCAACTAGACCCGATGCTATCTCTTCTTATGCTATGATTACATGTATTGTCAGTCTGCCACAGAGATGCCTCTGTGTTATTTGATCCTGGTTCCACTTTTTCATATGTATTATCCTATTTTGCTCGTTATATAGATATGCCCCATGAGTCTCTTGTTTCATCTGTTTGTGTGTCTACTCTGGTGGGCAATACTATTGTTGTGGATCGTATGTACTAGTCGTGTATGGTGACTATTGGGGGTCTGGAGACCCGAGTGGACCTTTTGTTACTGTGTATGGTGGACTTTGGTGTGATATTGGGCATCGATTGGCTATCTCTGTGTCGTACTATTTTGGATTATCATGCTAAGACAGTGACGTTGGCTATGTCGGGTGTGTCACATATTTAGTGGCGAGGTTTGACTAATTTTGTTCCTAGTAGAGTGATTTCATTTTTGAAGGCCCAACGTATGGTTGGGAACGGTTGTATTTCGTACTTGGCCTTTGTGAGGGATATCAGTGCAGAGACTCCTACTATTGATTCTATCCCAGTGGTACGGGAGTTCACAGATGTGTTTCCAGCAGACCTTTCGGGCATGCCGCGGGATAGGGATATTGATTTCGGTATTGACATGGTGCTAGACACTCAGCCCATTTCTATTCCTCTATATCGGATGGCACTGGCCGAGTCGAAGGAGTTTAAGGAGCAACTTCAAGAACTCCTTGATAAGGGATTTATTCAGCCTAGTGTGTCGCCTTGTGGTGCGTCTGTTCTATTTGTGAAGAAGAAGGATGGTACGATGAGGATGTGCATCGATTATAGGCATTTGCCTCGTATCGACGATTTGTTTGACCAGTTTCAGAGAGCGAGAAAGATTGATCTTCGTTCAGGGTATCGCCAGCTAAAGATCAGGAACTCGGATATTCTTAAGATAGCTTTCGGGACCTGATATCGTCATTATAAATTCCTAGTGATGTCTTTTGGACTGACTAATGCCCCATCAACATTCATGCATTTGATAAACAACATGTTTTGGCTTTATCTTGACTCATTTGTCATAGTTTTCACTGATGATATTCTGGTGTACTCGCGTAGTCAAGAGGAACTCATGGAGCATTTGAGAGTCATGTTACAGAGATTGAGGGTGGAGAAGCTTTATGCCAAGTTCTCCAAGTGTGAGTTTTGGATCATTTCAGTGGCATTCTTGGGGCACGTGGTATCCAGTGAGGGTATTTAGGTTGATCCAAAGAAGATAGAGGTAGTTCAGAGTTGGCCCAGACCGTCCTCAGCCAAGGAGATTCGCAACTTTCTTATTTTGGTGGGCTATTACCATCGGTTTGTGCAGGTATTTTCATATATAGCATCGCCCTTGACCAAGTTGACTCAAAAGGGTGCTCCATTCAGGTGGTCGGATGAGTGTGAGGAGAGCTTTCAGAAGCTCAAGGCTGCCTTGACCACAACTCGAGTGTTAGTTTTGCCATCAACTTCAGGTTTATATACCGTGTATTGTGATGCTTTGAGAGCTGGTATTGGGTGTGTGTTGATGCATGAGGGTAGAGTGATTGTTTATGCTTCTTGTCAGTTGAAGCCCCATGAGAAGAACTACCATGTTCATGATCTATAGTTGGCTGCCATTATTCATGCATTGAAGATTTGAAGGCATTATTTGTATGGTATGTCTTGTTAGGTATTTACTGATCATCGTAGCCTTCAACACTTTTTCAATAAGAAGGATATCAATTTGAGGTAGTGGAGATGGTTGGAGCTACTAAAAGACTATGATATCACTATCTTGTACCATTCGAGAAAGGCCAATGTGGTGGTCGATGCCTTGAGTAGGAAGACAATAAGTATGGGGAGTTTGGCATATATTCCTATTGGGGAGAGACCTCTTGCAGTTGATGTTCAGGCCTTGGCCAATCAGTTCGTGAGGTTGGATATTTCGGAGCCCTATCGGGTATTGACTTGTGTGGTTTCTCGGTCTTCCTTGTTTGATCGCATCAGAGAGCACTAGTATGATGATCCTCATTTGCTTGTCCTTAAGGACAAAGTTCAGCACGACAATGCCAAAGATGTGACTATTGGTGATGATGAGTTGATGAGGATGTAGAGCCGGATATGTGTGCACAATGTAGATGGGCTTCGGGAGTTGATTCTAGAGGAGGCCCATAGCTCACGGTATTCTATCCATCCGGGTGCCACGAAGATGTACCAGGATCTGAGATAGCATTATTGGTGGATAAGAATGAATAAGGACATTGTAGGATTTGTAGCTCAGTGTCTCAATTGTCAGCAGGTGAAATATGAGCATCAGAGACTGGGTGACTTGCTTCAGCAGATGGATATTCTAGAGTAGAAGTGGGAGCGGATCACCATTGACTTTGTAGTTGGTCTCACATGGACTTTGAAGAAGTTCTATGCTATTTGGGTGATTGTGGATCGGCTGACCAAGTCCGCACACTTCATTCCTATATGTACTACCTATTCTTTAGAGCGGTTGGTAGAGGTATATATCCGGGAGATTGTTTGTTTGCATGGTGTCCCAGTTTCTATCATTTGAGATAGAGGTACTCAGTTTACTTCACAGTTTTGGAGAGCTGTGCAGAGAGGGTTGGATACTCAGGTGGAGCTGAGCACATCTTTTCACTCTCAGACGAACGTGCAGTCTGAGCGCACTATTCAAATATTGGAGGACATGTTGCGTGCTTGTGTCATTGATTTTGGAGGTTCATGGGATCAGTTCCTACCGCTCACAGAGTTTGCTTATAATAACAATTATCAGTCAAGTATTCAGATGACTCCATATGAGGCTTTGTGTGGGAGACAGTGTAGATCTTCGGTCAGTTGGTTTGAGCCTGGCGAGGCTAGGCTTTCGGGTACAGACTTGGTGTAGGATGCTTTAGACAAGGTGAAGGTGATTCAGCAACGGCTTTGTACAGCACGATCGAGACAAAAGAGTTATACTGACAGGAAGGTTCAGGATGTGTCCTACATAGTTGGTGAGAAAGTTCTATTGAAGGTTTCACCCATGAAGGGTGTTATGAGATTTGGGAAGGAGGGTAAATTAAGTCCTCGGTTCATTGGGCCTTTTGAGGTGCTTTAGAGGATTGGGGAGGTGGCTTATGAGCTTGCCTTGCCACCCAGCTTATCGAGTGTGCATCCGGTATTTCATGTTTCTATGCTCCGGAAGTATATCGACGATCCTTCTCATGTTTTGGATTTTAGCACGGTTCAGTTAGATGATGATTTGACTTATGATGTGGAGATAATGGCTATTTTTGACTGTCAGGTTCAAAGTTGAGATCGAAGAATATAGCTTCAGTGAAAGTGCAGTAGAGAGGTCGGCCCGTGGAGGAGACTACCTGGGAGACCGAGCGGGAGATGCGAAGCAGATATCCTCACCTATTTGAAGCTTCAGTTATGTTTCTTGACTCGTTTGAGGATGAACTTTTGTTTAAGGGGGAACTTTTGTTTCCCCCATTTCTGCTTCTTATTGCCTTGTTTAGCTGTATTATGTGTTATCGGGTTGGTTTGTTCGGGTTTAGAGAGGTTTTGGTAAGGTTGGAGACACTTAGTCTCTTTTGAGTAAGTTTAGGTTAGAAAAGTCAACTGGACATTGACTTATGAAAAAAGGCTCGGATATGAATTTTGATGGTTCAGATAGCTTCGGGAGGTGAATTGGGACTTAGGAGCATGATCGGAATGTGTTTTGGAGGTCCGGAGTAGATTTAGGCTTGAATTGGCAAAATTGGAATTTTAGCGTTTTTCGGTTGATAAGTGAGATTTTGATATAGGGGTCGGAATGATCTTTCGAAAGTTGGAGTAGGTCTGTTGTGTCATTCGTGATGTGTATGCAAAATTTCAGGTCATTCGGACGAGGTTTTCTAGACTTTTTGATCGAAAGCGGAATTTTAAAGTTTATGGAATTTCTAGGCTTGAATCTGATGATGATTTGGTGTTTTGATGTTGTTTTGACCATTACGAGCGTTGGAACAAGTTTGAATGATTTTATGGGATATGTTGGCATATTTGGTTGAGGTCCCGAGGGCCTCAGGTGAGTTTCGGGTGGTTGAACGGATCATTTCATGTTGGAAAAAGTTGCAGAAAATTTGTTGTTGGTGTTGCAGGATTTTGGCCTTCGCGTTCGCGATGGATATCCCGCGTTCGCGAACGGTTAGGATGTAGGCAGTAGGGTTGTCCTTCGCATTCACGAATGTGGTCCCGCGTTTGCGAAGGGTTGAGGTCAGTGGTCATCACGTTCGTGAGGGTTTTGCCGCGTTCGCGTAGAGGAAATATGAGCAGCTGGGGTCCTGGAGAATTTGTTCTTTGCATGCGCGAGCTGGTAGTCGCGTTTGCGATGGGTTGAGAAGTTAAGTCTTCACGTTCACGTTATGCTGTCGCGTTCGCGTTATGATGTCGCATTCGCGATAAAGGAAAAAGTGGTCAACGTAAGTTTGAGCTTCGCGAACGCGAGGCGTTGACCGCTTTCGCGAAGAAGGAACGTGAATAGTTGGGCAGAATGTTTAAAAGACTATTTCCGCGATTTTGGGTCTAAGTTTCACCATTTTTGAGCAATTTTAGAGATTTTTGAGGAGTATTGAAGAGGGAATCAAGGGGAAACACTTGTAGGTAAGTTTTATGGACTTAATACTCGATCCTATTGTGATTTGTACCTAATTAAACATGAAATTTGTGGAATCTAAAGCCTAAAATTGGAGAGTTAGGGCTTGGAATTTGAGACTTTGATTTGGGGATTTGAGGGGTCGTTTGTGGTTGGATTTTGATGTAATTGGTATGTATGAACTTGTGAGAGTGTAAGGATTCTAGTTTTGTAATTTTTATCGGAATCCGAGACGTGGGCCCCGGGGTCGGGTTTGGCCAATTTTGGGATTTTTGATGTAAATTGGTTATTTTCGAGTGGGCTTTGTTCCCTTAGCATATTTTGATGGTATGAATCTATTTTTGACTAGATTTGGAGCATCTAGAGGCTGAATCGAAAGGCAAAGGCATCACAAGCTAGAGTTTAGACCGGATAGAGGTAAGTAATGATTGTAAATGCTGTCTTGAGGGTATGAAACCCCAGATTTCACATTGTTGTGCTACTTTGAGATGATGCACACGGTAGATGACGAGCGTAGGGTCGTGCACCATTAGGGATTGTGACTTGGTCCATACCGTATGACTATTTAGTCGCGTATTTGATTGAAAACTATTTGATATCATTGTGTTTTGGAAAGTATTATCATGTTTTGGGCTGTTTGCCATATTTGAGCCTTGTGCCAACTGTTTTGGACCCTTAGGGGGATTTTTATTACTATTCCTTACTATTTTGATTTCATACTTGTACTCAGTTATGTTGTATTCTACTATTTTCATAACTCAGCCATGTTTACTTCGTTTTGATATTTTTAAATCATATTTTGGGCTGAGCATCATGTTTTACTATTGCCCGAGTGGCTTGAGAGATTTCTGACTGAGTGAGACCAAGGGACTGTGTTGTGAGGATATTATGGGATCGGGCTGCGCACCGCAACAGTGTGGTACTGATTCATGATTATGAAGCCGATGGCCTATTTTGTTGCGCCACAAGGTGGCTTGATATGAGGCCGAGAGCCTATTTGATTATGCCACGATATGGCTTGTTATTACGCTTGAGCCGTAAGGAGCCCCTCCCAGAGTCTATACACCCCTAGGAAGCACGGGTACCCAGTGTGAGATGTGATATAGCCCAAGGGGCTGATGTCGTTCTATGTTGCCGAGGGGCTGATACGAGTGATGGTGAGGTAGCCCAAGGGGCTGATTCTGTTGGTATTTTTCCCGAGGGGCGGTTATGGTACTTGTTTTTCCCGAGGGGCTGATTTATGTTTCTACCCTTTTTCCTCACTGTTTTCAACACTTGTTTGAACTACTAAAAGATGTTTTAAAGAGGTTTTTACCGAGCTAAGGTGTTTTACGAGCCTTTTACTTTTTATTGCATTGTTCTGGTTTTATACCGTTTTGTTGTAGCATTATGCTGTGTTTTACGTGTTTTCTTATCGCTCAACTACCTTTACTTTTGTTACCTTCTGAGTTGGCGTACTCATATTACTCCCTGCACCCTGTGTGCATATTCAGGAGTCTCGGGTCACATTAGCGAGTGCCGATTTGCGTTCTAGCAGGCTTGTTTGGAGTTAACTAGGTAGCTGCTCGACGTTCGCAGCCTAGTGCTTCTCCTTTCTATCTTTATTTTACTTCGTTCTATCTTTGTATTAGACTATGTTGTCTTTTCATACTCTTAGACAGATTTTAGATGCTCATGACTGGTGACACCCCGATGTCGGACCGTGTTTGTTTCCGCACTATTCTATTCTACTCTTTATTTTGGGATTTTAGCTTATTAATGCCTTTAAATGATTAATTATAATTGTTTAGTTGGATTAGGGGTTTGTGTTGGCCGGCTTAGTTTGACGATAGACGCCATCACGACCGAGTCCAGTTTAAGGTCATTACAGGATGTTACACAATTGTCCTTAGTCTATTTTAAATATTCTTGATATATGAGTTATGAGAATTGTTTAAAAAAGTCATGTTGCTGTAAAGTGTAGAAAGTTGCTTGAGGACGAGCAAGAGTTTAAGTGTGGGGTATTGATAAACAACCAAAAATGCATATTTGTCGGTGTACTTTCATCTCATAACTTGTGTGGTTATGGTAGGTTACATGAGTTTTTGTAATGAATTATGCTCATTACGTGCATTCTTATGTGCACGAGCAAGTTGGACGAAAAGTGAGCAAAAGAAGTTGATTCGTGACCAAAAAACAAAAGAAGGACTTTGCTCGTTCACTATTGCGAGCACACGAGAGAGTAAACGGGCTATTGAGGAAAATCTTGGAAAGAAAATAGCAAAGTATAGCAAAAAGGCATGGAAGTGCAAGAGAAACCTAGAAGAGAAAGAAAAGGAGAAGAACTTTGCACGTTCACACTTACGTGTGTACGAGAGAGTGAACGAGCTAACCAAAAATGGTTGTTTCGAAGTGGGCTTGTATTATTTGACCCCATGCTAACCCTATCCCATATAAATAGTCTTTAAACTCACTTTGGTGAGGGAGGATGTGACCTTTGTGTAGAACGTGATTTTTGTGAGGGAGGAACACACTCCACGCTTGGAGGAGGCTTCTAACTAGTTTTTCTTCTCTTCTCTTCCTTTAATTTCATAGTTTATTAGTTCTAGAGTTTTGGGTGCTATATGAATGTTGTAGTTTGAAGCTTAGATTGTTCTTATTATGTTATCATATTGGTTTGTTTATTCAATCTTGACTTAATTATTTGATTGCTTGATCACCAATTGAATACTATCTACGAATTTAGGATTGAACTTGAGAGAGGGAATTCTAGATTGCATATAAGATTGAGCAGAGTAAGATCTTGAACTTGAGTATCGAAAATGGATTTACGGTTAGGATAGGAATATACCTAATCGCCTTGCTTGGTTATTATACGAGAATTATAAATGTGTTCTTGTTAATCCTAATTCCATACGAATATAGGTGTTGGGTTAACTTGAATAGGTGAGTTGTACTTGGGGAGAAGGCTACGAGTATTATTAACCCCGTCAATCAATAAACCAGATAAATTAATTAGACAATTTAGGTAGAAAACTCAACAGAATTGTTAGCTAACCCATAGCTCTAGAATATTTTTTCCCATTGAAATCGTGTCTAAGTTCGCCAATTTGTTTCCTTTGTTTCTTAGTTTACTACTCTAGATTATCTTTAGTTAAATATTCATACTTTAGAATTCGCTCGAATAGATTAATTGTTTTGGTTTAATTGAGATGATACTTAATCACTAGTCCATGTGAGTACGATATCTGGACTTACAATCCTATATTACTTGTCGATCACATATACTTGTATGTGTGTTTGGGAGCAACACGTACTCTACCTGTAGATTAATAACCAAAATGAGAAAACATATGACAATGGAATATTTATAATTAATCATAAAACCAATCCTTGAATTTTCTATTGTTTGGTGTTTTTGTGCTAGTTGCTATCTCCATTCAAACCGTGGAAGCAACCACTAATACTTGCATTAAGATAGGTTGTCTACATCATAATCCTTGAGGTGCAACCCTTACCCGAAGCTTACATGAACGCAAGATGCATTGAGCACCAGACTGTCTTTTTAGTGAATTTCAATTATTAGACTGTGATATAGTGAAACGAGGATTTATTATTTCAAGGATATAGTTATCTTATATGGAGTTACTAGTATAACTAATTCAAGTAATAGAACCAGCCTACCTTAATGCAAGTATTAACAAACTTATTATTTTTTTTATTCCCAAAATATGCATACAACAATAGCTTAGGCTATGATGTTTTGAAATTGTTACATCACTTACATTAACACAACAAAAATAAACTACATTATTTCTGGAAAAATTTATAGAAGGACCGACATTTATAGAAATTGTTTTGAAATTGTTGCATTCAATATATTTAGTTGTTTTGTAATGGTACTACGACATTTTTGCTGTATTCTGCCAAACCCCACAATGAAAATATATTTTTGTATAAAGCATAGTGCAACATGCAATTCTTTATAAAAACTGCAGTCATTTCCTACACATATTTATTAAGTGAAACACAAGTTAGATAAAAATATTTTCTGATAAAAATGGTTTTAGTAATCTTTGTTCTTTTAGATATTGTTTTGCCAGTCTGAAACAACTTGTTTCTTTATATAAATTAATCGATATCAATCATATACGACCAACTTCTAAACTAGTTTGAGTCGACTATATGAATCATCTACGTACGTTTTGTTCCATTTGAGTCTATCTCAATCCAATACTTAACAACTTGATATTTTAATAGCCAAAGAAATTTCTCCTTTATTTGTGTTGAAGTGTGTGATCATTTCATCTAAAAGCTTAAGCTGTTAGAGAGAACACACTTTTATTTACTTAATTATATTTTCAACAGTTTAGCTTGTAATTTTAAGAGTAATTACCCATTGTATGAAGTCACCATCTTCCAACTGAGAATTAATCTACACCCTTGCCGCATAGTGGAGGGGCCTCAGATCTCTATCAACTTGTCCAAATGAAGAAGTTGGTAAATAACTCTTTTGAAAAAGAAATTTTTTATTGTGATTGTTGTTAGTTAATTAGTTATTATGTAAATAATCATAATCCTACATGGAATAGAAGTAGCGTAGGTATTGTATATTGTTATAAATAGGGATACTTGTATTATAGTTAGGGCACATCAATAGCATAATATTTGTTATGTGTATTATTTCTCATATAGTATCAGAGCCGTGGTGGTGAGACAATACGAAAACCAAAATACAATAGAAGGTCAACGTGCCTCATTTTTGGCAATTTTTCATGGCTGTCTTGCGTCATCTCTCTCTCCGTCAGTGTTGTGAAAAATACAACATTACCAAAAGCTTTGTCATCGTCCGCCGACCAAACCCCACTAAACCTCTCCGGCAGAAGCAGCTTCATACATCGCCAGAAGCTAGGGTTCCGGTGAGTGCATGAGCCCACGCACCGGCGAGTACACACTTTTCTGGCCATTTTTTGGAAAAGTTCATTGAGGATAGATAACTCGCCTACTAATTCCGACAACTTTTATATTATTCGGCTATTATTGGCATATTCCGGCGATTGTTTCTATTTACGGTGGCTACAGTATATTTTTTCTTATGCTTGTTTACTGTTTCTATGACCTAACACAATTTTGGACCAACTTTTCCACCAATTTTATGTCTTCGTAATTATTTGATCCAATCATATCCCTCGAACTTGAACCTTTTGGTTCCAAGAACAATGGAGTTGGAAATTCGGTCTTTATGTTTACTTCTGAACCCCTAATTGGAGATTCAAATTATTTATCTTGGGCTTCGTTTGTGGAGTTGTGGTGTAAAAGTCAAGGTGTTCAAGATCACTTAACCAAAAAGGTTAGTGAGGGAGATAAAAGGCCAAAACACAATGGGAAAAGATTGATGCTCAGTTATGTAAAACACAATGGAGTTGTGGCGATCTATTATTTCCAAATTAATGCCTTTGTTTTGTCCATTTCAGGCATGTTATTTAGTTTGGGAAAAGGCTCGTACGATATCCACTAATGACATATCTCGTTTCTATGATGTGATATCGCGGATGACAAATTTGAAGAAATGGGAATTGGATATGTCGACTTACTTGGGATAAGTACAGTAGTCATGGAAGAATTTGAGAAGTTGATACCAATTTCTGCTAGTGTTGGAAAGCAACAAGAGCAACGACAAAAGATGTTTCAAGTTCGTACACTCGCTGGACTTCCTAATGACCTTGATTTAGTGCGTGTCCAGATTTTGGCTAGTACAACTGTCCCCAAAGTTGATGAATTGTTCTCTCGATTACTTCGCCTTGCTGCAGCACCAAGTCACCCAATGATCTCATCACAAACACTTGAATCATCTATTCTCGCATCCCATACAGTTGAAAATTGGCATATCAAACTATGGAGAATAGATGAGGATGATGTTTTTTTGGAAGATCTAGACCTAAGTGTTCTTATTGTCTTAAACATGGACACACTCGTGAGTCGTGAAATGTGCTATTCTTTACATGGTCGAATACCTAAAAATGTCTATGTTTCTCAAACCGAAACTACAGGTAACCAGGAATGTTCTTTTTCTGAAGAGGAGTATAATGAGTTCTTTTAATATCAAGCAAGTAAGCAGACATCTCTACAAGTAGCCTCGGTTTCTCAGACTAATACTTTTGTTGCTGGTAATTCTTTTGATTGTGTTTCCCATTCTAGTATTCTTGGACCATGGGTCATGGACTCATGCGCTTCTAATTATATTTCTGGTAATAAATCACTTTTGTCGAATATTGTGTATTACCAGTCTTTTCCCACTGTTACTTTGGCCAATGGATTTCAAACTAAAGCAAAAGGAGTTCGACAAGCTAATCCCCTATATTCTATCACTCTATCCTTTATGTCCGTGGCTGTCCTTTTAGTCTTGCATCTGTTAGTCATTTGACTCGTGCCCTCCATTGTGGTATATATTTTATTGATTATTCTTTTATAATGCAGGACCGTAGTACATGACAAATGAATAGCACGGGGCTTGAATCAGAAGGCCTTTACTAATTTGACTCACTAAATAGCTCCACAACATGTCTAGTTACAGATCCTCCAGACCTAATTCACAGACGTTTAGGATATTAGAGTTTATCCAAGCTTAAGAAAATGTTGCCTTGTTTGTCTACATTAAATTGTGAGTCGTGTCAGTTTGGGAAACATAACCGATCCTTCTTTCCTCGTAGTGTTGGAGTCATGCATAGTCTATTTTCCCTTTAGTTCATTCTAATATGTGGAGTCCTAGTAGAGTCAGTTCAACTTTGGGATTTCATTATTTTGTTGGTTTCATTGATGATTATTCAATATACTTGTTTTTTCTTAATGAAAGATCGTTCTGAGTTATTTCCTATATTCCAGAATTTTTGTGCTGAAATCAAAAATCAACTTGGTGTTTCTATTCTCACTTTTCGTAGCGATAATTCCTTAGAATATTTATCCTCTCAGTTTTAATAGTTTATGACTTCTCAAGGAATTATTCATCAAACATATTGTCCTTATACCCCTCAGAAAAATAAGGTTGTAGAGAGAAAGAATAAGCACCTCATTGAGGCTACTCGCAAACTCCTCATTAAATCTCTTGTTCCGTTGCATTTTTAGGGCGATGCAATTCTCGCAACCTGTTATTTGATTAATCGGATGCCTTTATCTCCATATAGAATTAGATTTCATATTCAATATTGTTTCCCCAGTCACCCTTATCACCCTTATACTCTCTTCCCCCTCGTGTTTTTGGGAGCACATGTTTCGTTCATAACTTAGCCTCTAGGAAAGATAAGTTAGCTCCTTGTGCTCTCAAGTGTGTCTTCCCTTGTTATTCTCGTGTTTAGAAAGGATATCGTTGTTACTTACCTTATCTTCGTAGGTACCTTATGTCAGCTGACGTCACATTTTTGAGTCTAAACCTTTTTTACCTTTTCTAACCACCTTAATATATCTGAGGTCTTACCTATACCAACCTTTGAGGAGTTTACTATAGCTCCTTCTCCACCTTCAGCCACAGAAGTCTTAGCCATACCAACCATTCAAGAGTCTAGTATTTCTTCTCCTAAATCCTCAACCACAGGAACACCACTCTTGACTTACCATCGTCGTTTGCGCCCTGCATCAGGCCTAGCTAATTCACGTCCTACACCTTATCTTGCTCATACTGCGGACTTTCCCCTTTCTAGTACACTGATTGCATTTCAGAAAGGTATACAGACTATACTTAATCCTAATACCCATTATGTCGGTTTAATCTATCATCGCCAGTCATCACCCCATTATACTTTTATATCTTCTTTGTCCTTTGTTTCCATCCCTAAGTCTACAAGTGAAGCATTGTCTCATCCAGGATGGTGACATGCTATGATTGAAGAGATGTCTGATTTACGTATGAGTGGTACTTGGGAGCTTGTTTCTCTTCCTTCAGGTAAATTTACTGTTAGTTGTTATTGGGTTTATGCAGTCAAAGTTGGTCCAGATGGATAGGTTAATCGACTTAAGAAATGTCTTGTTTCCAAAGGATATACTTAGATATTTGAGCTCGACTACAGTGATACTATCTCTCCCGTGACTAAAATAACATCAGTTTGCCTTTTTCTATCTATGGCTGATGTTCGACATTGGCCTCTCTATCAACTGGTAGGGGAGAACCCATATATTACTAAATGGTTTTAACTGAACCCGATTTGTCAAAAAATAATATTGTTGTAATGACCCGGCCAATCTTTTCGAGAGTTGTAGCCCCATTCCCCCATTTTCTACTTTTTTGTGTTTTACAGTTGTGTTATAACTTATCGGATTATGATGATCCGGCTAGTTGTCTCATGAGTTACCGCTTCATTTTCTCCATTTTTGCTTCTTTATGGTTTGTTTACCCGTGTTATGTGGTATCGGGTTGGTCGGATCGAATCCGGAATAATTTTGGTAAGGTTTGAGACACTTAGTCTCCTTTGAGGAAGCTTGAGTTGGAAAAGTCAACTAGATGTTGACTTAGGTGTTAGAGGACTCGGATGTGAGTTCTGATGGTTCGATTAACTTCAGGAGGTGATTTGGGACTTAGCAGTGTGAGCGGAATGAGTTTCGGAGGTTCGGAGTAGATTTAGGCTTGAATTGGCGAAGTTGATATTTTGGCAATTTCCGGTTGGTATGCGAGATTTTGATATAGGGATCGAAATAGAATTTTGAGAGTTGTAGTAGTTTCATTGTGTCATTTGGGATGTGCGTGCAAAATTTCAGGTCATTCGGACGTGGTTTGGTTAGGTTTTTTTTTATCAAAAGCGGAATTTGGAATATTTTAGGAAATTTGGCTTGAATCCGATGTGTTTTGGTTGATTTGATGTTGTTTGAGGTGTTTTGAGGATTGGTACAAGTTTGAATAAGGTATTAGGATATGGTTGTGCTTTTGGTTGAGGTCCCGGGGGCCTCGGGGTGATTTCGGATGGTTAACGGAGAAGTTTGGAATTTGTTGCAGCTGTTGAAATTTGCTGCTTCTAGTATTTTTGCACCTGCGGATTGAGGATTGCAGGTGCAGTACCGCATAAGCGGAAGGGTGGCCACAAAAGCAGAATTTAGGGAAGTCGTCAAGAACCGCAGAAGCAGTTGGAATACCGCATCTGCGATGGCACAGACGCGGAAAGTTGATCGCAGATGCAGTGGTTTAGACCGCAGAAGCGGAAATATAGTCGCAGATGCGAAAAGTTCTAGGCAGAAAGTATAAATTGTGGCCTTCGCGAATTTTGAGCAATTTCACCATTTTTATCTCGGCTTTGGAGCTTTTTGGACGATTTGAGAGAGGGATTTCAAGGGAACTTCATTGCGGTAATGAATTTGCATTTAAAATTCATTCCTATGCCATTACTACACGGATTATAACTAGAAATCATGGAAATTAAGGGAGAAAATTGGGGAAACTAGGGCTTGGAAACTTAAACCTTTGCTTGAGGATTTGAAGGACCATTTAGGATCATATTTGAGAACCTTTGATATGTATGAACTTGTGGGGAGATAAGGAATCTATTGATGTAAAAATTATTGAATTCCGAGACGTGGTCCCGGGGGTCGGGTTTTGGTAATTTTAGGATTTGTGTCGTATATCTATTATTTTCGCTTGAGCTTCGTTCCCTTAGCATATTTTGACGTCCTTGTTCTGATTTTGGATAGATTCGACGCGAGTGAAGGTCGATTCGAGGGCCAAAGGCATCGCGAGCTAGAGATTTGACCGGTTCGAGGTGAGTAATGATTGTAAATGATGTTCTGAGGGATTGAAACCCCGGATTGCACGTCGTAGTGCTATATTAAGGTGAGGCACACGCTTGATGACGAGCGTGGGGTCGTGCACTATTGGGGATTGTGACTTGGTCCTTCTCAATTGATGATTTTACCACGTATTTGACTGAAATCTATTTGTTATCATCATAATTTAGGTTGAATGCCATATTTGGGCCTTGTGCCAACTATTTGAACCCTTCGGGGATTTTTACTAGTATTTCCTTATTGTTTTGACCTTATACTTGAACTCAGTGATATTATATTTCACTATTTTTTTGTACTCAGCCAGGTTTACTCTATTTTAACACTTATATTATCTTTTAAATAATATTTTGGGCTGAGAAACATGTTTTACTACTACCCGAGTGGCTTGTGAGTATTTTTGACTGAGTAAGGCCGAGGGCCTATGTTGTGAGGAAATATTTGATACTGATTATGCGGCCGAGGGCCTGAGATATGTATGCGACGAGGTGGCTTGATTGATATGAGGCTGAGGGCCTAGGGATGATGCCACGAGGTGGCTTGATATTGAGCTTGGGCCGTAAGGCCCCCCCAGGAGCTTGTACACCCCCAGTGAGCATGGGTACCTATTATGATGTGAGATTGAGCACAAGGGGATGGTATTGTTCTATGTGATTTCCCGAGGGGCTGGTACTGTTCTGAGATGTTGCCCGAGGGGCGGATTTTTTGATATTGTGCCCGAGGGGCGAGCCTTTATGTGTTTACTTTTCATAATTGACTAACAATTACCTACTTAATTATTGAAAAAGGCTTTTAAGGAAACTATGTTTGAGTTAAAGAATTTTACCTATCTTTCACTGGTTTACTATTTTAATTATTTTACTGCTTCATTATAGAATGCTTTGTGCCTTACGTGATTTCTTGCTTTCTGTCTTTATTTGCATTTGTTACTTACTGAGTTAGAGTACTCACTTCCCTTCCTGCAACTCTGTGTGTAGATTCGAGCATTGTTGATCCTGCCAGTGCGAGTTGAGACCTCCCGGCAGATATTCAGAGTTCACAAGGTAGCTGCTTGATGTCCGCAGACCCGTGTTTCTTCCTCTTTATCATTTCTATTTTTGATAAGACAATTGTGATAGTTTATAGACTTATCAGATTTGTAGTAGGATTTATAGATGCTCATGACTAGTGATACCCTGATATCGGGCTTTGTTGGGTTGTTCTTCCGCGTATTTATGATATTATCTGCTACTTTTGATTATTTATTCTTGTTTAGATTGTTTTTAAATGCTAAATTGTTAATAATTGGAAAAATGGGAAGTGTCGGCTGGCCTTGTCTTCATGAGAGGCGCCATCATGACTGGGTTCGGGTTTAGGGTTGTGACATTATGTATTGAGATACTTAATCTCTTATTTGAAAGTTTAAGTTGCAAAAGTTGACCAGATGTTGACTTATGTGTAAACGACCTCGAATTTGAATTTTAAGGGTTCCGTTAGATCTATTAGGTGATTTTGGACTTAGGAGCATGTCCGGTTTGTGTTACGGAGGTCCGTAGTAGAATTAGGCTTAAATTACCGAAAATTGGAATTTTGGAAAGTTTGAACGGGAGTGGTCTTTTTGATATCGGGGTCAGATTGGATTTTCTGAAGTTGGAGCAGGTTCGTGGTGTCATTTATGACTTGTGTGCAAAATTTGAGGTTAAACGAACATAATTTGATAAGTTTCAGCATCGGTTATAGAATTTGGTAATATCAACATTCGTTAGGCTTGAATCCATGTGTAATTTGTGTTTTTGATATTGTTTAAGGTGATTTGAGGATCTGACTAAGTTCGTATGATGTTTTTGGACTTGTTGGTATGTTTGTTTGAGGCCCCAAGGGCATCAGTGAGTTTCGGGTGGTTAATGGATCATTTTGGCCTTTCAATGATAGTTGATGTCTGCTGGGTGATTCTTTTGGTTTCCTTATACGCGATAGCATGATTTCATCCGCAATCGCGTAAGCTTATTTGGTGAAAAGGTGATTTTGTTCTATGCGGTCGTAGAGAAAGGGATGTGATCACGCATATATGATAAGCTATGCTTTGTGAACGCGTGGCTAAGGCCACGTTCGCATATAAATAATTGAGCTGAAGAGGAGGTGAGGTAATTGTTCTACGCAAACTCGGGAGGTAGGATGCGATCGCGTAGGTTTGAGAGGCAGTGATCCGCGATCACGTGGGTTATTCTGCATTTGCATAGGGTAAAAGTGTAGGGCAACATAGTTGTGCTTCGTCATCGTAAGGATAATTTTGCGATCACGATGAATGAAATCTGAGCAGACAGTATTAATTTCAAAAATGAGGGTTTGAACCTATTTTTCATATTTTGAGCTAGAGACCACATATTTGGGCGATTCTTGAAGGGATTTTCTTGGAGTTGATTGGGGTAAGTGATTCTTACTTGGTTTTAGTTGAATCCCATGATTACGTCTTTAATTTTATCATCTAATTTTTGTTTTGGGATGACAAATTGGGGAGGAAGATGAAGTATTCTTGAGATGGATTTTTGAGGTTTTGAACGGAATTTTGTTATCGGTTTTGAATAACTTTGGTATGGTTAGACTTGTGAGTGAATGGACTTTTGGGTTTTGTGACTTTTGTCTGATTTCGAGACGTGGACCAAGGGGTTGGGTTCGAGCCCATTTTAGATTTTTAGTTATGATTTAGTACTTTTGTTGTGAAATTGATCCCTTTAGCCTTTATTGATTGTGTTGTACTACTTGTTGCTAGATTCGGGACGTTTGGAGGCCGATTTGAGAGGCAAAAGGCATTTCAGACTAGAGATTTGCTCGGTTTGAGGTAAGTAACGCTTTCAAATTTGGCTCTAACGGTTCGAAACCTCGAATTATGTGTTATGTGATTGGTATTGAGGTCATGCCAAGTGACGGGCATACGGGCGTGCACCGTGAGAATTGTGACCTAGTTGATTCCATGGCACCGTATAACGACTCTATCTTGTTAATATCCGTGTTTCCATCATGTGATAAAGTAATTGAGCTATCAATCATGCCACATATCATGTTTAGGATTTATGGCGGTACTGTTGAGACCCCTAGTGGTCGTTTTTTGCAGTCATCTCACTGACTTCATTGCTATTCTATACTCAGTCATATTCATGCATTGTTATATCATATCTCAGTCTTATTTATTATTTATTGATACATCATATCATTGTTTCGGGTTAGCTTTCATGACATTGTGAGCCCGTGGGCGAGACTAGAGAGATTGATGACTGAGTGAGGCCGGGGGCCTGATTATGAGTGACAGTTATAGGATCGGGCTGCACGCCGCAGCGATTATATTGATTTGTGATAGCGCTTGTGCTGTGGATCCCCTCCGGAGTTTGTACACACCCCTAGTAAGCGCGGTTGATATTAT
The DNA here is from genome assembly GCF_000393655.2 of Nicotiana sylvestris. Classification (NCBI taxonomy): domain Eukaryota; kingdom Viridiplantae; phylum Streptophyta; class Magnoliopsida; order Solanales; family Solanaceae; genus Nicotiana; species Nicotiana sylvestris. Next base: position 6,261,551 of record NC_091062.1, read on the forward strand.
CGAGGGATGAATCTTCCCTGGACATGGATCTTGTCCGAAGTATTTGATACCTGGAGATGGATCTTCTCCTTATGGATTGATTGACCTTCCTCAGTACTGAGTGACTATTGGTCAGTGATGTATATACTCCGGGTTGGATCTTTCCTTGGCCGTATGAGCCATATACAATACCGAGTGGTTGAGTATTTGAGAGTGTGAGAACATGAGGCTGACAGCATGGTGCATCACATACAGTATGTGCATTGGCATGTAGGGATAACAGAGTTATATTTTGTACATTATTCATATCTGCTCTACTTTACCGTTTTGAGCTGCCTATTAAATTGAAAGCATGCCTACGTTTTTGCACAATTATTTCTATGTTTATTTGTACTGGTTGGGTTTGTCACTACCTTTCAGTCCAAATTTTGGACTCGTTACTTACTGAGTTGGATGTACTCACATTACTTTCTGCACCTCGCGTGCAGATCCAAGCACTTCTGGTCACGGCGGCGGTTGCTGATTGAGGTTTCAGAGTTTGGAGACTATCAAGGTAACTGCACGGCGTTCGCAGGCCTTGACTCTCCTTCTTTATCTCTAGTTGTATTTTCAGTCTATTTCTCTAGACACTGTAGTGGACTATATTCTGATTTAGACGCTCATGTACTCAGTGACACCCCGATTTTGGATTAGATTGTATCGTATTTTGAGATTTAATCGGTTTTCAAAATGGTATCTTTAATGTTAACTGCTTCCGTCTTTATTTTTCAAAGCTATTCTTACTGTGATGAGTTGTTAAGTAGAGGATGACCTAGTTTCACGATAGACGCCTTCACGACAGTTGATTTTGGGTCGTGACAATTGTATATATTAATAAATTTCTTGGAAGAATAGTAAAAGGGATAAAATTGAACCGACTTGATGCGTACATTCTCTTTGTAAAAGTGGACGTGTGGGTTCAAAGTTTTCAATGAGGTCATGCTTTCGAACCCGACTTTCACATTTGTGTATATTTTGCTTCTTTTTTCCTTTTTGTACTTCCATTGACGATGTGCTACAGTGGGCCTAGAAAGCTTGCAGGGCAAATTAACCATAACTTGTTATAAATTTATTAGGGAAACTATCAGCTGTGTCTATTTATAAGTAGTTTATTACAAAAATTAGTCAATTTATGAAATATTATTAATATTAGCCAATTAGCTATTTATAGCAAAAAAGGGTCAAATATTTGCTTTCTTTTGAACGGGTGTTATTAGAATAGATTGGGTACATCTTAAGGAGTTTGAATATCAGTTTTTGGATGATTTAGTGGAGTTTTGAGGTGGTTTGAATTAAAAATTCGAAGTAGAAGATGAAACATGAAAATATGATATTTGTATCATACAGTGTATCATTTGTGTATCATAGTATACCTCTGTGTGTGATACATGTGTTGCATAATAATTTATTGAACTCGATTTTAACTACAAGTTTTGATACCAAATCACCTCCGATCTTCCTCAGAATTTGTATATTGACACATCTATATGTTTTCAATGAATTTCAATCATATTCACAGAAAATATCCTTTTTTTCCTTAGAATTTTGGAATCTTGAATATATATATATATATATATATATATATATATATATATATTCTTGTATTTCATCACCTTGTTTGCTACCCCATTCATGAAATTTTCTTTTCGTATTGCATCTAATATTTTTGATCATGCCTAAAATATGGAAGAAAATCTTTTCGTATGATTCTTGGAAAGGAAGAACCTTATTTATTTGGGTCTTTAATTTTTATATGTGCTTGGCTAATTTTGGTAAGTATATAGTTTATGGCTAGAGGTTGATAAGTTGGAACTTATTTGGAAAATTTATGTAAAATTCCCTTTATTACTTCGTTCAAATATACAGTGTCTTCTATTTGTCTTTTCCTGTTTCACTTTATATTTTTTTTTTCTAATTAAATTTAATAAAATCACTCTCAAGTTTATTTTACTTCAAAATTAAACCCTTCTACAATTTTCATTATCTCTTTCATAAATTTTACTAAAACATGCAATTCATTTTATTTTGATGAAATATTTATATTTTCTTAGAGCACGTTGAAAGTTTTTGTATAATTTATATTAAAATTCTACGTTAGGGTATAAGCCCCCTTTCCTTAATTATTGGTATTAATTTAGTTTATTTTGTAACTCTTCTTATTGTCTACTAGTAAATAATAGTATCTTGTTATTTTCCTTTCGCAATTTTATATTTTGTCTAACTTTCTTAGAGTTAATAAATTGTAAATTATTTAAATTGATTTATTTATTAAAATTTAACGAATCTTTAATTTATTGAAGTAAAATTTGTTAAAAATAGATAAATTGTTTAAAAATAGAAGTAAATAGCTTCTATGTACTTTTTTAAGAATATGTGCTACCTTAGTTAAAAATATCGAGGCGCTGTTTAAATCCGCTTGTGCAAAATCCTGGGTCCGCCATTGTCAGCTGGACATTAAGAATAGTTTTCTTCACAGTGAACTTGAGGATGAAGTTTATATGGAGCAACCATCTGGTTTTGTTGCTCAGGAGGAGTCTCGTGGCCTTGTATGTCGCTTGCGCCGATCACTTTATGGCTTAAAGCAGTCTCCTCGAGCCTGGTTTGGTAAGTTCAGCATAGTTATCCAGTAGACTAGGATGACTCAGAATGAAGTTGATCACTCCGTGTTTTATCGACATTCTGTTTCAAGTCTCTGTATTTATCTACTGGTCTATGTTGATGATATTGTTATTACCGGAAATGATCAAGGTGGTATTACTAAATTGCACCAACATCTTTTTTAACACTTTCAGACTAAGGGTCTGGGCAGATTAAAATATTTTCTAGGTATTGAGGTCGCTCAGTCTAGCTCAGGTATTGTGATCTCACAACAGAAGTATGCCTTAGACTTTCTTAAGCAGACAGGAATGACAGGCTGTAGACCTGTTGACACTCCGATGGATCCGAATTCTAAACTTCTCCAAGACATGGGGAGCCTCTTAGCGATCGTGCAAGATATAGGTAGCTAGTTGGTAAATTAAATTATCTCACAGTGACTAGACCTAACATTTCCTTTCCTGTGAGTGTTGTAAGTCAGTTTATGGATTCTCCCTGTGATAGTCATTGGGATGCAGTTTTTTGCATTTTTCGATATATAAAATAGGCTCAATGAAAAGAGTTATTGTTTGAGGATCGAAGCCATGAGAAGATCGTTGGATACTCAGATGCTGATTGGGCATGATCATCCTCAGATAGACGTTCTACGTCTAGATATTGTGTTTTAGTAGGAGGCAATTTAGTCTCTTGGAAGAGCAAGAAACATAATATAGTTGCTCGGTCTAGTGCAGAAGCAAAGTATCGAGCAATGACTATGGCAACATGTGAGCTAGTTTGGATCAAACTATTGCTCGAGGAGTTGAAATTTGGTGAAATAAGCCAGATGAAACTTGTGTACGATAATTAAGTTGCCTTTCATATTGCATCAAATTCGGTGTTCCATGAGAGAACTAAACACATTGAGATTGATTGTCATTTCGTTAGAGAAAAGATACTCTCAGGGACAAAGTTTGTGAAGTCAAATAATCAGCTTGCAGATATTTTCACCAAGTCCCTCACTGGTCTTCGTATTATTTATATATGTAATAAGCTCGGTACATATGATTTGTATGCACCGGCTTGAGGGGGAGTGTTAGTTAGTTAGTTGTTATGTAAATAAGCATAGTCCTACATGGAATAAAAGTAGCGTAGGTATTGTATATTGTTATAAATAAGGGTACTTGTATTATAGTTGGGTACATAAATAATATAATATTTTTCCTGTGTATTATTTCTCACAATTATGAATTAAATTACAAGGAAATCACCTGGATAGAGTGAATCAATCCCATTAATGCCCATGCAGTTTGTACAAGATTTGAGTTATCTGTTTCAAGTTCTCTGTATACATGTTTTGATCAAATACAAAGCTGAGTCATAGTTGTCTGATCCAGTCATCTGTCACGATCCAATTCCATTATAGGTCATGATGGCGTCCAACACCATTGTCGGGCAAGCCAACGTGGAAATATTGACAAGTTCTCATTTTACTTTATTAAAGCAAGTGTAGAAATTTCTAGATTATGAAATTAAACCAAGTGATAATTAGTAGCGTACAGAAATAATTATACAATGCCAAAAGAATAGTCTACCAATGTGTGTGCCAAGACCTGGTGTCACAAGTATGTGGGCATCTAGTACAATATACAAAAGAATACATCTAGCCTACTGCCTGAGATAGAATAGACAGATAAACAAAATAGAGACTCCAATAGGCTACTGAACGACATCGGAAGGGAGTAGCTCACCGTAGAATCTCGGCCAAATATCAACAATGCACACCAGAAGGGTAGCCAGATGCACCTGGCTCAGATCCTGTACAATTAAGTACAGAAGTATAGTATGAGTACATAAACAATATGTACCCAATAAGTATCTAGTCTAACCTCGAAGAAGTAGTGACGAGGGGTCGACTTGACAATTACTAGGGTCAATAGAGTGACAATACGAAGTTTAAATATTTCAATTCACAGTGTACATGGATAACAACAAGTGCAAATAAGAAATAGTACTAAAATCTTCATCAATTAGAATTATAGGCATTTTCTTTCCTTTAAATCAAGTGACATCTCAAGCAATAACTTATAAGAATTATAAGAAGTTCCGGTTTATTATCACATACAAGTACCACCGATGACGTTCGACCCGATCCAACATAAAGGTAAACTGTGCACTGCCGAGGATCGAACAGTCCGAACCTTATTTGTATGTAATTACCAATCCGCCGAGGAGAACAACCCGCTCCCATGAGAGTAGGGGGAATAATCAACCCGCGCGCAATATACTTGTGACACGGTAAAATATAAGTACAATTCAAATGTTCCTTTAGTTACTTTCCGAATAATTATTTACTTGAAATCATAACATTCTCCACGAGGTTTCAATCAATGCAATTCAACAATTTATAATCATATAATAACACTAACGAAGTATGGTGTAAGACTAGAACTACCCGGACATAACATGAATAGTAGCTACGTATGGACTCTCATCACTTCATACGTACGTAGCCCCACAATCAAATCACATATTAGTTAAGTTTAACTATGGGGAAATTTCCTTCTTACAAGGTTAGAAAAGAGACTTACCTCGCTTCACGACCTACTTTCCGGTCCAAGCTTAAGCCCAAACCTTCAATTTGGTGTCACACTCCAAAACTATCCAAATATCATAGAAACTAATCAATATAGGCTTAAAAGTTCATATTCCAACCATTAGGGCAATTCCCCAACACAAATTACAAGATTCCTAAAATTCGACCCCATGCCCGGATTTCGGAAATTTTTGAAGAAAGTTGTTACCCATAGCCTAAGGGTCAAGAATATATGATTTTTACTTCATTCCATAACAAATTTCGTGGTTAAATCTTGTTTTTATCAAAACCCTAGGTTTTCACCTAAATCCCATGATTTTCACTAATTTTAGTATGTTAATCTATCCAAACCCCAAGTATTAAACTCACATTAAGTAGAAATAACTTACCTCACAATGCTATGTTGAAATCCCCTATTTGAAAGCTCCCAAATCGCCCAAGTGTAGAGATAAAATGAAATAAATGGCCTAAGTCCCGTTTTTAAAAGTTGTGTCCAGGCCTCTGATGTCGCATTTGCAACATCAGGTTCGCAAATGCTAACTTGCAATCGCAACAAAAGCTTCGCAACCTCCTCTTTCTTTGATCGCAAATGCGATCCAGGGGTCGCAAATGCGTACCCTGCAGGGTTCGCAATTGCGAAGAATTGTCGCAAATGCGACGACTGCCCAAGCCTTCCCCTCATCGCAAATGTGATGCCCTCCTCTCAATTGTGAACAATATCTCGTAATTGCAAGATCTGCAGCAGCAACAAAAACACCAGAAATCTGGTGTGTTTTCTACTCCCAACCTATGCCCGAAACTCACCCGAGCGCTCGGGGCTCCGCTCCGAACACCCATACAAGCCCAACAATCTTGTACAAACTTGCTCGAGTGATCAAGTCGCCAAAATAACATCTAAAACTACGAATTCAACTCCAACATGCATGAAATCCTTAAGAACACTCAAATTCCTATTTTTACAAGTGGACATCTGAATCACGTCAAATCAGTCCAGTTTCTCACTAAATTTCGCATACGAGACTTAAATATTATATTGGACCTGTACCGGGCTCTAGAACTAACATATGTACCCGATACTATCATGATCAAACATTATTGAATTCTTTAAATCCTTGGAAATTTCAGTTTGACAATTTTTAACAAAAAATCATTACTCGGGTTAGGGACCTCGGAATTCGATTCCGCGTATACGCCCAGGTCCCATATTTTCCTACGGTCCCGGACAAGTTCGGGTCCATTTACTGAAAATGTTGACCAAAGTCAAATTTAACCTTTTAAGAAAATCTTAGGGAATCAAGTGAGCTTATTTCAACCCAAACTCTTCCCAATTCCGAACCGACCATTTTCGCAAGTCATAAATCAGTAAAAGAAAGTGCGGGACCAGGCGGGTCGTTACATTCTCCACCTCTTAAACAAACGTTCGTCCTCGAACGAACATAGAAAAGTACCTGAGCTAGGAAAAAGATGGGGTATCTACTCCACATGTCCTCCTCGAACTCCCAGGTCGCCTCCTCGACTGGTTGGCCCCTCCACTGGACCTTCACAGCAGAAATCCTCTTGGATCTCAGCTGGCGATCCTGTCTATCAAAAATGGCAACTGGCTCCTCCTCATAACCCAACCTCTCATCCAGCTGAATAGTACTGAAGTCTAACACATAGGACAAGTCGGCATGATACTTCCGCAGCATCGATACATGGAAAACTGGATGAACCCCCGACAAACAGAGGGGGGAGGTAAAGCAACCTCATAAGCAACCTCCTAACTTGACTCAACACCTTATATGGGACAATAAACCTTGGGATCAACTTGCCCTTCTTCCCGAATCTCATAACACCCTTCATTGGCGAGACTTTCAAGAGAACCCTTTCTCCAACCATGAATAATACATCACGCGCCTTCTGATCCGCATAACTCTTCTATCTGGACTGAGCTATGCAAAGACTTTCTTGAATCAACTTTAACTTATCCAAGGCATGTTTCACCAAGTATATATCGTACAACCTAGCCTGATCTGGCTGAAGCCACCCGATAGGAGAACGACATTGCCGACCATACAAAGCCTCGAATGGAGCCATCTCAATGCTGAACTGATAGCTGTTGTTGTAAGCAAACTCTGCCAAGGGCAAGAACTGATCCCACTGTCCTCCAAAGTCAATCACACATGCTCTAAGCATGTCCTCCAAAATCTGAACTGTCCACTCCGACTGCCCGTTGGTTTGAGGATGGAATGTTGTGCTAAGATCCACACAGGTCCCCAACTCACTCTGAAAGGCTCTCCAGAAATGGGAAGTGAATTGAGGGCCTCTATTTGGTATGATGGAAATAGGCACACCATGCAACCGGACTATCTCTCGAATGTAAATCTGAGCCAATCTCTTTGAAGTGTAAGTAGTCACAACCAAAATAAAGTGTGCCGACTTGGTCAACCTATCAACAATGACCCATGCTGCATCAAACTTCCGCAAGGTCCGGGGCAACACAACTACGAAGTCCATAGTAATGTGCTCCCACTTCCACTCTGGTATAGGCATATGCTAGAGTAGGCCACCTGGCCTCTGGTGTTCATACTTAACCTGTTGGCAATTCAAACACCTAGCCACATACTCTACTATGTTCTTCTTCATCCTCCGCCACCAATAATGCTGCCTCAAGTCACGATACATCTTCGTAGCACCTGGATAAATGGAATATCGCGAACTGTGTGCCTCCTCTAGAATCCTCTCCCTCAAACCATCAACATTAGGAACACATAGGTGACTGTGGAGTAACACAACACCGTCCTCGCCAATAGAAACCTCCTCGGCACTACCCTGTAGAATTGTCTCTCTGAGAACTGCTAGATGTGGGTCATCGAATTGTCGGGCCCTGATCTGCCCCAAAAATGAAGACTGAGCAACAACACATGCAACAACTCGGCTGGGCTCTGAAATATCCAACCTCACAAGTCTGTTAGCCAATGACTGAATGTCTAAAGCTAGTGGCCTCTCCTCTACTGGAATGAATGCCAAGCTACCCATACTCTCTGCTTTCCCGCTTAAGGCATACGTGACCACATTTGCCTTGCCCGGATGATGAAGTATGTTGATGTCATAATCCTTCAGTAACTCAAGCCATCTACGTTGTCTCAAATTAAGATCCCTCTACTTGAACAAATGCTGTAAGCTACGATGATCAGTATAAACCTCACATGATACCCCGTACAGATAATGCCTTCATATCTTAAGGTCATAACCAATCGCCACCAACTTTAGATCATGCTTAAGATAATTCTTCTCATGAATCTTCAGCTGGCATGAAGCATATGCAATAACTCGTCCCACCTGCATCAATGCACAACCCAATCCAATGTGTGACGTGTCTCAATACACAATATACGTCCCTGAACCGGAAGGCAATACAAGAACTGGTATTGTGGTCAAAGCTATCTTGAGCTTCTGAAAGCGCGCTTCACAATCATCTTACTAACGGAAAGGAGCTCCCTTATGGGTCAATCTAGCTAGAGGTGATGCAATAGGTGAAAACCCCTATATGAATCGTCTGTAATAACTTGCTAACCCCAAGAAACTCCTGATCTCGGTCACTAAAGTAGGACGTGGCCAACTCTGAATTGCCTCGATCTTCTTGGAAACCACCTTAATACCCTCTCTAACACAACATGCCCCAAGAATGCCACTAACTCTAGACAAAACTCACACTTGGAGAACTTAGCATATAGCTTCTGCTCTCGCAAGGTCTAAAGCACTACTCTAAAATGATGCTCGTGCTCCCCCAAGCTACGTGAGTATATCATGATGTCGTCAATGAAGACGATGATGAAGGAATCAATATAAGGTCTGAACACCCTATTCATCAAATCTATAAATGTTACTGGGGCATTAGTCAAGCCAAAGGACATCACTAGAAAATCATAATGGCCATATCTAGTCCGAAATGCCATCTTCGGAACATCTGAGTCCCGAATCATCAGCTACCATGATCTCAAGTCGATCTTAGATAACACCCTAACACCCTGAAACTGGTTGAACAAATTATTAATGAGCGGCAACAGGTACTTGTTCTTGATGGTAACCTTGTTCAACTGGCAGTAATCAATGCACATCCGCATGGTTCCATCCTTCTTCTTCACGAACAACACTGGTGCGCCCCAAGGTGACACACTTGGTCTAACAAACCCCTTTACTAACAACTCCTCAAGTTGTTCCTTCAACGTTTTCAACTCTTTTGGAGCCATACTGTACGGTGGAATAGATATAGGCTGGGTGCCTGGAGACAAATCAATACAGAAATCAATATCACTATCCGGTGGCATGTCAGGAAGGTCAGAAGGAAACACATCGGCGAGCTCCCGGACTAATAGAACTGAATCAATCGTCGGAAAATATGTGGTGGTGTTCCGAACATAAGCTAGATAATCCAAACAACCCTTCTCGACCATATGTCGATCCTTCAGAAAAGAGATAACCCGGCTAGATAAGCTAACGGAGGAACCCTTCCATTCCAATCTAGGTAACTCTAGCATCGCTAAAGTAACAGTCTTGGCATGACAATTAAGAATGACGTGATATGGAGATAACCAATCCATGACCAGTATGACCTCGACATTGATCATGTCAAGTAGCAGAAGGTCCACTCTAGTCTCGTAACAATAGAAGGTAACCACACAGGACCGATAGATCTGATCCACAACTACAGAATAGCCCACATGAGTGGACACATAGATATGAGTACCCAAAGGCTCACGAGGAATATCCAGGAAATGAACAAAGAGAGATGACACATATGAATAGGTATACCCTGGGTCAAATAGCATTGAAGCACCGCTACCGCAAATAGAAATAATACATGTGATAACAGCATCTGAGGCCAATGCATCTGGTCTGGCTGGAATGGCATAGAATCTGGCTGGAGCGCCGGCTGGCTGGCCTCCACTTGCCTGAGCAGTAGCTGGCTGACCTCTCCCTGTCTGGCCTCTACCTCTAAGATGACCTCTACTAGTCTGTCCCCCACCTCTGGAAGGCTGGGCAACCGGTTCTACAATTATGGGCTGATAACTCTGCTGTACTGCCTTGCCCCGAAGTCTGGGACAAAAAATCTTCATGTGGCCTGGATCCCCACACTCATAAGAACCTCGCGGTGCCATATACTATTGTCCTGAAGTCTAAGCCTACTGACCTGAATACCCACTAGAAGAACCCTGAATGGCTGGGGGCGATATAAACTCTCTGGAATGGCACTGAAGTAAGCATTGGAAGAACTCGGATGACCAGAATACCCGCCAGAGGAACCCTGAATAGCTGGGGGACGGTAAGAACTCTCCGACATCGCACTGAAATATAGCCTCACTGGAGCACCTCGGGGAGGTGGTGGTGCTGCTGAATACGGGGGCCTGCTGGGCTGACCTCTCCTGAAGTGACCTCTGCCCCTAGCTGGGGCACCCCTGAACGATTCGGAAAATCGAGCCCTCTTGTCCTGCTCAATCTTCTCTCTACCCCTCTGGCGATAGCCCTCAATCTTGCGAGCAATCTCTACCACTAACTGATACTCAGTACCCATATCCACCTTTCGGGCCATGCTAGCTCGAATAACATGGTGTAACCCCGCAACAAATCTCTGCACCATCTCTGCATCCGTGGGAAGTATCATGAGTGCATGGTGATACAACTCAGAGAATCTTGCCTCATAGTCGGTCACAGACATTTGACCCTACTCAAGCTGCTCAAACTGGCACTGTAACGCTTCCCTCTAGGAAGGTGGAATATAACTGTCCAAGAATAACTATATGAACTGGCTCCAAGTGATGGGAGGGGAACCTACTGGCCAGCCAAGAACATAAGACTGCCACCATCTGCGGGCCCTACCCTCCAACTGGAAAGTAGTGAAGTCAACCCCATGCGACTCCAATATCCTTATGTTATACAATCTGTCCCTACACCTATTAATGAAATCATGGGCATCCTCATGACGCTCACCCTCGAAGATAGGAGGGTGAAGTCTAGTCTATCTATCCAACAGCTTCTGCGGGTCACCATCTGTAGCTGGTCTGGGCTCGGGCAGCAATGTAGCAACTGGCTGAGCCCCATCCGTGGGTAGTGCACCCAGAGTCTGATACACTGCAGCTGCATGACCAGGAGCCTAAGCAATAGGGGTCTGTGCTCCCCCTTCCGCCTGTGATGTAGTTGGATCCGCTGGAAATAAACCAGCCTGAGTCATGGTGTCCATGAACCGCAACATACGTCCCATGACCTCCTAAATAACTAGTGTTGTCATAAAGTCTGCCGGGGTAGGCTCAGCTGTGGGCACCTCGCCCGGCTCCTCAATGATAGGAGCTCCCGCAAGATCTGCCGGTAGTGCTACTAGAATAGCTCTGGGACACCATCGTCCCCTACCTCGGGCCGGTGCCCTCTCTCGGCCTCTACGTTGTCCTCTAGCAACTGGGCGAGCGGCTCCTCTCAGGTCTGGAACATCTGCTGTGTGTGTACTCATCATCTGTGAGAGAATAGAAGAGGGAAATTTAGTATACCAATTTTACCGATAGGAAGTGAAAAAGAGGAGTTTTCTAACACCTTATAGCCTCTCGAAGATAAATACAGACGCCTACGTACCAATCCACAAGACTCTATTAGGTTTGCCCATGACTTGTGAGACCTACATGAACCTAGTGCTCTAATACCATGTTGTCACGACCCAATTCCATTATAGGCCATGATGACACCCAACACCATTGTCAGGCAAGCCAACACGGAAATATTAACAAGTTCTCATTTTACTTTACTAAAACAAGTGTAAAAATTTTAAGATTTGAAATTACACCAAGTGATAATTAGTAGCGTACAGAAATAATTATACAATACCAAAAGAATAGTCTACCAATGTGTATTCCAAGACCTGCTGTCACAAGTATGTGGGTATCTAGTAGAATATACAAAAGAATACATCTAGCCTACTGCCTGAGATAGAATAGACAGATAAACAAAAGAGAGACTCCAATAGGCTGATGAACGACATCAGAAGGGAGCAGTTCACCGTAGAGTCTAGGCCAGATATCAACAATGCGCACCAGAAGGATAGCCAGATGCACCTGGCTCAGATCCTGTACAATTAAGTACAGAAGTATAGTATGAGTACATAAATAATATGTACCTAGTAAGTATCTAGTCTAACCTCGAAGAAGTAGTGATGAGGGGTCAATTTGACACTTACTAGGGTCAATAGAGTGACAATACGAAGTTTAAATATTTCAATTCACAGTGTACATGGATAGCAACAAGTGCAAATAAGAAATAATACTAAAAATCTTCTCATCAATTAGAAATTATAGGCATTTTTCTTCCTTTAAATCAAGTGACATTTCAAGCAATAACTTATAAGAACTATAAGAAGTTCCGATCTATTATCACATATAAGTACCACCGAGGACGTTCGACCCGATCCAACATAAAAGTAAACTGTGCACTGCCGAGGGTCGAACGACCCGAACTGTATTTGTATACAATTACCAATCTGCCGAGGCGAATGGCCTGCTCCCATGAGAGTAGGGGGAATAATCAACCCGCGCGGGGAATATACTTGTGATGCGGTAAAATATAAGTACAATTCAAATATTTCTTTAGTTACTTTCCGAATAATTATTTACTTGAAATCCTTGAAATCATAACATTCTCCACGAGGTTTCAATCAATGCAATTCAACAATTTATAATCATATAAAAGCACTAACGAAATATGGTGTAAGCCTAGAACTACCCGGACATAACAGGAATAGTAGTTACATACGGACTCTCGTCACTTCATGCGTACGTAGCCCGCACAATCAAATCACATATTAGTTAAGTTCACCTATGGGGAAATTTCCCTCTTATAAGTCCCATTTTTAAAAGTTGTGTCCAGGCCTCTGATGTCGCATTTACGACATCAGGTTCGCAAATGCGAACTCGCAATTGCAACAAAAGCTTCACAATTGCGAATTGGCCCTCCTCCTACTTCGATCACAAATGCGAACCTGGGGTCACAAATGCGGACCCTGCAGGGTTCGCAATTGCGAAGAATTGTCACAAATGCGACGACGCCCAAGCCTGCTCCTTATCGCAAATGCGATGCCCTCCTCGCAATTGCGAGTTCGCTGTTGCGAACAATATCTTGCAATTGCGAGATCTGCAGCAGCAACAAAAACACCGGAAATCTTGTGTGTTTTTTACTCCCAACCTATGCCCGAAACTCACCCGAGCCCTCGGGGCTCCACTACGAACACCCACATAAGTCCAACAACCTTGTATAAACTTGCTCGAGCGATCAAGTCGCCGAAATAACATCTAAAACTACGAATTCAACTTCAAAATGCATGAAATCCTTAAGAACACTCAAATTCCTATTTTTACAACAGGATGTCCGAATCACATCAAATTAGTCCCGTTTTGTACCAAATTTTGCAGACGAGACTTATATATTATATTGGACCTATACCGGGCTCCGGAACCAACATACGGGCCCGATACCATCATGATCAAATATTATTGAATTCTTTAAATCCTTGGAAATTTCAGTTTATCAATTTTTAACAAAAATTCTTTACTCGGGCTAGGGACCTTGGAATTCATTTCCGAGCATACGCCCATGTCCCATATTTTCCTACGAACCCTTTGGGACCTGCAAAACACAAGTTCAGGTTCGTTTACTGAAAATGTTGACCAAAATCAAACTTAACCTTTTAAGAAAATCTTAGAAAATCAAGTGAGCCTATTTCAACCCAAACTCTTCCTAATCCCAAACCGATCATTCCCACAAGTCATAAATCAGTAAAAGCAAGTGCGGAAAGTCTTATATAGGAGAACTGGGTTCTAAAAAGCAAAACGACCAGGTGGGTCGTTACATCATCTTTACCTTTCCTCCTCTTTTTTAAGGGGAAAAATTCATGTTAATAGAAAACTTGGATTAAATTATTTAGTATTGGAATGAAATGGTTCCAAGTAAGCAGGATGCATATATAGATTTCATATAACCGACCTTAACGATGTATAAATTGAGATGTAGTTGTTATTGTAGGTTTATGTAGCCTTTTTTGCTTATACATTACCTTGTCCGGGTAAGAATGATAGCTTTCTCCCCAACCACCATCAGACCTTTGTGTTCTTAGTAGAAATTCAACACCTTGACGGACAGCTGCACAATTGCTGTAACTTTTGCCTGCTGCAGCAAGCCCTCCAAGAGCAAAATAAGAAGCATATATGAAGCACGCACACCAGGAACCATACCTGTTGACATGATTAATCATGACATATGTATCAATAGAGCAGAAATAAACTATATATTGCAAGTTCAAGGGCTCGCAAGAGTCATATCATATACCATGAACCATCAGGCCTTTGTACATCTTCAAAATATTTGACATCGTTATCAATGAAATTGTCAACCTCCCTGGTTTGGTGTCCAGGGTATAGCTTTTTAAATAGAGCAAGTGCTTAGATTGACGAGCCAATGCACTCATCATAATTGGATTGACATTTAATCAGTGTGAATCTATAAAACAGAGACTAACAAATGGAAAAAAGCTATAGGGAAAGAGAGAAACTAGAGAAATAAATCTTACTCATGCTCAATAACAACGTCTGTAAAAAATTCAGTAGGATTGAGCAACTGTCAGATTATAAAACAAAACAAGAAAGTTAATTATTCAGGTTATGGAAGACTACAGAAGAAGTTGAAGGTCTTTAACATCCTTGAAATGAAGCAAATTGACAAAATTCCTAGATCGTGAAAAGTTACCTCCAAATACTCTGAGGCCCCTGCAGGCTCCCATGCTGACACACCCTCATTTATGCTCTGCAATTTTATTTAAATAGATCTTATTATTACTAGAAATGATTCAAATGACAAGCGGCTAAATTCAGAAAAGATGAATCTATCTCATTCCAATACATAACAACTTGATCTAACGGTCGAAGAATTTTCTCCTTTGTTTAGCTTGTAATTTGCAAAGCCATTACCTACTGCGGGAAGTCACCATTTTCCAACTGAGAATTAATCAACAGCCTTGTTGCGCGGTGGAGGGGCCTCGAATCTCTATCAACATATCCAAATGGAGAAGTTGGTAAATTAGTCACTCTTTTGAAGAAGAATTTTTTTTACTGTGATTGTGAAATAAATTACAAGGAATTCACCTGGCCAGAGTGAATCAATCCCAATAATGCCCATACAGTTTGTACAAGATTTGAGTGATCTGTTTCAAGTTCTCTGTATACCTATTTTGATCAAATACAAAGCTGAGTCACAGTTGTTTGATCCACAGTCATCTTTACATTTCCCCTTCTTTAAGGGGAAAAGTTCATGTTAATAGAAAACTTGGCTTAAACTATTCAGTATTGGAATGAAACGATTCCAAATGGAGCAGGATGCATATATAGATTTTATAACCGACCTTAACGATGTATAAATTGAGATGTAGTTGTTATTGTAGGTGTACGAAGCCTTTTTTGCTTTTACATTAACTTATCAGGGCAAGAACGATAGCTTTCTCCCCAACCACCATCAGACCTTTGTGTTCTTAGCAGAAATTCAACACCTTTACGGACAGCTGCACAGTTGGTGTAACTTTTTCCTACTGCAGCAAGCCCTCCAAGAGCAAACCAAGAAGCATATATGAAGCACACACCCCAACAACCATACTTGTTGACATGATTAATGTTACACAACGCCTTCCTAATTTTCTTTGGAAGGGCAACGTAAGGCTAAGCAACCGATGTCAGTGCGGTTGCTGTCCGCCAATGAGGTCCCCTCCGCACGCTAGACTAGATTGTCAGTGTCGTGCGGGAAAACCAATGTCACGAGCAATTGCGGAAGCTGAGAGAGAATTGGGTTTTGAATGATGATGATGATTTTATTGATGAATGAAATGCTGATTACAAAAGATGTGGTGTCGAGGGGGAGAGACACCAGTACAGAAAATTGCTTGCTTGAAAGTGTTTGATTGTTTGATCCCTCCTAATAATACTTAAAAAAAATAAACTAAAGTTACATGACTAGTCCTAATAAAGCTGTAGAAGCACACTGAATGAAAATGATGTAAACTAGCCTATAATTACAATGAAAAGGACTTAGTTTATTACAATGTAGAACCAAGTCCGATGGAAGCAACTTTGTATTGTGGGTCAGGGTCTGCGCGCGCGACACTTGCTATGTTGACCTGAGCCTGGGCGCTGGTTCTTGGCATCAGGGTCTGTGCACAAGGCGCTGCTGGAATGGGCCTGCAGCTGGGCGCTGGCGAGGCATCAGGATCTGCACGCGCGACATTGTCAAGGCGCGCGACGCTGTTGTCATTGGCCAGCCACTGGGCGCTGGCGAGAGGCATCGGTGGGGCGACAGAGGCGCATGCGCGCTTGTCACTTGGCGCAGCCAAGACCACGGGGTTGACCATGGAACTAGGCATTGTGAGGCTTGTTAGGCCTCCATGGGGCGCGACCAAGGGGTCATGTGACGTGTCTGGAAAGCAGCCCATGACATTCTCCACCACCTGAGTTGGTGCTGTCCTCGGAGCCTTATGATGATGATGATGATGATGATGATGATGATTCTGGTGGTTGTTGGATGGGAGGTCTGCGCCCCTCTGTCCTTTGAGCTTGCTGTTGTAGCGATGCAATAATTTCATGCGACTAACATGGAAAACTGGACGGATCTTACACCAGGATGGGGTTTTCACCTGGTATGTGGACTTCCCAATGCTTTTTCCAATGGGCAGAGGCCCGATATATTTTTGTTGCAGGCGAGGGTCATGGGTCCTCTCTGCAAACAAGTATCACTTTGGGATGCATAACATTACTTTGTCCCCTGTTTGATGTTGGGCAAAGCAAAAATTTTGTTCGGTGAATCTTTTTGCCCGCTCTTGGGCTTTGATGAGATAGCTCTGCACTATCCCCATGTTGCGCTCCCATTCGCTCGAGAAGTTGGCAGCTCGAGGAGATTTCGGCATGGTTGATGCATTCACCGTTTGCGGGAGAAGTGGTTGTTGTCCGGTAACAATTTCAAATGGGATTTTGTTTGTATGATGGCTCTTTTGAGAATTGAAACACAGTTTAGCAGCATCCAAGAGCTTCACCCAATACTTTTATGATCCGGTTGCAAAGTTGCGGAGATATTCCTCCAGCATGTCATCGAACCAGTCTGTCTGGCCATCCGATGGTGGATGGATGTCTGAGTTGTGTCTCAATGTTGACCCAAAGCACCTGAAGAGATGGGTCCAAAAGTTGCTAGTGAAGCATGAGTCGCGCCTGCTAACAATGTCTTTAGGAAGGCCCCAATGTTTGACAATGTGCGAGAAGAAGAGTCGAGTTGTATCTTCTGCTGAGATGTTTTGCGGGGCTACTATAAAGGTTGCATAGTTTGAAAACTAATCTATGACAACCAAGATGGATGCAAGATTACCGACTTGGGGTAATCCCGTGATAAATCTGAGGGAAACACTTTCCCATGGTCTCTGAGGGACATGTAATGGCTGCAAGGGTCCCATCTGTGATGAATGATCTGACTTGTCCTTGTGGCATGGTTGACAAGTCTTCACATGTTGAGGGGCGTCATCAGTCTTTTGAGGCCGATGACATGATGGCTGATTGTTGCTGCGAAGGGTAGCCGGAACCAAGGGTTCATGTCTGTTGACTACCTTCTCCAACTGCATGACTGAGATATTTCCAACAACCATCTTTATGGGAAAGCATGGTATGGTGCAGGGATTGGCCCCGTTTTCACCCAACATCAGGAGCATGTTGGCATATGGCACTGGTATGGTATTGGTCTGCCTCATGAACTCCAAACCCACTATCATGTCGAAGTTATCTATGATTGCGATGCGTAGGTCGATGCTTCCTTTGTATGGGCCAAGTTTCACGGGGAAATCTGTAGCTGTTCCACCTAATGTCTGGGGTGGCGAGTTGATGGCCTTCACACGGCCTTTGATCTTTTGCACAATAAGACCCAGGTGCTCTACTTGAGTTGAAGCCAAGTAGTTGTGGGTAGCGCCCGTGTCTATCGATACGTGAAGGGGCTTGCCGTTCACTTTCAATTCGACAAACATTAGGGTCCTCTCTTGCTTAGGAGGCCTCTCGTCCATCTTTTCCTTCCCTTTCTTGGTGATTGGGACTGAGATTTTCTTAGGAAGACATGCAGTGGTCCCCGCTAAGGCATGTGGGATAGAGCCAACAATTGCATTGAAGGTGCCTACCTGGTCTGATTCTGATGTGTCTGATGCATCTGACTCATCCTCGATAGTCTGATGAGCATTGACCTTTATGTTTGGGCATTCATTGTTCCAATGTGCCCCGCCGCAATAACGACATTCTAAGGGAGGCTTTCTCCCCTGATTGTTGTTGATGGATGCAGCACTGTTGCTGCTGGAGGGAGGAGTCTTAGTTTTGGATGCACTCCGATCTCCCCCACTTTTGCTTGGGACACCATTGCTGGGATGATTCCCGTTGAATCCCCTTCGGACAGATGGCTGGGTTTTGTCATTCTGAGTTCCCAAATGATAATCGCCAAGACATTTTGCAGCTTGAATGGCCTTGGGCAAGGTGTCTACCCGTTGTCTTTGTAGTTCCATACGGGCATGAGGTTTCAAACCTTCTATGAATGCGAAGAGTTTGTCTTTGTCCCTCATGTCGTGTATGTTTAGCATGAGTGCGGAGAATTCGTGCACGTACTCCCGCACTGATCTGGTGTGGCTGAGCTCCCCTAGCTTTCTCCTTACGTTGTATTCTACATTTTCGGGGAAGAATTGCAGGCGTAGTGCTGCCTTCAATTCATCCCATGTCTGTAAGTATCTTCACCGGCCTTGATGGCTTCGTATTTGACCCACAACCAAAGTTTGGCATCGCCCTGAAGATACATGGCAGCAGTCGCTACCTTTTTGGATTCTTCCAAATGGCCCACGACATCGAAGTATTGTTCGATGTCGAAGATGAAGTTTTCCACTTCTTTAGTATCCCAAGATCCGTCGTATGGATTTGTCTCCGATATCTTAAGCTTTTGTTGACTGGGGGTGAGGTTTGCTGCATCCCCGATGTGGTTGTTGCCTCCTCGAAGTAGGCTTTGTAGGGCAGCATTGACAATATTGAGCCTGCCTGTCAAGTCGTCTATGGTTTGCTACATGGCAGTTAGTCTGTCTGCCTCTTGTTGCCGATGGGCTAAATCGTCGGCACACTCTTGTTGGAGGTCCTCAAATTTGCCATGAATATTGGCAGTTTCAATGGCTGCCGTTTGTCAGTCATTCTCAGAGTTACGACTGATGTTTGCAATGTTATTTTCCGCTTACCGCATTCGGTGGTCTAGGTCGTCCAACCTTTGCACTAGGTTGTTGTTTTGATCAGGTACCGTATCCACGATGGGTCGTAATAGGTCAACCATCTCTTCTAGGGATGCTAGACGCTCCCCATGATTCACCATGGTCAGAAATGGTGATGATGGCAAATGTGTTCCCCCATTCGATGTCGAGCCTAGGCTCTGATACCAACTATTGCGCAATGCGATGTTCTTTGGAAGGGCAACGTAAGGCTAAGCAACCGATTTCAGTGCGGTTACTGTCCGCCAATGAGGTCCTCTCCGCATGCTAGACTAGATTGTCAGTGCCGTGCGGGAAAACCAATGTCACGAGCAATTGCGGAAGCTGAGAGAGAATTTGGTTTTGAATGATGATGATGATTTTATTGATGAATGAAATGCTGATTACAAAAGATGCAGTGTCGAGGGGGAGAGACACCAATACAGAAAATTGCTTGCTTGAAAATGTTTGATTGTTTGATCCCCCCTAATAATACATAAAAAAATAAACCAAAGTTACATGACTAGTCCAAATAAAGTTGTAGAAGCACACTGAATGAAAATGATGTAAACTAGCCTATAATTACAATGAAAGGACTTAGTTTATTACAATGTAGAACTAAGTCCGATGGCAGCAACTTTGTCTTGCGGGTCAGGGTCTGCGCGCGTGGTGTTGTGGGCGCGTGCGACACTTGCTGTGTTGGCCTGAGGCTGGGCGCTGGTGCTTGGCATCAGGGTCTGTGCGTGAGGCGCTGCTGGAATGGTCCTGCAGCTGGGCGCTGGTGAGGCATCATGATCTGCGCGTGCGGCATTGTCAGGGCGCGCGACGCTGTTGTCATTGGCCAGCCACTGGGCGCTGGCGAGAGGCATCGGTGGGACGATAGAGGCGCATGCCGCTTGTCACTTGGCGCAGCCAAGACCACGGGGCCGACCATGGCGCTAGGAATTGTGAACTAGGCCACCATGGGGCGCGGCCAAGGGGTCTGGGGTGTGTCTGGAAAGCAACCCATGACATTAATCATGTCATATGTATCAATAGAGCAAAAATGAACTATTTATTGCAAGTTCAACGGCTCTCAAGAGTCATATCATATACCATGAACCATCAGGCCTCTATACATCTTCAAAAAATATAACAGCGTTGTCAATGAAATTTTCAATGTAATGACCCGACCGATCATTTTGAGCTTTTGCACTTCGCTTACCAGTTCTCGAGCGTGACTAGCCCCGTGTGATGTATTATGACTTATGTAAATTGTCGGTTTTGATTTTCAGGGTAATCGGAATGAATTTGGAAGAACAGTTCTCAGTTTGAAGCTTAAAATTTGAAAGGTTTGACCAAGGTTTTACTTGTTAGTTTATGATCTCAGATTGGAATTTCTGTGATTTGGTTAGCTTTGTTAGGTGATTTGGGACTTAGGAGCGTGATCAAAATGTATTTTAGAGGTCCATGGAAGGTTTAGGCTTGAATTGCCAAAATTGGGATTTTGGCATTTTCCGGTTGATAGGTGAGATTTTGATATAGGAGTCAGAATGGAATTCCGGAAGTTGGAGTACGTCCGTTGTGTCATTTATGATGTGTGTGCAAAATTTCAGGTCATTCGGAGTTGAATTGATGGGTTTTGGCATCATTTGTGGAACTTGAAAGTTCCTAAGTTCTTAAGCTTGAATCCGAAGTTGATTTGGTATTTTGGCGCTGTTTTGAGTGATTTGAAGGCTCGACTAAGTTTTAATGATGTTATGGGAGGTGTTGATATGTTTAGGTTGAGGTCCCGAGGGTCTCAGGTGTGTTTCAGGTGGGTTTTGAGCGAGTCTGGGCATTACCAGGACTCAGGCATTAGTTCTGGTGCTTAAATTTACAGCTGGGGTGGAAGTTTTACCGTTCGGCGCAGTGGTTTTATTGCAGTCGCGGAAAATGGTCCGCGGTCATGAAGAATCCGTAGGTTGTTGGTCCAACTTAGGAAGCCTATATCTTTTGATCCGCAAAGAATTTTGAGATGATTCAAAAACGACAATTGTAGATCTTTGAATTTAGTTTTCTGAAATATATTATATTAGGCATTTGGACATCTATAGAGAAAGTTATGGCTAAAATACTAAAGCCTGTCACTGCAGTCACATCCACCGCGGTCAGCGGTGATTTTCTGCGGTCCGTGGTGATGGAGATCCGGAAGGCACTCTATAAATACGAGATTTGAGGTTTTATTTCATATTTTGACCTAGAGAGCTCGGGCTTTGGCGATTTTTCGAGGGATTTTCAAGAAAATCATCGGAGTAAGTGATTCTAACTCAATTTTGGCTAAAATACATGATTATAACGTTGGATTCATCATTTGAGTGGAGATTTGGGATGTAAATTTGGGAAAAAAATTGTGGAACTTCATAAAATGAATTTTTGGGATTTGAAAGACGATTCAAAGTCGGAATTGAGTGAAACTAGTATGGATAGTCTCGTAATTGAATGGGTTATCGGATTTTGAGACTTTGGTCGGATTCCAAGACGTGGGCCCGGGGGCTGGGTTTGAGCAATTTCGGGATTCTTGAGTTAATTTGATTTTTTTTGCCTGAGCTTTGTTCCTTTAGTGTATATTGATGATAATATACTGATTTTGGTTAGATTTGGAGCATTTAGAGGCTGATTCAAGAGGCAAAGGCATTGCGGGCTAGAGTTTGGACCGGTTTGAGGTGAGTAATGATTTTAAATGTTGTCCTGAGGGTATGAAACCCCGGATTACACATCGTTGTGCTATATTGAGGTGATGCACACGCTAGATGACGAGCGTTGGGTCATGCACCGTTGGGGATGGTGACTTAGTCCATCCCGAATGACGGTTTTATCGCATATTTAATCGAAAACTGTTTGCTATCATCATGTTTTGGGCTGAATGCCATATTTGGGCCTAGTGCCAACTATTTGGATCCTTATGAGATTTTTACTGATATTTCCTCACTGTTTTGGACTTTATACTTGAACTCAGTCATGCTATATTCTACTATTTTCATAACTCAGCCATGTTTACTCTGTTTTAACCCTTAAAATGAGATTTTAAATGATATTTTGGGCTGAGCATCATGTTTTACTGTTGCTTGAGTGGCTTATGAGATTCTAACTTTGTAAGGCCGGGGGCCTATATTGTGAGGAAACACTGATTGTGATTATGAGGCCGAGGGCCTGAGATTTGTACGCCACGAGGTGGCTTGTTGATATGAGGTCGAGAGCCTATTGAGTATGCCACGAGGTGTCTTGATTTGCGCTTGGACCGTAAGGGGCCCCTCCAGGAGTCTGCACACCCTCAATGAGCGCGGGTACCCATTGTGATATGAGAGATAGCCCGAGGGGTTGGTGTTGTTCCATGTTATTGCCCGAGGGGCTTATTCCGTTATCTCTTCTAGTTGCCTATCATTTACTTGTTTAACTGTTAGAAAGGTGTTTAAGGAAACTTATTCTGAACTAAGGTGCTTTTGTAAGATTTCACTGTTTATTTGCCTTTTTATGATTTTACACTGCTTCTTTATAACATGTTGTTGTGTTTTTACGTGATTTCTTATCGCTCAATCTTCATTTATTATTATTAATCACTGAGTTAGAGTACTAACTTTACTCCCTGCACCCTGTGTGCAGATTCAGGTGCTTCAGGTCCTGCTATCGAGGGTTGATAGTTTCCAGCAGATTTCCGGAGAGCACTAGGTAGCTGCTCGGCGTTCGCAGCCCAGTGTTTCTCCCTCTTATTATATTTTTTTCTCTTGTACTGGATTTTGTAATAGACTGTGTAGTCCCTCTTCCGTATTTATAGACTTATGTTAGATGCTCATGACTGGTGACACCCCGATGTCGAGTAGTATTGATTTTCCGCAAATTATACTATTCCATTGTTTTATTGGGATTTGATCATGTTAATGACTTAATTATGCTATTTTAACTGTTTAAAATGAACTGTGTGTTGTGTCGGCTGGCCTTGTCCTCACGAGAGGCGCCATCACAACCGGGTCCGGGTTTAGGGTCGTGACCGTCAACCTTCCTGGTTCGGTGTCCAAGGTATAGCTTCTTAAATAGAGCAATTGCTTGGATTGACCAGCCAGTGCACTCAACATAACTGGATTGACATTTAATCAGTGTGAATCTGTAAAACGGAGACTAACAAAGGGAAAAAAGCTAAAGGGAAAGAGAGAAACTAGAGAAATAAATCTTACTCATGCTCAATAACAATGTCTGCGAAAAATTCTGTAGGATTGAGCAACTATCAGATTATAAAACGGAACAAGAAAGTTAATTATTCAGGTTATGGAAGACTACAAAAGAAGTTGAAGGTCTTTAACATCCTTGAAATGAAGCAAATAGACAAAATTCCTAGATCATGAAAAGTTACCTCCAAATACTCTAAGGCCCCTGCAGGCTCCCATGCCCCATTTCTTCTCTGAAATTTTATTTAAATGGATCTTATTATTACTAGAAATGATTCAAATGACGAGCGACTAAATTCAAAAAAGATGAATTTATAACACAGGTAGCCATGTATTGGATTCTCTATTCGGTGTAAGATATAGGTTTCTCTAGGAATTTTTTACAAGCAGAAAACAACTTCAAAACGACTAACAATTTTAGGACACATTTTTCAGTGTTTACCTGTAAGGAAAGAATAACATTCACCGCGTCATACAGTCGCGCAGGTTCCATTGCCTCACTAACTAATTCAGAGGGCATTGTAGAGAAGAGAAGGCAGCACTAGAGGAAAACAAGAAAAAACAAAAAAAAAGAAGATATCAGGCAACTTTACAAGCATTATCATCTTAACATTTTTCAGCAATTACAAGAAATTAAAATCTTATTTCATTGAATAGTAGATACTGTTAATGCTTTGGTAGTGCTATCAGATACTCTCCATCCATGATCTTGATCTGAAAAAGTCCATGATCCTTTTGAGATATGCCGATACATCCCTCTAAAATCACCAGAAGGGTTGTCCTTCACCTAGAAATAAGTCACATACATTAATAAGGTCCATATTTTGAAAGAGTTGTTATGCTCATGATTTAGGCATCCAAACCTGAAATTTCTTTATAAAGTCATGTCCTTTTCTAAGAGTATTTGATATCTCCTCATTCATCTCACTAGCCAATAGTCCTTGAATAGTAAAGACAGTATCCCATAGTTGACTACCAAAACTCTGCAATCCAATGATAAATACTCGCCAATTTCAGTAATAATTGGTTGCATCACTTCAAAATAGGAAAAGGGGGATAGAGTTTTTATTTCACGAACACACGTAAAGTGTAAAAGAAATCCTATTCTTAACTCACTGTGGTTAGTGAAATAATATAATTCAGATCTACCAACCTGCATTTTCAGTCCATCTTCAGCTACCCATAACTAATCTGGGATCCTAACAAGATGTTTTTTAAAATAATTGCCGTTGGGATCCTCAACCCAACAAGCAAGCATGCATAATACCTACACCATACAAGTGTTACATCAGTGTCTAACAATTGAAGTCATTAACAAAATGTAGGTAATTTTGTAATCTGTTCAAAATGAATTAGTTTCCATAACTTTTCCACACATCCGATGGAGATCCCTAAAAGTCATACCTTTGCACATAAATGGCGTACTTTTTTCCAGTTAATCTTACGGTATGGTTGATCATATAACTCTTCCCTCAATTGCAAAACGAGAGGTGTGATTGGACCAACAAATCTCTTCCCATGGAGATAAGACATTGGCATGTAGACCATTCGAGTGTAACACCACATTTTTGCTGTATTTAAATTAAGATCATCAAGATACTTGGTATATTGATAGATCGACACTTGTAAAAAATGGCACCAACCAGAAAACAATGCACAGCAAATCCTGTAAATTAATATCTACAATAAAATGAACTGAAAATTTTAAGATGTGTACTAATGCATGAGCAATAAAGAAAAACTTGACCAACCTGGATGCATGGGAAGAAAAGATGGAAGAATCCAAAACTCAGGCGGCATTGGATTAGTTCCTAACCACTCAAAAACTCCAAGAATCTGAATGAAAGAAGAAAAATTTATCAGCAACATGAAAGCATTAACATGATACTACAACTTGTCAATGGAGAATGTTATAATTTACTAAGTTGTATACACTAATCATAAAAAGGAAATTTTACAGAATCGGGTCACCTAAATAATAACTACAAGTAACTATCCGCAATAAGTGCAGAGGCGTATGTAGCATATAAACAATAAATGTATAAATAGAGGCGTATGTAGCATATAACCACTCAGTTTAAATAAGTGAGATTAGTAACGTAGAAAATAAGATAGTGTAAAATTTCTGTACATTGTCCTTGTATATAATTTATATCCTACTATAATTTACAATCGTCTAACAGTTACTCCATTAGGGTATTTAATCATACCGAGAGCCAGGTTTTACCCCAGGAAGGAATTGCAGTGACGCTACCATGATCAAGAATCCATTTCCTTGCTCTGGCACAGGAATTGTTTTCACCATCATCCGGTCCTTCTCCGAGGATCCTCATGCATATGTAATTCAGTGTTGTACAGAACATGGTACTATGACCTTCTATGTGCAAACCCCATCCACCATCTTCATTCTGAAATCAGTAATTCAGAAATGAGTTTAACTTCTATGCGCTGACAGTGTATACTATCTAAATGTATTATCAGTGTATATAAGTTAAATATCACTTAAACTATTTGGGAATTTGCAAAGCAAACTTGAGTAGAATGATATACTCATTGAGACATCAAGTTAAATACCTGGTGACAGTATATACACCGAAGAATCTCCTTACGATGCTCAGCTGGGAAAACAGTATTAAGATGGCCAGTGATGTACATACACATAACCTGAATTTTGGGTCCCAAGAAAATAAACAAATAATTAGCTTTAACATATCCATGCTTCATTTTTTTGAAAGAAAAGAAAAGTAAAATTACAAATAAAAAAACTTACAAGATGTGGAAGAAAAAACAAAGGACCGGCATTTTCAGCAGGCCAATGACCATCACTAGCCTGTAATGCTGAAAAGAAATTAACAGCTCTAGGCAATGCAGTTGTGGCAACTTCATTTGTAATGTCTTCTCCTTCTTCTACTTTTACTGCTGGAATTTTCTGTTTGAAATTCTTCCCTTGGAGAAACTGCACACATATTGTGAATGGTTCACCAAAAAATTTACATATCTTTAATTTAGACACGTAAAATGAAATTGAGGAAGTAACTTGTAACGACCCGACCGGTCGTTTTGAGCTCTAGCGTGTTGTTCACCAACTTGAGGCCATGAGCAGCTTCACTTTGGGTATTATGACTTGTACGCATGGTCGGAATCGAATTTCGGAAAGTTCGGAGTTGTTTTGGAAAGAAAATCCTCATTTTGGAAGCTTTAAGTTGAAAGAATTGACTAAGGTTTGATTTTTGAGTAAACAACCTCGGAATCGGGATTTGAAGGTTCCAACAGGTTTGTATGATGATTTTGATTTGGCCGTATATCCGGATCGGATTTTAGAAGACCCGGGAGCGTTTCGGCACCTATTATGGAAGTTAGCATTTTTGAAAGAATTTCATAAGTTTGGGTTGAAGTGCATTTCAGTGTTATCGATGTCCGTTTGGGATTCTGAGTGTGTGAATAGCTCCGTATGGTGATTCTAGTGTTGAGAGCGCGATCGGAAGTGAATTCGGAGGTCCGTGGGTAATTTTGGAGTCATTTGGCTAAAGTCAGAGATTTGAAGGTTTTTGAGAAGTTTGATCGGAAGTGGATTGATATCGGGGTCGGATTCCGATTCTGGAAGTTGGAATGGGTCCATAATGTCAAATATGACTTGTGTGCAAAATTTGGGGTCAATCGGACGTGACTTCGTAGGTTTCGGCATCGAATCTTAAAGTTTGAAATTCTAAAGTTCATTAAGCTTAAATTGGAGTGCGATTCATGATTTCGATGTTGTTTGATGTGATTTAAGGCCTCGAGCAGGTCCGCATTATGTTATGGGACTGGTTGGTATGATTGGACGGGGTCCCGGGGGTAATGGATTGAAAAAGGGAGTTGAGGAAGAGCTGAAGCAGTTGAGCACCTGGTGTAACCGCACCTACGTGAGTAGGGCCACAGGTGCGAGCCCACAAGTGCGAGCCCACAGGTGCGGGAGATGGCTCCCAGAAGCGGAATGGAGCCAAGCCGGTGGGGATCGCAGAAGCTAAATAATGTGCGCACCTGCGATGGCACAGGTACGATGCTAGTAGCCGCAGAAGCGACAAAGACCACATGTGCAAAAGGAGAGGCCGCAGAAGCGGGAGCACATGTGCGACTGCCCGACCGCAGGTGCGAGTGGTCGGGCTGCAGAGGTGGACCTACCTTGTGGGTTAAGGGGTCACGGGACCCCGCTAGCCTCGGCAAAAATCCTGTATATATATGTTATATATATCTATACGACATATATATGGGACCCCTAAAATATTTTGCTTGTGCCCCCAAATACAAAATGTTGTATGGGAGAAGTGGTGTTGCGCGCTAAAGTTACCTGCTTCTATTTTATGCTTATCAAATTACTTTATTTTTTTACTTTTATATTTTTTTTGGAATTTAATTATAGTTTAGCACTACCACATAATAGTCTACTTAATTAATTTTTCTTTTTTAAATTTCTCCCTTAAAATTAAAAGCCTCAAATTGATTATTAACATGCCCTTAATATTGATTTCTTTAGTAAGTTTTTGATAATTTAAAGTTTGAACGTCCTTTTGATCACTAACCCCTTCTTTAATTAAAACTATAAATTTTAAAGTGTGAGACATGCTTAATCAAATACCTTCCCTTTTTAAAGTACCCATTTTGCGAAGAAATCTCTCTATGTTAGGTGCTTTCTTTTTCTTTAGAACTTTATTTTGTTTATCTTTGGATGATAAGTCATCATAATCATTAAGTTTTAAAATAGTTTCACGTCGAATTTTATCGTTAGTAATTTAGCATATAGTGGTGCCCCGTTGTACTCAAATCCTGGGCCCGCCTCTGTCGGGCTAGGCAGTGTGTTTGTTTAAAACGGGGGTTTGGCTCATTTTAACCCCATTTCCTCCATGGGAGCCGGTCTTTGGGCGATTTTGGAGTTCCATATCCATCATCCATGTCAAGGTAAGTGGTTTCTACTAGTTTTGAGTTAAATACTTAGATTATATACGGATTTGAGCATGAAAATTAGTAGAAATTTGGGGTTTTGGTGGAAAGACCTAGAATTTGTATTTTTGGATTTTTACCACGAATTTGAGTATGGAATTGAGAGTAAATTATATATTTGAGCTCGTAAAGTTATGGGTAAATTTTATCTTCGAAAAATTTCGGAATCCGGGCAAGTGGGCCCGGGGGCGCTTTTGTTAACTTTTCGAGTGGAGTTGGGAATATATATAAATTGAATTGTTATGAGTATTAGGATACATTTTCATTGGTTTGCCCGTTATTTGGCTAGTTTTGGAGTGTTGGGGCATCGGTTTGAGTCGTCGGAAGGGCTTGGAGGCCGGTTTTGGAACTTTGGAGCGAGGTAAGTCTCCTTTCTAACCTTGTAAGAGGGAATTGTCCCCATATGTGAAATAATTGGTTATGTGTTTCTATTTGTGGGGGGCTACTTACGCGCGAGGTGACGAGAGTCTGTGCATAGATACTATTATGTTTAAGTCCAGGTAGCCTAGGACCCAAAAGCATGTTATACCTGAAATATTTGTAATCTTATTGAATATTTAAATTGCTTAAATCATATCGGATTAGTAAATGAGTTTTCTAAAAGGTTTAACCTCATTTTCTTAACTGTTAAAAGAGAAATTTCCATTTTCTTGGATATTGTTCCCTGATGACTTCTTGATTGACTGTTTATGTGTGTTTAATTTTGGAACGGGCTGAACACCTCGGCAGATTAAATAAATGCATCTATGGTTCGCGCTTTTCGACCCTCTAGCAGTGCACAGTTTAAAATTTGTTGGATCGGGTCATACGACCTCGGCATGATTTGCGCATGCTTGTAATGCTTGCTTGAGATTTATAAATTAATATTGTCTCCCTGGTCTGAGATAAATTAATAAACAATGGATTATTAAATTGGAAACTTCTAAATATAAAAAAGGATTATTTACTTGTTTCTTGATTTACTTGAGTTTACTGCAGTTTCTAATAAATTCATGATTATTCACCTTATTAATATATTATTGTTGGACCACTAGTAAGTGTCAAAGTCGACCTCTCGTCTCTACTTCTCGAGGTTAGATGAGATACTTACTAGGTACACGTTGTTTTCGTACTCATACTACATTTGCTGTGCATTTTGCTACACAAGTTCATGTGTGGCTAGTGGCCTAGTTGGGCATAGTGGCATGGTTGATGCGGGGACTTATGTGAGCTGCATCTTGCAAGACGATTCGTAGCCAGTAGAGTCTCCTTCAGAGTATTGTACTGTATTTTTATTTCTGTCCAAATTTGAATTCCGGATAGTTATTGTATTTTATTTCATTCCCTAGTAAATGTTCATGCACTTGTGACACCGGGTTCTGGGATGACTATGGGGTATTTTGTATTAACTTCTTAACATTTATATTTAACTTGAAATAATTATCTTTTACTAGCAAAAATTGAAGGAAAATCATAGTTTTCAAAATTATTAAAACGAGAATTAAATTAAGTATTTATAGTTGGCTTACCTGATAGCGGTGTCAGGCGCCATCACGACCCTTAGTGGATTTTGGGTCGTAACATAACTCTTTAATTCTAATATTTCATAAAATACTATCAATATTAACCAAATTCTATCAATATTACAATTAATTATTTGTTGCCAAAAAAGGCAATATTTTGCTTTTTTTTAGTGGATATTGTTGAAATAGATAGAATACATCTTAAAGAATTTGAATCTTAATATTGGGATGATTTGGTGGAGTTTTGTGGTAGTTTGAATTGAAAATTCGAAGTAGAAAATGAACATTAAAAAAAAAAAGATAAATCACATTGTGTCATTTGTGTATTACATATGTATCACATGTATATCCATGTATACATATATGTGAGATACATGCATGCTACATGTGTCATAGAAGAATTATTTAAACTCGATTGTAACTACGAATTTTTATACAAAATCCAGTGAAAAACACCTCCAATCTTACTCAGAATTTGTATATTGCCTCATGTATATATTTTAACGAATTTCAATCATACCTATTTAAAAAAAAATCTTTTTTGCCTAAATATTGTATATCATCGGTAATGAATTTTGACTCCAAACTAATCTAAGTCACTTTCACACTTCCTCAATTTTTGTTTCTTGCCTCATATATATGTTTTCAACGAATCACCGCAACACCCATGGGAAAACTCTTTTTGTCTATGTTTTGAATATTGTATATTATTGATAATGTATTAGGCTTTTTTGGTAGTATGACTAAATTGGTTAGTTGTTGGCAAATAGTATTTTTTTGTTACCGTTCTGAAAGAATTGATATAAATATCTGGTACGGATAAGTTTATAGGGTATTATCAGGTTTTGCCCGCGCCAGAAATTATTTACATTCGATAACCAAAACGTGTATAAAATTTATATAATTTTTGTATATAGCATACAAAATATATATATCATAAAAAAATATATTTTTCGGCTATTATTTTAATAGTGTCTATAATAATATCATTTTACATGTACCTGCATTCGCCAAAGAAGATCACCACTAGGCTTGATTTTATAGCGATTGTTCCAAAATTGTTGACGGGCCTCTTCGACTCGGCCCGTTCTTCTGGGCTTCCAGCATTTGGGTCAAAAGCCCATAAATGACGTCCAACGTAGTTGTTTGTGGTAAAAATTGCACGGGCGTCCTATTTGGTCGCCCCCATTTAATCTATACCCATTTTTTTAAAACTTTTAACTTGTACCCACTTCTTAAATAACTTCAGCCCCTTTCTCCTCCTTCTTTTTCTCCTTCGTTTTCTTCTTCTTCTGAAATATGCAAACAAGCAATTGACTGAGTTGTCAAGCAAGAAGACGACCATCTCGTATGCCATATTTGATTTTCCTTTGCCTTTTTAAATATTAATTCTTCTACTGTCTTCCTATAAATCTGAAGCTTTTCTGCGACATTATCTTCTCTATTGAACTGGATGAAACAGTAATCCATTAGTAATGACTAATACATGAATTAGTATGTGAGGATTATTTAATATTTTGTTTGATATATTACAGATTGTATATATTATAAAATAGTATTCAATACATAATTTTAAATATATACAAAATAGAGCTGAAGTTTCCCAGTAACAACATAAAAACCAGTTACAACATGTAATGACCCGAATTTTCGTTCTAAGAATTAGCATTTTCGTTCAGCGGCTTAAGACCTTGAGAAGCTTCGTAATATGCATCATGACCCACATATATGGTCTAGTTTGGTTTTCGTAAGATTCAGAGTTAAATTTAAAAATAATAAAAAAACAAATCTTATTTTTGAAGCTCAAATGGAAAGAGTTGACCGAAGAGTTGACTTTTGAGAAAACGACCCCAAATTGGAATTCTAATGATGTCAATAGCTTCGTATAGTGATTTCGGACTTAGACGTATGTCCGAAATTGGATTTGGAAGTCCATAGGACAATTCGGCGCGTTTTGGCGAAGTAAGAAAGTTGAAGTGTTCTAATTATATTATTTTATGTGTGAAAGAGGTCTATTACTATGATGGATAACAATTGGATATGATAGCAAGTGTACGAGATGTACTACAAGGTATATGGGGTCTAAGGAAAGTCCTAAGTCTAAGCCAAGTTGGGAAAATTTTATAATAGACTAAAGTTGCAAATGAGTACGCATAAGACCTCACTTTGGACGGGCATATATATATATATATATATATATATATATATATATATATATATATATATATATATATATATATATATATATATATATATATATATATATAAGAGAGTTGTGTGATGCTCAACCTATCAAATTAAAGCTCTACGAGTCTAGTTTCCAGAACATCAAACTGTATGTCATTTGGAGGTGCATACAGAAAGTTATGACTATTTTACCGGACATGTGTCATATGTGCGCCCAGGTGCGCAATCGCGCATATTCGAACGTTTCTGCCTGTGATCGCGGCCTGAGCGCGACCGCGCTCGTACAAAATCGCTATAATACCCCTGTACAGTGTATAAACCAAAGGGGTCCAAAATTTCTTCCATTTTTGGTCATTCAAGCTCGGATTTGGGCGATTTCAAAGGGGTTTTTTCACGATTTCGACTTTGGTAAGTGTTCTATATCTGGAAGTGATTACATTTCATGAATCTATATCAATATTCATCATTTATTTCGGATTTGGATGAAAGAAATTGTGGTTTTTGTAAAACATTTCAAAAATTAGGATTTGAAGGTCCATTTGACATCGGAATTCAATAATTTTTGTATTGTTGAACTCTTATCGGAATGGGTTGTCGGATTTTACGAGTTTCGTCGGATTCCGATACGTGGTCCCTAGGGCAATTTTTGAGCTAAATTTTGGATTTTAATCCGGAAAATTTGTAAATTCATATAGAATTAGTTCCTACGATTCGTGTTGAGTATTTTGAATTGTTTATGACTAGATTTGAGGATTTCGGGCACGAATTCGCGAGGCAAAGGCTTATTGGAAATTTTGAATTGGTTGTAAAGCGAGGTAAGTATTTGGTCTAACCTTATCTTGAGGGATTAGGAGTTGTGTCCTATTTTCTATGTGTTAATTGTTGAGTACGACGTATAGTCATGGTGACGAGTATCTATACGTTGGTGTCAAGCATACCCGTGAGTCTTATACTATGATTAATGTGATTCTGTTTCGTATTGTTATGCTCTATATGATAATTTCTATTGAGGAATATAACTTGTAGAAGTATTATGGTTAATTGTTGAACATGGTAGAGCGCTGGCTCAAGTTGAGAATTGAGAATTGAATTGTTGAACATTATAGAGCATTGGCTCAAATTAAGAATTGAATTGTTGAACATGGTAGAGTTGCTCAAGTTAAGAATAGAATTGTTGAACATTATAGAGCATTGGCTCAAGTTGTGAATCGAATTGTGAAGTAAATGTGAAAAAAGAAGAGGTTGATGATATTATCTCCCTTGCCGGGACGTTATTATTCATGATATTGTTTCCTTTGCCGGGGTTTTATTGTGATATTTTTTATTTTCCCATGCCCAAATTGCTTTGTGATTGTTGCTTGGGTGAGGAAGAGTGATAAAGCACGAAGGGTGATGCCGTGCACATTTATATTATTCATATGGTGAGGAAAGAGTGATAAAGCACGAAGGGTGATGCCGTGCCGCACAATGTACAATTCTGTGCCAATTACATTGATTTTACAATGAGGATGAGAGTAAAAGCACGAAGGGTGATGCCGTGTAGTTTATATCGATTCTTATGGTGAGGACGAGAGTAAAAGTACGAAGGGTGATGTCGTTCACTTGTCCTTGATTTTTCCTGATTCTAATTGAGTTATGTTGTCCTTTACGTTTATTTACTGATTCTCTGTTGTTACTTGATTATATTTCGATGTTATAGATTCCCTTACCCTATTTGCCTTGTGTTTGTTGCTTGGGTGAGGAAGAGTGTAAAGCACGAAGGGTTATGTCGTGTATTGTTTTGGTGAGAGTGTTAAAGCACGAAGGGTGATTCCGTGTATTGTTTTTGTAAGAGAGTGTTAAAGCACGAAGGGAGATGCCGTGCACTTTCTGTTTGTTGTGTTTACTTGTTATTAACAATTTAAGTGTATTAACTATTTAGATCCCTTTACTGTTGTGATCCTTTGTGTTGGAATCCATAGTGTTTACAATACTTCACCTTATTTTTTTATATGTTCAATACTTCAAATTTCAACAATTGTAACATTCTTTTAACTCAATTGATTTCTCAACTAAAGTTTCCTTAAACCGTTTGAGGTCGTACTTTACTTAAAAAGGAATTTCTACTATGTTATAATTTATTGATTTCTCGTATTAAAGGTAATGACTCATTCGATATTGTAATTTATTTGAAAAGGGTATTTTCTTTATCAAATAATTTCAAAAGAAAACTTCATCTTTTCTTGTTGATTTCCTAATTGGGTTGGAAGTTGTACTCTACTTTATGTTAAGTGAATGAGGCTCCTTAAACATTCTTGAATTGTATTGGGTTATGAAACCTATGAACTGAGTAACATGAGAATATTGTGCAATATGAGATAGAAATATGTGGGCACAAGGTGCCGGAGAAAATATTATGGTTTTATTTAATGGCACGTGAGTTGTCTGTGCGGTTGTGATATATATAAATATGGGCACGAGGTGCCATAAAAATATGAAAGTGGGCTGAGACCTATATTATTTATGATTATGAAATGCAGCATGACAAGGTGACTTTTACTCGAAAGAATTATATTCGAAAGATGCTTATTTGAAAAGCTTGATTAATTGATTGCACTTGTATTTATTATTTGTTGAGAAATATTTATGTTGTTCTTGTTGCCTGCTATTTATATCACTGGTTGATCATTGTTGCCACCATTGTTATCTGCTTCATATAATTTTTGTATTCTATATTGCATAGGTTTATTTGGTAGTCTGGTCCTAGACTCGTCACTACTTCGCCGAGGCTATGCTAGGCACTTACCAGCACATGGGGTCAGTTGTGCTGATACTACACTTCTGTACAATTTTTTGTACAGATCCAGGTATTTGATCGATAGTAGCTGTTTGTTGCGGTGGAGACTCAAAATAAACCTGCTGCAGTGTTCGCAGTCCTCGGAGTCAACTTCAATTGAGCTTATTTCCATATGTTCCCTTGTTTCGGAATAGTGATATATTTATGTTGTATGACTACTCCTAGAAAGGCTTATGACTTGTACTACCAATTTTGGAAATTGTATTTTGTTCAGAGTAATTTAATTTAAAGTTAGTAAATACCCATATTATTACAGTTAATGTTAGGCTTACCTAGTTTAGAGACTAGGTGCCATCACGACTTCTTTGGAGGAGTTTTTGGGTCGTGAAAAGTTGGTATCAGAGCTCTAGGTTAATAGGTGCTACAATTCATAAGCGAGTTTAGTAGAGTCTTGCGGATCGGTATGGAAACGTCTGTACTTATCTTCGAGAGGCTACAAAACTATTAGGATAACCTCAGTTCTTTCATTCCTTATCGTGCAATATTGATTCAGCTTGAAGCGTATATCTTATGTTCTTTTGCATCCACTCATGTATGGAATTGAGCACTATGCTAATGGTCTGTGATACTGTAAAGGGATTATAAGGGAGCCAAAGTTATTTGACTATTGTTACCACGTGTTGTCCAGAATCGGGGATGCGGAAGTATGGAGAGATCCTTCAGTTGTGCGCATGGGGATGCAACTGGTTTTGACATCTGGTTGATAAGTACAATCTTAAGAAGGTTTAGTTGGTTGCCTAATCATTGCATGTGGATGTAGAAAAAAAATAGTTGGTCGTATTAGAGATTATGTGTTTCGTATGGGATTTCTATTTAGCGAAGGGTACTTACTAGAAAGCCAAGACATTGGAGGAGGCGAGTTTAACCGTCACGAGGATGACATGCGCCAAATAAATGGCTTAAGGTATCTTATGACCGGTTTCGTACGAGCGATAAAGGCTAGTATTGTGAATTATCAGAATGTTTCATATGGCTTCGTGCTAAGTGAGGGGAGTTTACTATCAACGATCAAATTGTGGGGTCATGTGTTATGTCAATTTTGGCCTGAGATGTATTTATGTGGTATTGAAAGGTTTTCCAAAACTTGCATATGATTAAGAACTGAGATTTGAATGGGATGATGGTGGGACTTGAGATATTCCCGCGTCCTTAATAATTCTACATTTCTGTATCAGCGGGGTCATGGAAACATATTCAGTATACTCGTAGTGCTTAAGTTAATCACAACACTCGCGTGGGGCAGTCCTTTTTTAATGTACTACTGGCATGGAATTTCCTGCAATGGTTATTTAAGTTATCCGGTACGGACTCAGTATGAGTAGTCGAACTGCGGATGGGTTGTTATGAATATGGTGATACTAGGAACATCCTGAAAAATTGTCCTAGACTTGGGAGAAATGTGTTCCATCAGAGCACACATGCCACATACTCCATTACAGTTACTACTCTACATACACTACCAATTAGGGGTGGAGGAAAAGCGGGTAGATGACGCCTAAGAGGTGGAGGCCCGACCCATTAATATATTTGCTATGGCATAGCTGAGGTTGCTACACTAGATGGAGTCGTTACATGTACGAACTCGAGTTATCATAAATGAACAATTTCCTTAACTTGATTCGGTTATGAGTATCGAGGCAAGTCCTCCTAATAGGCTCTACTCATGAGTGAGCTTCGTAATCTTAAAATTTACTTATATGAATACTCCTATTGGGAGATTATATGGAGATAGTTATGTCTATCACTATGTATTAGTCACTAAAAATAGTTGTGATGTGATTTCAGGAAAATTGATTTAAATTGCGAATTTTATTCCCTATCGGTGTGAGGGTTCTTTATATGTTGTGATTTTGTTTAACGGAAATTATTTAGAAGAAGAAAGAAAGGAAATGGAAAATTTCAGTTGGCACAATGTGCATGTTACTTGTGGTACGGAGTTGAGGACGAGATCCTTGTATTTTTATATGAAGTGAGATATTTAAACCAGCTACAAGCTGTGGTAGATGTCATATAAGGACAAGGTCCTTGTGGTGAAAAATTTATGTGTTTAAATTCTCCCTTGTGAAATTAAAAAAATTTGTACTATAGTACTTATAGGGAGTCATGCCTATGAGGCTTATTTGAAAATTCTTGTATGAATATCTCTGTGCATAATTTGCCAAATTGTATTGTGGTTATTGAGTTTTAGCCTACGAGGTGAGTGCCCAGGTGGCGTTAATTGTGAATCATTAATTTGGATAATTAATTATGAGGTTTTCATACCTTGTTGTGAGTAAAGTGGAGGCTTAAAATGAGACTTTGTTAACATGAGGTTAATGGGCGATGTTGTAATAGATTATGAACGACTATTAAGACCAGAGATATGGCTATGGTCATACATAATATATGTTTCATGTCCAGATATCTTTATGATAATGTCACGCTTAGGGGTGGGCATCGGTCGGTTCAGTTCGGTTTTGAACATTATCGGTTTTGCCTATCGGTTATCCGTTTACAAATATCATAACCCGATAACAAAATCGATAAGATATTGGTTATCGGTTAATCGGTTATATATCGTTATCGGTTCGGTTATCGATTTACCCGGTAACATAAAACAACTAAAAAGATTTGCAATATATAAAACAAAGAAATCAAACTGCCAGAATGTGTAAACTGCCAACTTTTGTTGTTTTTTAACAAAAGCACGCTCCCACTTCTGTGCAGTATCTACTGATGTCTGGCGGAGAACTTGTGGTGAGTCTTGTGTCTTGACTCTTAGGGGCTGCGACGGAAACAAGAATGAGAACTGAGAGACAAACGACTGAAGAGTGAAGAGGGAATTAGGAAAATAAATAACCCTAGTATATACTTAAGGGTAAATTAGTAAATTACATCATTCTTATTGGGTTATCGGTTTTTACCCAATAACAAAAATGCAAACCGAGCCCGAATCGATAACCCAATAAAAAAAATTAACCCGTTACCGAACCGTTAACCCAATAACCCAATACCGATAACCCAATAAAGAATTACGGTTCGGGTTATCGGTTTTACCCGATATATGCCCACCCCTAGTCACGCTTGTAATAGGGAGATTTGTGTTATTGATATATACATTGTGGTGCTTTGTTGGGTTGTGGATGTGTTGTTAGGAGTTGTTTTGGTGTTACTCTAACAGGTGGATAGGCCCAATTACAGGGGAGATTCTGCCGAAATTTCTGAAAAATTTGAGAGTTAGAAAAATTTGGGACATTAAGATATGCGAAAAAAAAAGTTACACTATATCTTTGAGGGAGGACTCTACTTCTTATTTGAGGATGAATGACCCTAAGTGGGGGAGGATGTAACAACAGTTAAGCGCTATTAAAAAGTTGATGCGTGTGTCGGCACGAGTTGCTATAGCCAGGTGAGACTAATATCGTGTGATGATGTGAAAATCGGACCTTTTAAAAATGATCGAAGTGCAAGAAATTTGGTCTTAAAGTTTAAAAGAAAAAAAATATGGAGGAAAGAAATAATCTCAATTGAGATGGTATTGTCGTACATATTTTGAATGCGGTAATGTGGGATCAACCGCGAGTATTGGTGTAAAAGTAAAATCATCAAGTTGGTAACCTCCGAATAATTCTTAGTACGTTCGAGGACGAACGTTTGTTTAAGAGGTGGAGAATGTAATGACCCGAATTTTCGTTCTAAGAATTAGCATTTCCATTCAATGGCTAAGACCTTGATAAGCTTTGTAATATGCATCATGACCCGCATGTATGGTCGAGTTTGGTTTTCGTAAGATTTGGAGTTAAATTTAAAAATAATAATAAAAACAAATCTTATTTTTGAAGCTCAAATGGAAAGAGTTGAACGGAGAGTTGACTTTTGAGCAAACAACCCCAAATTGGAATTCTAATGATGTCAATAGCTTTGTATGGTGATTTCGGACTTAGACGTGTGTCCGAAATTGGATTTGGAAGTCCATAGGACAATTCGGCGCGTTTTGGCGAAGTAAGAAAGTTGACGTGTTCTAATTATATTATTTTATATGTGGAAGAGGTCTATTACTATGATGGATACTAATTGGATATTATAGCAAGTGTACGAGGTGTACTACAAGGTATATGGGGTCTAAGGAAAGTCCTAAGTCTAAGCCAAGTTGGGAAAATTTCATAATAGACTAAAGTTGCAAATGAGTACGCACAAGACCTCACTTTGGACGGGCATATCTATATATATATATATAAGAATTTTTGTGATGCACAACCTATCAAATTAAAGCTCTACGAGTCTAGTTTCCATAATATCAAACCGTATGTCATTTGGAGGTGTATACAGAAAGTTATGACCATTTTACCGGACATGTGTCATATGCGCACCCAGGTGCGCGATCGCGCTTATTCGAAAGTTTCTGCCTGTGAGCGCGGCCTGAGTGTGACCGCGCTCGTAAAAAAAATGCTATAATGCCCCTGGATAGTGTATAAACCGAAGGGGTCCAAAATTTCTTCCATTTTTGGTCATTCAAGCTCGGATTTGGGCAATTTCAAAGATGTTATTTCACGATTTAGACTTGGGTAAGTGTTCTATATCCGGAAGTGATTACATTTCATGAATCTATATCAATATTCATTGTTTATTTCGGATTTGGATGAAAGAAATTGTGGTTTTTGTAAAACTTTTCAAAAATAAAAATTTAGGATTTGAAGGTCCATTTGACATCGGAATTTGATAATATTTGTATGATTGAACTCGTATCGGAATGGTTGTCAAACTTTACGAGTTTCGTCGGATTCCGATATGTGGGCCCCACGGGCAATTTTTGAGCTAAATTTTGGATTTTAATCCGAAAAATTTGTAAATTCATATATAATTAGTTCCTACGATTCGTGTTGAGTATTTTGAATTGTTTATGACTAGATTTGAGGATTTCGGGCACGAATTCGCGAGGCAAAGGCCTATTGGAAATTTTGAATTGGTTGCAAAGCGACGTAAGTGTTTGGTCTATCCTTAGCTTGAGGGATTAGGAGTTGTGTCTTATTTTATATGTGTTAATTATTGAGTACGACGTATAGGCATGGTGACGAGTATCTATACGTTGGTGTCAAGCATGCCCGTGAGTCTTATACTATGATT
This sequence comes from Nicotiana sylvestris, assembly GCF_000393655.2. Taxonomy (NCBI): domain Eukaryota; kingdom Viridiplantae; phylum Streptophyta; class Magnoliopsida; order Solanales; family Solanaceae; genus Nicotiana; species Nicotiana sylvestris. The sequence goes on from NC_091062.1 coordinate 6,301,818, forward strand.
AATGTGATTCCGTTTTGTATTGTTATGCTCTATATGATAATTTCTATTGAGGAATATAACTTGTGGAAGTATTATGGTTAATTGTTGAACATGGTAGAGCGTTGGCTCAAGTTGAGAATTGAGAATTGAATTGTTGAACATTGTAGAGCATTGGCTCAAATTAAGAATTGAATTGTTGAACATGGTAGAGCATTTGCTCAAGTTAAGAATATAATTGTTGAACATTATAGAGCATTGGCTCAAGTTGTGAATCGAGTTGTGAAGTAAATGTGAAAAAGAGAAGAGGTTGATGATATTATCTCCCTTGTCAGGACGTTATTATTCATGATATTGTTTCCCTTACCGGGGTTTTATTGTGATATTTTTTATTTTCCCTTGCCCAAATTGCTTTGTAATTGTTGCTTGGGTGAGGAAGAGTGATAAAGCACGAAGGGTGATGCCGTGCACATTTATATTATTCATATGGTGAGAAAAGAGTGATAAAGCACGAATGGTGATCCCGTGCGCATTTATATTATTCATATGGTGAGAAAAGAGTGATAAAGCACGAAGAGTGATGTCGTGCCGCACGATGTACAATTCTGTGCCAATTACATTGATTTTACAGTAAGGATAAGAGTAAAAGCACGAAGGGTGATGCCGTGTAGTTTATATCGATTCTTATGGTGAGGACGAGAGTAAAAGTACGAAGGGTGATATCGTGCACTTGTCCTTGATTATTCCTGATTCTAATTGAGTTATGTTGTCCTTTACGTTTATTTACTGATTCTCTATTGTTACTTGATTTTATTTCGATGTTATAGATTCTCTTACCCTATTTGCCTTGTGTTTGTTGCTTGGGTGAGGAAGAGTGTAAATCACGAAGGGTTATGCCATGTATTGTTTTGGTGAGAGTGTTAAAGCATGAAGGGTGATGCCGTGTATTATTTTGTGAGAGAGTGTTAAAGCACGAAGGGTGATGTCGTGCACTTTCTGTTTGTTGTGTTTACTTGTTATTAACAATTCAAGTGTATTAACTGTTTAGATCCCTTTACTGTTGTGATCCTTTGTGTTGGAATCCATAGTGTTTACAATACTTCGCCTTATTTTTTTATATGTTCAATACTTCAAATTTCAACAATTGTTACATTTTTTTAACTCAATTGATTTCTCAACTAAAGTTTCCTTAAACCGTTTGAGGTCGTACTTTACTTAAAAAGGAATTTCTACTATGTTTTGATTTATTGATTTCTCGTATTAAAGATAATGACTCATTCGATATTGTAATTTAATTGAAAAGGGTATTTTCTTTATCAAATGATTTCAAAAGAAAACTTCATCTTTTCTTGTTGATTTCCTAATTGGGTTGGAAGTTGTACTCTACTTTATGTTAAGTGAATGAGGCTCCTTGAACATTCTTGAATTGTATGGTCGAGTAATATGCATCATGACCCGCATGTATGATCAAGTTTGGTTTTCGTAAGATTCGGAGTTAAATTTAAAAATAATAATAATAAAAATTTTATTTTTGAAGCTCAAATAGAAAGAGTTGACCGAAGAGTTGACTTTTGAGCAAATGACCTCAAATTGGAATTCTAATGATGTCAATAGCTTCGTATGGTGATTTCGGACTTAGACGTGTGTCCGAAATTGGATTTGGAAGTCCATAGGACAATTCGGCGCGTATTGGCGAAGTAAGAAAGTTGACGTGTTCTAATTATATTATTTTATATGTGGAAGAGGTCTATTACTATGATGGATACCAATTGGATATGATAGCAGGTGTACGAGGTATACTACAAGGTATATGGGGTCTAAGGAAAGTCCTAAGTCTAAGCCAAGTTGGGAAAATTTCATAATAGACTAAAGTTGCAAATGAGTCACGGGCATATCTACATATATATATAAGGAGTTGTGTGATGCACAACATATCAAATTAAAGCTCTACGAGTCTAGTTTTCAGAACATCAAACCGTACGTTATTTGGAGGTGTATACAGAAAGTTATGACCATTTTACCGGACATGTATCATATGCGCGCCCAGGTGCGCGACCGCGCATATTCGAAAGTTTCTGCCTGTGAGCGCTGCCTGAGCGCAACTGCGTTCGTAAAAAATCGCTATAATACCCCTGGACAGTGTATAAACCGAAGGGGTCCAAAATTTCTTCCATTTTTGGTCATTCAAGATTGGATTTGGGCGATTTCAAAGGGGTTTTTCATGATTTCGACTTGGGTAAGTGTTCTATATCCGGAAGTGATTACATTTCATGGATCTATATCAATCATTGTTTATTTCTGATTTGGATGAAAGAAATTGTGGTTTTTGTAAACCTTTTCAAAAATGAAAATTTAGGATTTGAAGGTCCATTTGACATCGGAATTCGATAATTTTTATATGGTTGAACTCGTGTCAGAATGGTTGTCGGATTTTACGAGTTTTGTCGGATTCCGATACGTGGGCCCCACGAGCAATTTTTTAGCTAAATTTCGGATTTTAATCTGGAAAATTTGTAAATTCATATAGAATTAGTTCCTACGATTCGTGTTGAGTATTTTGAATTGTTTATAACTGGATTGAGGATTTCGGGCACGAATTCGCGAAGCAAAGGCTTATTGGAAATTTTGAATTGGTTGCAAAGCGAGGCAAGTGTTTGGTCTAACCTTAGTTTGAAGGATTAGGAGTTGTGTCCTATTTTCTATGTGTTAATTGTTGAGTACGACGTATAGGCATGGTGACGAGTATCTATATGTTGGTTCAAGCATGCCCGTGAGTCTTATACTATGATTAATGTGATTCCGTTTTGTATTGTTTATGCTCTATATGATAATTTCTATTGAGGAATATAACTTGTGGAAGTATTATGGTTAATTGTTGAACATGGTAGAGCGTTGACTCAAGTTGACAATTGAGAATTGAATTGTTGAACATTGTAGAGAATTGGCTCAAATTAAGAATTGAATTGTTGAACATGGTAGAGCATTTGCTCAAGTTAAGAATAGAATTGTTGAACATTATAGAGCATTGACTCAAGTTGTGAATCGAGTTGTGAAGTAAATGTGAAAAAAAGGAGAGGTTGATGATATTATCTCCCTTGCCAGGACGTTATTATTCATGATATTGTTTCCCTTGCCGGGGTTTTATTGTGATATTTTTTATTTTCCCTTGCCCAAATTGCTTTGTGATTGTTACTTGGGTGAGGAAGAGTGATAAAGCACGAAGGGTGATTCCGTGCACATTTATATTATTCATATGGTGAGGAAAGAGTGATAAAGCACGAAGGGTGATGCCGTGCACATTTATATTATTCATATGATGAGGAAAGGGTGATAAAGCACGAAGGGTGATGCCGTGCCGCACGATGTACAATTCTGTGCCAATTACATTGATTTTACAGTGAGGATGAGACTAAAAGCACGAAGGGTGATGCCGTGTAGTTTGTATCGATTCTTATGGTGAGGACAAGAGTAAAAGTACGAAGGGTGATGCCGTGCACTTGTCCTTGATTTTTTCTGATTCTAATTGAGTTATGTTGTCCTTTACGTTTATTTACTGATTCTCTGTTGTTACTTAATTTTATTTCGATGTTATAGATTCTCTTATCCTATTTGCCTTGTGTTTGTTGCTTGGGTGAGGAAGAGTGTAAATCACGAAGGGTTATACCGTGTATTGTTTTGGTGAGAGTGTTAAAGCATGAAGGGTGATGCCGTGTATTATTTTTGTGAGAGAGTGTTAAAGCACGAAGGGTGATGCCTTGCACTTTCTGTTTGTTGTGTTTACTTGTTATTAACAATTCAAGCGTATTAACTGTTTAGATCCCTTTACTGTTGTGATCCTTTGTGTTGGAATCCATAGTGTTTACAATACTTCGCCTTATTTTTTTTATATGTTCAATACTTCAAATTTCAACAATTGTTACATTTTTTTAACTCAATTGATTTCTCAACTAAAGTTTCCTTAAACCGTTTGAGGGCATACTTTACTTAAAAAGGAATTTCTACTATATTTTGATTTATTGATTTCTCGTATTAAAGGTAATGACTCATTCGATATTGTAATTTAATTGAAAATGGTATTTTCTTTATCAAATGATATCAAAAAAAAACTTCATCTTTTCTTGTTGATTTCCTAATTGGATTGGAAGTTGTACTATACTTTATGTTAAGTGAATGAGGATCCTTGAACATTCTTGAATTGTATTGGGTTATGGAACCTATAAACTGAGTAACATGAGAATATTGTTGTGCAATGTGAGACAGAAATATGTGGGCACATGGTGCCGAGGAAAATATTATGGTTTTATTTAATGGCACGTGAGTTGTCCGTGTGGTTGTGATATATATAAATATGGGCACGAGGTGCCATAAAAATATGAAAGTGAGTTGAGACCTATATTATTTATGATTATGAAATGAGGCGTCACAAGGTGACCTTTACTCGAAAGAATTATATTCGAAAGATGCTTATTTGAAAAGCTTGATTAATTGATTGCACTTGTATTTATTATTTGTTGAGAAATATTTATGTTGTTCTTGTTGCCTGCTATTTATATCACTGGTTGATCATTGTTGCTACCATTGTTATCTGCTTCATATTATTTTTGTACGCTATATTACACAGGTTTATTTGGTAGTCTGGTCCTAGCCTCGTCACTACTTCGCCGAGGTTAGGCTAGACACTTACCAGCACATGGGGTCGGTTGTGTTGATACTATACTGCTGTATATTTTTGTGTACAGATCTAGGTATTTGATCGATAGTAGCTGTTCGTTGCGGTGGAGACTCAAGGTAAACCTGCTGTAGCGTTCGCAGTCCTCGGAGTCACCTTCAGTTGAGCTTATTTCCATATGTTCCCTTGTTTCGTAACAATGATGTATTTATGTTGTATGACTACTCCTAGAAAGACTTATGACTTGTACTACAAGTTTTGAAAATTGTATTTTGTTCAGAGTAATTTAATTTAAAGTTAGTAAATACCCATATTATTACAGTAAATGTTAGGCTTACCTAGTTTAGAGACTAGGTGCCATCACGACTTCTTTGGAGGGATTTTTGGATCGTGACACAACACAAAAAACTTCAGCTCTAGAGCTGAAGTTTTCCCGTTACAATACAAAAACTTCAGCTCTAGAGCAAGCAAGAGGACGACCATCCCGTATGCCATATTTGATTTTCCTTTGCCTTTTTAAATATTAATTTTTCTCTTGTCTTCCTATAAATCTGAAGTTTTTCTGCTTCGACGTTATTTTCTTTATTGAACTGGATGAAACAGTAATCCATTAGTAATGACTAATACATGAATCGGTATGCGAGGATTATTTAATATTTTGTTTGATATATTACAGATTGTATATATTATAAATTAGTATACAATACATAATTTTAAGATTTAAACAAAATATTACAACATAAAAACTTCAGCTTTAGAGATGAAGTTTCCCAGTTACAACACAAAAACTTCAGCTCTAGAGCTGAACTTGAGACTCGGCTACTAGAATGCTGAAGTTTTGCGTGATTGCCTTTGCTACTTCAGCCCAGTGTGCTGAAGTTATGCGAAAAAATGGGTACGCTTGCAATTTTTTTTGCAAAGCGAATACAAGTTAAAATATGACACAAAAAGCGGGTATAGATGCAAATGCCCCTTGTTTGTGCTGTACAAATATGGCCCATCTTGCCCTTGTGCAATCTTCAATTTCCACATTCTTCATTTCTTCTTCTAACCTTCTACCTTACTGAGAAAAAACATATAATTAAGAATATGTCAAGACATCATCTTACACCATTAAAATTTACAGTCTAGTAGTATCAGTAAGAATCTCACACATCATGTAAGTGATAGTTCGAATTAAGAATATGTCAAGACAATATCTTACACCACCAAAATTTATAATCTTGTAGTATAGGTGAGAATCTCGCACGATATTGGTGTGAGTTAAACTTTCATGCCATTGTAGACGGCAAAGAATGATCAGTTAAACACGAAAAACATATGTATATGTAGATTGAATATTAGTTTTCATACATATGTATTAAATTTTGATCACGTTTATTGAAATTTTTGGCTTCGCTAGTACTGTTATTGTCCCGTTTCCACTTCCTTTTCCACGATCTCTTATGTAATGGAAAAAAATAAAAAAATTTAAAGGATCGTACTAACCCATGCACCACACCTTTCCATCAAACCATTTGTAATAGGATGTCATGAAAAAGGCTCTAAATGTCTCAATTATATTTCATGTCAAGTGAAAATGAAGTGATCAAAAAAATGCATGGTAAAAAAAAAGAGAACAAAAAAGGAGAGAGATATTATGCAAAAGGGAAAGATTTCAACAAAGACTCACCAAATCTTTATTTTGTTTGGGGGGGGGGTGGATTTGGCAAGAAAGCAATACAAAATGGACTATATAGTTTTGTAGGTTGAAAGAGAAGAAATTATGATTTGTGGGGGAAAATGAGTGATATATGCAAGTATTTATATGTCACGACCCGAAATTCCTACCCTCGGGAATCGTGATGGCGCCTACTCATAGAAGCTAGGCAAGCCATAACTTGAAATCATTAACTATTTCGTTTTAATACATGTTTAACCAATTAAATTAACAATGAATAAGCACTTAAATGACAACGGAAAATATACTTTAGCGGAAGTCTTAAATAAATATGAAACCAAAATATCTAGAAAACCAATACATGTCTCTATCCAGAACCTGGTGTCACATCATCCACGGACTACTAAGAATACTACATACATCAGTTTGAAAGAAAAATGATACTGTTTGTCTCGAGTACATGAGATAACAGAATACAAGATAGGATAGAGGAGACGTCGGGCCTGCGGACGTCTGCAAGGCTACCGCGGTGTCTCGGTGGACTGAAGGCTGGCTCCCGAGCTAATGTTGCTGCTCAAACGCTGCTCCGGTATCTGCACATAGGTGCAAGGTGTAGCATCAGTACAACCGACCCCATGTGCTGGTAAGTGTCTGGCCTAACCCCGGCGAGGTAGTGATGAGGCGAGGACCAGACTCCAGATAAACCTGTGCAGTTATATAATATACAGCGAAAAGGAAATACAAGAAATAACCAGTCAATATGGGTAGGGGAAACATGTTGTGGGGGAGATAACAGTCCGAATGGAAAACATCAAGTAAGGAAAGAAACAACATAACTAGAATACCAACAAGAATCAGAAAATTAGCAATTTGCACGGCATCACCCTTCGTGCTTTTACTCTCGTTCTCACCCAAACAATTTTATAATATAAGTGTGCACGACATCACCCTTCGTGCTTTTACTTTCGTCCACACCAAATCAATCATATAATAACGATATGCATAGCATCACCTTTCATGCTTTTACTCTCTTTCCTCACCATATACTCAATAAAAATCGGTACGGAATGGTACATCATACTGCACGGCATCACCCTTCGTGCTTTACACTCTTTCCTCACAATAGCAAACAATGCACGGCATCACCCTTCGTGCTTTAACACTTTTCCTCACCCAAACAACAATCACAAGCAAAGGGGCAAGGGTATAAACAAAATAGTAATAGAGATCCCGGCAAGGGAACAACAGTTAAACAATTAAATCCCGGCAAGGGAACAATAATTAAACAATTAAATCCCGGCAAGGGAACAACAAATAAATCAACAATAGCTCGGCAATGGTGACATCATAATGATCTCTTCTCTTTCTCAATTTTACTTCACAATTCACTTCACAACTCGAGCCAATGCTCTAGAGGTTCGATTATCACTTATACTTTCACAATTCACTATACAATTTGAGCCAATGCTCTTCAATGTTCATAGGTCACAATTATTTCCACAAACTTTATACAACAACTAGAAATCTTCACCGAGGCATGAATAATACAACGAAATCATGAAAAATCACAATATAAGATTCACGGTCATGCATGACACCAACGTATAGATACTCGTCACCATGCATATACATCGTACTCGACAAGAAGCAAATAGCAAATAGGACACAACTTGTCACGACCCAATTCCCGAACTCGGTCGTGATGGCGCCTCTCGTGAAGACAAGGCCAGCCAGACCAAAACAGAACACCTCTTTTAAACAGTTAAATATCATAAACAGTTCTAAAGCATGATATAATATCCATAATTTGTGGGAATAATGATAACAACAGTAAAAGTCATCCCAACACAGCCCAAACTGGGGTGTCACAAGTCATGAGCAACTAAGAGAAATCCTGATACAGTCTACTAATCACTAAACCCGATACAATAGTTCTAAGAACATGAAAATGATAAGATAAGTGAGGCACGGGGGCTGCGGACGCCAACAACTACCTCGTAGTCTCCAAAAACACTGCCTGGACTGGGAGGATCAGCACTCAGGAGCAGACTCTGCGATGCCTAAATCTGCACACACGGTACAGGGAGTAATGTGAGTACTACGACCTAGTGAGTAATAATCATAAATAATGGCTGAAAGTAAGAAAACACGTAATGGCACAAGCAGTTCTATATCAAGCAGTAAAACACTTAAAGCAGTAGATCAGTGAAGAAGTCAAATGGAATCCCTTTAAACCAAGTAAAACAGGTAATTTAGCAGGTAATTAACAAGTAGAAATCTGCCCCTCGGGCACAATATCAATCACTCATAACAGTATCAGCTCCTCGGGCTCACTCTCATCACTTAGTGCTCATTCTCAACTCTCGACCCATATATCTCTCATAATAATAGAAATCAGAATAATCGTTGCGGCGTGTAGCCCGATCCGTACATCGCTGCGGCGTGCAGCCTGATCCATATAGATAGTCGACTGCGCTCACTGGGGGTGTGCAGACTCTGGAGGGACTCCTACAGCCCAAGCGCTATATTGTTGCGGCGTGCAGCCCGAACCATATAAGTATTGTTGCGGCGTGCAACCCGATCCATATAAGTATTGCTGCGGCGTGCTGCCTGATCCATAACATATATAATATCCTCACCATTGGGTTCTCAACCCCTCTCAGTCATTAACCTCACAGCCTCTCGGGAACAATAATAGATGATAGGGATCTCAGCCCACAAATTCCTCTCATTTAGGAATAGTATGATAAAACCGGCTCGAATCGTTTAAAACAAATAGAAATATGACCGAGGATATGATTTTTAACAAGTATAGTGAGGAAAATCAGTCAAAATCCCCGAAGGGTTCAAATAGTTGACACGAAGCCCAAATATGGCAATTAGTCCAAATCATGATGATAACAAAGAAGTTTTAGTCAAATACGCGGTAAAATCATCAGTGGGACGGACCAAGTATCAATCCCCAATAATAAAAGACCCAACGCTCATCATCCAGCGTGTGTCTCACTCAATATAGCACTACGATGTGCAATCCGGGGTTTCAAACCCTCAGGACATCATTTACAATCATTACTCACCTCGAACCGACTACAACTCTAGCTCGCGATGCCTTTGCCCCTCGGATCGGCCTCCACGCGCATCGAATCTATCCAAAATCAGAACAAATACGTCACAATATGCTAAGGAAAAAAAGCCCAAGCGAAAACAATCAAAAAATATCAAAAATCCCGAAATTAGCAAAAACCCGAGCCCCAGACCCACTTCTCGAAACTCATAAATTTTTACATCAACGGGTTCCTTATCCTCCCATGAGTTCATACATATCAAAAGTTCTCAAACCCGACCTCAAATGGTCCTTCAAATCCCAATTTAAAAGTTCAAAATTCCAAGCCCTAGTTCTTCCATTTTTAGCTTAGGTTCCATGAATTTCTAGGTTAATTTCACAATAGAATCACATTTTAGGTTCATAAATCTTACCTCCAATCACTTATCCTTGAATCCCTCTTTAATCACCTTCAAAAAGCTCCCAAAATGCTCAGCTATGGAGGAAAAATGGCTCAAAATTGCAGATGAAATAATTTATAAACTTTCTGCCCAGTTCTGACTTTCCTTCTTCACGAACGCGGTCAAACTCTCGTGTTCGCGATGCACAACTTATCTTGACCAGATTTTCCTTCTACGCTATCGCGACATAGGACTCGCGAACGTGATGCTTTGCCTAGGCGACCCTTTGCGAACGCGATGTCACACCTGCGAACGCGAAGCACAATTTCACTTCTAATCCCCTGACTCGAATCCTTTTATGTGAACGAAACAGTGCCCCTCGCGAACGCGATGCACCAAGCTCACTCCCCTTCGCGAACGCGTGGCCTGCCTCGCGAACGCGAAGGCCAATTTCACACCTTCCTCTGCTTACTCTTCGCGAACGCGAGGACCCTTATGCGATCGCGAAGAGATAAATTGCATCAACTGCTAAGATCAATTTTTCTACAACTTTCGAAACTCAAAAGTGGTTCGATTGACCACCCGAAACTCACCCGAGGCTCCCGGGACCTCAACCAAAAGCACCAACACATCCTAAAACCTCATTCAAACTAACTCCAATCATCAAAACACCTCAAACAACATAAAATTACCCAAAACTCATCGAATTCAAGCCTAAGTTCTTTCTAAAAACTTCCGAAATACGCTTTTGATCATAAACACAACCAAACCACGTCTGAATGACCTGAAATTTTGCACACACATCAAAAATGACATAACAAAGCTACAGAAACACTCGGAATTTGATTCCGACCCTCGGATCAAAATCTCACCTACCAACCGGAAATCGCCAAAATACTAATTTCGCCAATTCAAGCCTAATTCTACACCGGACCTCCAAAACCAATTCCAATCACACTCCTAAGTCATAAATCACCTCTCGAAGCTAACCGAACCATCGGAACTCACATCCGAGCTCTCTAACACATAAGTCAATATTTGGTTGACTTTTCTAACTTCAACCTTCTTAAAAGAGACGAAGTGTCTCATTTCTTACCAAATCCACCCACGCAAACTAATCAACTCAATCACATAAAATGCGGATAACGAAGCATAAAGAAGCAGAAATGGGGGTAATGGAGCGGTAACTCATGAGACGACTGGCCGGGTCGTCACATCCTCCCCAACTTAAACAAATGTTCGTCCTCAAACGAGTCAAGATACATACCTGAAACCTCAAATAGGTGAGGATATCTACTCCGCATCTCCCGCTCGGTCTCCTAGGTAGCCTCCTCCACGGGCCGACCTCTCCACTGCACTTTCACTGAAGCTATATCCTTTGACCTCAACTTCCGAACCTGACGACCCAAAATAGCTACTGGCTCCACATCATAGGTCAAATCATCATCCAACTGAACCGTGTTGAAGTCCAAAACATGATATGGATCTCCAATATACTTCCGGAGCATAGAAACATGAAATACCGGATGTACGCTAGACATGTTGGGTGGCAAAACAAGCTCATAAGCCACCTCCCCAATCCTCCAAAGCACCTCAAAAGGCCCAATGAATCACAGACTCAACTTTCCCTTCTTCCCAAATATCATAACACCCTTCATGGGAGAAACCTTCAGCAAGACCTTCTCACCAACCATGTAGGATACATCTCGAACCTTCCGGTCCGCATAACTCTTCTGACGCGATTGCGCTGTACGAAGACTCTCCTGAATCACCTTCACCTTCTCTAAGGCATCCTGAACCAAATCTATCCCCAATAGTCTAGCCTCACCGAGCTCGAACCAACCAACTGGAGATCTACACTGCCTCCCATACAAAGCCTCAAACAGAGCCATCTGAATACTTGATTGGTAGTTGTTGTTGTAGGCAAACTCTACAAGCAGTAGAAACTCATCCCATGAACCTCCAAAATCAATAACACAAGCATGCAACATGTCTTCCAATATCTGAATAGTACGCTCGGACTGCCCTTCCGTCTGAGGATGAAATGTTGTGCTCAACTCCACCTGAGTACCCAACTCTCTCTGTACAGCTCTCCAAAACTGGGAAGTAAACTAAGTACCCCGATCTGAAATAATAGAAACCAGAACACCATGCAGCCGAACAATCTCCCGAATGTATAACTCTGCTAACCGCTCTGAAGAATAGGTAGTACACACAGGAATGAAGTGCGCGGACTTGGTCAGCCAATCCACAATCACCCAAATAGAATCAAACTTCTTCAAAGTCCGTGGAAGTCTAACAACAAAGTACATAGTGATCCTTTCCCACTTCCACTCAGGAATAACCATCTGCTAAAGCAAGCCACCCGGTCTCTGATGCTCATATTTCACATGCTGACAATTGAGACACCGAGCTACAAATCCCTCAATATCTTTCTTCATTCTTCTCCACCAATAGTGCTGCCTCAAATCCTGATACATCTTCGTGACACCCGAATGAATGGAATACTGCGAGCTATGGGCCTCTTCCAGAATCAACTCCCGAAGCCTATCCACATTGGGCACACAAATCCGTCCTTGCATCCTCAACACCCCATCATCACCAATGGTCACATCTCCATCATCATCATGCTGAACTCTGTCTATAAGGACAAGTAAATGCGGATTATCATACTAGCACTCTCTGATGCGATCATATAAGGAAGACCGAGAAACCACACACGCTAACACCCGACTGGGCTCTAAAATATCCAACCTCACGAACCGATTGGCCAAGGCCTGAAAATCAACTGCAAGAGGTCTCTCCCCAACTGGAATGTATGCCAAACTCCCCATACTCACTGCCTTCCGGCTCAAAGCATCGGTCACCACATTGGCTTTTCCCGGATGGTACAATATGGTGATATCATAATCCTTAAGCAACTCTAACCATCTCCGCTGCCTCAAATTAAGATCCTTTTGCTTGAACAAATGTTGAAGACTGCGATGATCAGTGAATACCTCACAAGATACGTCATACAAGTAGTACCTCCAAATTTTCAATGCATGAACTATGGCAGTCAACACCAAATCATGAACATGGTAATTCTTCTCATGGGGCTTCAGCTGACGAGAAGCATAAGCAATAACTCTACCCTCCTACATCAATACACAATCAATCCCAACTTTTGAGGCATCACAATATACGGTATATGAACCTGAAGTTGATGGCAAAACCAATACTGGAGCTGTGGTCAAAGTTGTCTTGAGCTTCTAAAAGCTCTCCTCATACTCATCCGACCATACAAATGGAGCACCCTTCTGAGTCAACTTGGTCAAGGGCGATGCGATAGATGAGAATCCCTGAACAAACCGGCGATAATAGCCTGCCAACCCAAGAAAGCTACGAATCTCTATGGATGAGGACGGTTTAGGCCAATTCTAAACTGCCTCTATCTTCTTTGGATCTACCTGAATACACTTACTGGACACTATGTGTCCCAAGAAAGCCACTGAACTAACCCAAAATTCACACTTGGAGAACTTTGCTTAAAGCTTCTCCTCCCTCAGTCTCTACAATACAACCCTCAAATGCTCCGCGTGCTCCTCCTGACTATGAGAGTACACCAAAATATCATCAATGAATACTATAACTAACGAATCCAGATAAGGCCGAAATACACTGTTCATCAAATGCATGAATGTTGCTGGGGCATTGGTCAGCCCGAAAGACATGACAAGAAACTCATAATGACCATATCTGGTCATGAAAGCAGTCTTAAGAATATCTGAATCCCTGATCTGCAACTAGTGATAGTCCGAACGGAGATCAATCTTGGAGAACACTCTTGCTCCCTGAAGCTGGTCAAATAAATCATCAATGCGAGGCAAGGGATACTTGTTCTTAATTGTTACCTTGTTCAATTGCCTATAATCAATGCACATTCTCATTGTGCCATCCTTCTTCTTTACAAACAGAACCGGCGCACCCCAAGGTGACACGCTAGGACGAATGAACCCCTTATCTAAGAGTTCCTGAAGTTGCTCCTTCAATTCTTTCAACTCTGCTGGTGCCATACGAAACGACAGAATAGAAATAGGCTGAGTGCCTGATAAGTTAGGATTTTAACATGTTTTATGCCCCTACTTTCCTATGCTTTGATCATATATTGTTACAAAATAGTCCTAAAAGGCTCACAAGTTGTGCTTGATCGCAGGTTTGATGGACAAAGTGATGAAATATCAAAGATCGGCTCAAAAAAGAGTGAAACCTGCTCAAGTATCAAAGACCAAGAAATATTAAGAAAAGAAGGCCTAGTGTGGACCGCGCAAAGTGGAATGCGGCCGCACTAGGTAGTTTAGAGAGTTGGTGAATCAGGACTAGAAGAAGCGCGGCCGCGATACACATCTCGCGGTCCGCAGTAAAGGCTCCGCGGCCGCACTAATCTTTTGTGCGGTCCGCGGTCATGAGGTTCAGAGAGATTGAGTTTGCAAAGCTAGTGCCACGCAGCCCGCGGTCGTAGTTGTGCGGACCGCGCCAGCTCCCTCCGCGGCCGCGGTCCGTTCTATGCAGTCCGCGAAGTCAAAGTTCAGAGAAGCAAGAGTGAGCCCAGTGTGGCCGCGGTCCATTTAATGCGGTCCGCACTGACCCCGCAGGGGTATTTTTGTCCAATTTTTTCAGCCTAGTATAAATAGAATATATTACCGTTTTTTAGGTAATCAGATACATCGGTAGAGAGCTGCGCTCGTGAGAACGTATTTTGTAGCCATTTTTGGCACTTTTGCTTTACATTTACGATAAATTCTTGCAATTTAATTTTAGCAATTAATTAATATGCTTAGTTCTTCATCTATTTCTTCAATTTCTTTATCTAGCATGAGTAGCTAAACCCATTAGCTAGGGTTGTGGCTCAACTCTAGTATGGGTAATTGATGGGTGTTGCCATCTAGTGTTAGATTGACTATCGGTGTTTGCTATTTGGGTTGATTTTATATTTTAATCTAGAATTGGTGGTTGCAAACATTGATTCAAGCTTTGTGGGTTTAACTCTTCTTGAGAAAGAGAGTCTACAACCCCAAAATTGACTCAACAAGGAATTGGGATGGACTCATGAGGAATGATAGTCCCAATTAACGGGTTAAACTTCGAGAGAGTAATTACCCTATTTGAACCCTAATTGCTTGGTCTAATTTTCCTACCCATTTGGTCGAGAGAGTCAATTGGGCACAGTCACTTTCTCTACCGAGAGGTGTGAGAGTGGGTAAAATTATGCAACGGTTATAGCATAAGCCCCAATTATGTCAATCGAACCTTAGTAACATCTACCCATCAATTAGCCACCTAGGTAGTGTCACGAACCTAGTGCCCTTCTTCCCATTAGATACAACTTAGCAATATTCTCGTAGCATAATTTAGTGTTAATCAATAGTTTTACAAAAATAGTTATAATTTGAAACCCAAAAATGTTTGAAGTGACATTAGGAGTACAAACACATCTCTAGGATAGATAGACAATCCAACTCCACTACTATCTCCCTGAGGAATTCAATCCCGACCTTCATATCGGGTAAAAGCTATTGAGACCCGCTCTTCCTACCTTAGTGTAGCGTCGAGTTGGCAGTGATCACTTTTTGGCGCCGTTGCCGGGGAACTTACGGTGTTGACTATCTGTGTTTTGCTTCTCTTTCCTTCTTATTTATTAATTCTGTTTGTGTCAATCAATCAGGTACAAATGGCTCTTAGTGCAAATGACCCTCTCGGCAATGTGATAGCGGGAGAGGAGGTAGAGGATCTAGAACAAGATGAGGTCTTACCTCAAGTTCCACGGAGGGGCCGAAATGCTAATATAAATGCAAATGAGAACAACAATATTCCCGACCCTCCTCCGCAACCGCCAAGAGTGGCTCCCAGAGTTTTACCAAATCAAGGATACGCCAGTGCTATTGTGCCTCCCCGAATCTGGGCGGGGAACTTTCAAATCACAAATGCTATGTTGACCTTGCTCAAGCAAAGAGGGTATTTCACGGGTGCCTCCGATCAAAATGCCTACAAGCACTTGAAGGGGTTCGTGGATACATGCTGGGGTAGCAAGCAGAAAAATGTGTCCGAGGATGCGTTGAGATTGAGGCTTTTCCCGTTCTCTCTTCGGAGTAAAGCATTGGATTGGTTAGAAAGGCTCCCCAATCATTCTATTACAACATGGGATGAATTGGCGGACAAATTTATTGCCAAGTTCTTTTCTCCAAGTCATATGGCAGCTCTTCGGGATGAAATTCTAGCCTTCAAGCAAGAGCCAACGGAACCTTTGCACGAGATATGGGAAAGATATAGAACAATGGTGAAAGAGTGCCCTAATAACGACATGACCGAGGCTATGATTCAACAAACCTTTTATCGGGGTATCAACACCACTAATCAATGCATTGTGAACTAATTGGTTGGAGGAAACTTTATGAAACTTTCTTACCAAGAGGCATGTGATGTACTTGATGAAATAGCCGACACCTCTTTGGCATGGCAAAACCGAGAAAATGTGCCCCAAGGTGACCCTACGGTCATCCATTTGCACAAGGAATTGCACGATCATGGCCAAGCTATTGCCGAGCTTACAACAACTATGAATCAATTGGCAAAGGCACAATTGCAACAAGTCCAAAACCCACGCCAAGTCAATGCAATAAAAGGTATTTCTATGTTAAAAAGGAGGCAAAGAGGGCAACATCCTCAATGTAATTGTGAGAAATATGACAACAACAATGATGGTGGTAGTTATTCAAATGAGTGATATGATGACCAAAGCGAAGAGGTCCAATATGTCAATAACTACCAAGGGAATAGAGGCAACTCTTCGGATCAACAATGGAATCCTCAAGGAAATTGGGGCAATCAACAACAAGGCGGAGGTATTTGGAATAATAACAATCAAAACAACAATTGGGGTAATCAAAGAAACCGGGGAATTGGAATGGTAATAACAATAATTGGGGCAACAAAAACAATCATGAAGGGTGGAACAATAGCGAGAACCAAGGCAACCGGGGGCAAGGCTTTCAAAGACCACCAATGTACCAACAATCGAACAATCCACCGCCCTTTCCTTCTTAAGGTTTGAGTTCCTCCGGGAGTGATATGGGGAGAATTGAAAGTATGTTCGAGCAAATGATGAAAAAGAACCAAGATTCCGATGCCCAATTAGCTTCTCATAATACATCTATTCGGAACTTGGAGGTGCAGTTAGGCCAAATCTCTCAAGCGTTGAACACTCATCCTAAGGGTGCGCTACTGGGTTATACGGTAGTGAACCCGAAGGGTGGGAGTAATAATGATATGATTGCGGTTACAACAAGAAGTGGGAGAGGTGGTGATGTGAATGCCTCAAAGCAAAAGCAAATTATGGAAGAAGATGTTGAATTGCGGGATGATGATGTACCTTTGATTGTTGATGATGTGGTTAATCAAAATGTGAACAATGATCTGCGGATTGATATTGATGATGAAGCCGAGGTAGAGACTCAAGATACTGTGAACCCATCTAGGGAACACGTGATTGACATGCCCGAGCCGGTTGTACAAAGGACAAGACACCTTTGCCTAGGCCACCTCCACCTTATCCTCAATGGTTCGCAAAGCAAAAGAGTGACAATCAATTCAAAAAGTTCATTGACATAATGAAGAGCCTCACGATCTGTTACAACCCATATCCACATGTGTTAGTTCATGCCATATATTAGTTAACATAAATCCAAGAAGGAATTATCTTTGAGATGATAAGAAGTCAATCTTATTGGTTTAAGTGATACAAGAGTGTATAAGGGTGATTAACCAGTATTAGAAGTTAAACGAATCAAGGATGTTGTAACTCGGATTTTCAGGTAATCTAGTGGTGCTTAATAAAGTCAAACGAGTTATGAAATAAAAGTCGACAAAAGTTGTCGCAACTTAGGTTCATAATTTTACTTAAACATTAGGTCAAATGTTTCTAATCTTTTCTCATAATTTACAAGGAATTACGGGGTGATCTACCAACCAAATTAAAGATCTATGAGTCTAGTTTCCAACGCATTAAACCGTTCATCGATACGATCTCGGAGTAGAGAGATATTCGCGTTTTCGCGAGACTGCGCCAAGCACCTCTCTATGGGGCCCACTAAGGCGGTTTAAGATATTTGGACCTATATAGGATGCCTCCAACCCGTTTTAAGTCATTTCTTCTCACTATTTTCAGACCTTAGAACCCTAGGAACATCCTCTCAAGGTTATCTCAAGATTCAAGACCCAAAAAAGGGCAAACAACACAAATCAAGTGTCGGGAATTCCGTGGCGCTAGTAAGTCTCTTGTTCTTCTTGTTGTTGCTCATTTTTGTGTCGTTCTAGCTCGTGTGGGAGGTTGTTTTAAAGGGTTTATGTTCTGTAAATACTCCCTCATATTCTTAATATCAATCCTAGGTGATTTCAAGCCTTCTAAAGTGATTCTAGTGCCGAAAAACACTAATTGATCGCTAGTTTCGCTTTTTTGTTGTTGTGGCAGCATTGGAGGGATATTTCATGGAAATTTAAGGTCAAATTGGAGTTGTTATTTCTGTATAAAGGTAAGGAACCTCTTACTCTATATGTATTTAAGATTATCCAAGTTGCAGCTAAGCCATTGAAGCTAGAACTTGTGAAATATATATCGAAAGGCTTGGAAGTAATGTTATTGTTTTGTGGACTGTTTTGCGTTGTTGTTGGGCTGCGTATTTTACTACTATCTTGTGGAGTTTTGGAGGAGGAAGGGTGTGGATAAACACCATATATATGTAGGGTTATGGGCTGATAGTTATTCGTAACATTTCCAGGTTGTTTGACACGACTACGATGGTCGTCGTATGTATGGAGTGATTAGGCTGTGTGTGGACTATTTTGGGAGGCTCAATATGTTTATTATTGATGTTGTTTGGGCTGTTTGGTGACTGTTTTGAATGGTGTGAGGTCATATATATAGGGGAGGTGTTGTCCATTTCATCGTAAAATAGGTTGTGGTCGATACATAATAGTTATGACGCTTAAATGATAACGATAGTATCATTTCTCTTATTGTAGACTAAGGAGTTTTGACAATTGCATAGCTTGAGATTGGGGCAGTATATACAAGGTATGTGAGGCTATCCCTTTCCTTCTTTTGCACGACTCCGATTGTACATAATGTAATGAACGATCTTCCAAGATACTCTACTCTTAGAAGCTAGCAGTACTTACATTGTTTTCCCTCTTATGGAACGATTGATGTTAATGTTGCTTCTCTTAGTCTTATGTTATCAATGTTGTTGGTACTTCCTGATTCTTATAAGGTTCATAGTGAAGAGTTAGTCCTAATAACGTGTACAGAGGATACCGACCTTACGTCACTCCGAAAGGTTTAGAATGTGATTCCATGAGTCGAGCATGCATTATATATATGTATCTATTTTACTCTACCGAGCCACGCTATAGTTGGCCGGGTACGGCACCTATTGTGCAACCACTGATCAGTTGGGTTTTACCGAGCTCCACGTGGCCGGGTACGATTCTACCGAGCCTATTATGGCCGGGTACGATATGATGATGATGATGCCCATAGAGGCGAATGCTTTAAAGGTTTATGTATTTATACATATGTATCATGCATTTCATGTAAGTAGCCCTCAGAGGTACTAAGATGTTACAGGTTGTATATTCTCTATCCTTGCTTACATTACTGATCGTATTTATGGTTCCTTGCCTTACATACTCAGTACTTTATTCGTACTGACGTCCTTTTATTTGTGGATGCTGCATGTCGTGCTGCAGGTCCTGATAGACAGGCAGGTGCAGCTCCCCCACCACAGTAGACTGTCTAGTTCAGCGGTGATTGGCGAGATCCCTTCTCCGGACTTGCCTTGGTCTTGGTATGCAATTTTTGTTATAGACATTATGGGTATGTCGGGGCCCTGTTCCGGCTATGTTGCAACACTTATGTTCTTTTAGAGGCTCATAGACAGGTGTCGGCTCATGTATAGTTTGGTATGCCTTGTCGGCTAGTTTTTGTTGTATAGTCTTTCATAGTAGCGTGGTAGCTCATACCTTATATGTAGTTTCTTGATTGTCTGGTCATCCCCTGCTATGTATGTTCATGCCGTCATATTTTATTGCTGGTTGTCCATGATCTAGGTCTACCATTTATATTGATCTCGTCAGCCCTAAAAGATAATAATGAAGGTTAGATGAAATGTGCGTTGGTGCTCGGCAAGTGTGGTCGGGTGCTAGTCATGGCCCTTCAGTTTGGGTCGTGACAAACTTGGTATCAGAGCAAGTCTGTCCTAGGGGTTGTCTATGAGCCGTGTCTAGTAGAGTCTTGATTATGGATGTGTAGCGCGCCACATTTATAATCAGGAGGCTACATGACATCTAGGGTTGTTACCTTCTTCCTGAATCTAGATCGTGCGTAGAGTTGAGTCGTAAGTGTTCGTCTCTAATATTCACCTTGTTTTTTTCAGTGATGCCTTCGACTAGGAAGCAAACGATTAGTAGACGGCTTGATACAGCAGCGGGAGAGGGTACCAGTCAGGTGCCGATTATTCTTGATAGGCCTTTCCTAGCTACGGGGAAGGCATTGGTTGATGTTGAAGTGGGTGAGTTGACTTTTCGAGTGGGGGATGAGAAAGTGGTATTCCATGTTTGCAAATCAATGAGACAACCTAATAGCACGGAGGTGTGTTCATTTGTAGACATTGTCACAACTATGATAGTGGATGACACAAGTTCCATGATCCATGTTGAAGATCCCCTTGAGGTCGTGCTTCTTAATATAGATTCAATTATGATGCTAGTAGAGTGGAGTGCGTGAATGCATTGCATGGTATGGGTTCATATTCATATGAGCCTAGGAGGCTATCTTTGGATCTTGAAAACAGCAAAACTCCACCAACAAAGCCATCGATTGAGGAGCCACCGATGTTGGAGTTGAAGCCACTTCCTCCACACCTCAGGTATGAATTCTTGGGTTCAAATTCTACTTTACCTATTATTCTTTCTTCTTGCCTTACTAACATGCAGGTTGAGGCCACCTTGGCGGTTCTTCAAAAGCGGAAACGGGCAATCGGATGGACTCTAGCTGATATTCGGGGAATAAGCCCCACATTTTGCATGCACAAAATCATCTTGGAGGAGGATACAAAGCCTTCCTTGGAGCATCAAAGAAGACTAAATGAGGCGATTCAAGAGGTAGTGAAGAAAGAGGTTATCAAGTGGTTAGATGCTGGGGTGGTTTATCCTATTTCTGACAGTTCATGGACTTCTCCAGTGCAATGTGTGCCAAAAAAAGGTGGTATGACCGTGGTGATCAATGACAACAATGAACTCATTCCCACTAGAACGGTCACCGGGTGGAGAGTTTGTATGGATTACCGGAAGCTGAACAAGGTGACTAGAAAAGATCATTTCCCATTGCCATTCCTTGACCAAATGCTTGATCGTCTTGCGGGCCAGGCTTTCTATTGTTTTCTAGAGGGTTACTCGGGGTACAATCAAATTCTAATTGCCTCGGAGGACCAAGATAAGACCACCTTTACATGTCCTTATGGCACATTCGCTTTCTCTAGAATGCCATTTGGATTGTGTAATGCTCCGGCGACCTTCCAACGTTGCATGATGGCTATTTTCACCGACATGGTAGAGGATATCATGGAGGTCTTCAGGATGATGTCAGCATGGTTGGGGATTCTTTTGAGGAGTGCTTGGTAAACTTGGATAGAGTGTTGGCCCAATGCGAAGACACCAACCTTGTTCTCAATTGGGAAAAATGTCATTTTATGGTAAAAGAAGGTATAGTGTTGGGTCACAAGATCTCGAAGCGAGGAATTGAAGTTGATAAGGTCAAGATTGAGGTTATTTTGAGGCTCCCTCCCCCTACTTCTGTCAAAGGGTGAGGAGTTTCCTTGGGCACGCTGGTTTCTACCGGAGGTTCATAAAAAAAAAATTCTAAAGTGGTACATCCGTTGTGCAAGTTGCTAGAGCAAGATGCAAAGTTCTTGTTCAATGAGAGTTGTATGCACGCATTCGAGATTCTTAAGCTCAAGTTGACTTCTACCCCCATCATTACCGCACCAAATTGGAGCTTGCCTTTTGAGCTCATGTGTGATACTAGTGATATTGCAGTTGGGGCTGTTTTGGGCCAAAGAATCAACAAGATGTTTCATCCGGTGTACTATGCAAGCAAGACCATGAATGAGGCTCAAAGAAATTATACAGTCACCGAGAAAGAATTGTTGGCTATTGTGTTTTCTATGGAAAAGTTTCGACCTTACCTTATGGGGGCCAAAGTTATAGTGCACACCGATCACGCCGCCCTTAGGTATTTGATGACCAAGAAAGACTCCAAGGCGAGATTGATGAGATAGGTGTTACTTCTTCAAGAGTTTGATCTAGAAATTGTTGACCGGAAGGGTAGTGAGAATCAAGTGGCAGACCACTTGTCCTGTTTGTAAGAAGAGGGGAGGCCTTGTGACGGCCTTGAGATCAATGATTCATTTCCCGATGAACAACACCTTGCGGTGTCAATGAAGGATATGCCATGGTTTGCTGATGTTGTCAATTACCTTCTGATCGGAATAATCCCGTGTGAGCTCTCTTCTAACCAAAGGAAGAAGTTCAAGCGGGATAGCTTGGATTTCTATTGGGATGAGCCATACTTGTTCAATATTTGCACGGATGGTGTGATTCGATGATGTGTCCCGGCGGAGGAACAATTGGGTATTTTGGAGGCTTGCCATTCCTCTCCCTATGGTGGCCATCATGGCGGGGCGAGAACGGCCTCTAAAGTGCTTAGTTGTGGATTTTACTGGCCTACCTTGTTTAAATATGCGGGCGATTTGGTGAAGAGATGTGATGAGTGCCAAAGAGCCGGCGGAATTTCTAAAAGGGATGAGATGTCACTCAATACAATTCTCAAAGTGAATATTTTTTATGTTTGGGGCATCGATTTAATGGGTCCTTTTGTAAGCTCTTGTGGGAACACTTACATTCTCGTGGCGGTGGAATATGTCTCAAAATGGGTTGAAGCCGTGGCTTTGCCCAACAATGAAGCCCGGAGTGTTGTGGCATTTTTGAAAAAGAGTATCTTCACAAGGTTCGGCACTCCTCGTGCTATCATCAGTGATGGGGGGTCCCACTTTTGCAACAAAGATTTCGACACGTTGCTTTCTAAGTATGGTGTCAATCATAAGGTTTTGACCCCCTATCATCCCCAAGCTAGTGGCCAAGTGGAAGTCTCCAACAGATAAATTAAGAGTATCTTGTCTAAAACTGTCAATGCTAATATGACCGATTGGTCAAAAACGTTGGATGACACTCTTTGGGCGTATCAGACGTCTTACAAAAATCCGATTGGTATGTCTCCGTACCGGTTAGTGTTTGGGAAAACTTTTCATCTTCCGGTAGAATTAGAGCACAAGGCCATGTGGGCTTTGAGGAAGTTGAACTTAGAATGGGATGTTGCGGCAAATCTGCGGGTTGAACAACTTAATGAGCTTGATGAGTTTAGATTCCATGCCTACTCCAGCTCGTCCTTGTACAAGGACAAAATGAAGTACCTTCATGACAAATATGCTCGGGGCAAGAAGTTCAAGGCTGGAGATATGGTTCTCTTGTTCAATTCCCGGTTACATCTGTTTCCGGGTAAGCTCAAGTCAAAGTGGAGTGGGCCGTTCGAAGTTGTGTTCGTGACCCCATTTGGTGCTCTCGATCTAAGAAACAAGAATAATGAAGTATTCAGAATCAATGGACATCGGGTCAAGCATTATCTGGGGAAATTTGATGATAGCCACGTGGTGGCACTTCTCCATCTAAAGTGATGTGTTGGTAACATGCATCGTGCCGCGACGTTAAATCTGGCGCTGTTTGGGAGGCAACCCATGTCTTTTTTTCCTTTTTGTTGTTTTCTGTGTTTTCTTGGTAGTGTAGGTTTGATTTTTGAGCTAACTGATTGTGAGATGTTCCAGGGATTGAGTTGATGCAGTGCAAAATAGTTTGAAAAAAAGAGTTGAACAGTCTCTGAAGATTGCCAGTGCGACCGCGGTTGCTTTTGTGCGGTGCACTGGTGATGGTGAAAAGTGGTACTCTCTGAAGTTTTCCACCACGGCCGCATTCCATTTAGTGCGGACCACGGTGGACCTCCGCGGCTGCGGTCTGTTTTGTGCGGACCGCGGAGGTTACCTGCTCAAGCTTTATTCTGAACAAACCTAGCGTGGTCCGCGATCAGTTTTGTGTGGCCGCGCTGGTAGGTAAGGCTGGGTCCCACTATTTTTCTATAAATAGAGCCCAAGGGTCACAGCTTACACTTTTCAAATTTTTAACACTCAGGCCCCTGAAAGCTACTGTTCACTCTCTCTCTTCTGATAGTAATTCTTGTTTAGCCTGATTAATTGCATCTCATCATCACAATCTGGTAACATTTCATCATCTTTCTTTGTTTTATATTATAGTTTCATTTTGTTTTTCATACCCAGTAGCTAGAGTCTCTTCTTCTTCCCATTTTTATTTCATTTGTTAGCCTATGAAAGTGTAATGGTTGGATATTGTATGTTTAGAGACCTTTGTGAACTGGGTAAAATGAGTAGGGACAAGTTAGGTGGAAAACATGAACAAAAATAGAAAAAACTTAAACCCTAACTTTGTGCCTGTTCAAAGTACTCTGCAGCCCGCGGTCGCCTTTGTGCGGTCCGCGGTGCCCTGACGCGGTCCACATTACCATTTTGTTCGAACTGCAGTGCCCAAGTGACTGAAATTGAAGCTATGCCTAGCGCGGCCGCATTGCACTTTATGCGGTCCGCGTTGGCCCACCGCGACTGCAGTGCTTCTTTGTGCGGGCCGTAGTGGTTGGATTCAGAGAGGTAGTGTTACAGACCTCACCTTAATGCGGACTGCGGTCATTTTTATGCGGTCCGTGGTGCCCCAAAACGGTCGCACTACTTTTTGTGCGGGCCGTGGTGGGGAGAATCAGAGAGATGTTGTCCAGGGCCTTATCCCAATGCGGACCGCGGTCGCCTTTGCGCGGTCTGCGGTGCCCCCAGTGCGACCGCACTCCTGTTTGTGCAGGCCGCGGTGCCATGTTCTGCAACTGTTTCTGCAATATTTAACCTGCTGTCTGCAATTCAATTTCAAGACTTATTTCACTGGTGGTGCTGATACTAACCATGTTAGATGTGTATGCTTGCAGATAATGGTCAAACAATGAGGTAAAGGTGCCAAACAACCCGGCCGAGGTAATTCCTCCTGAGGAGGGAAGCAACAGATGGTAAAAATCACTCCCCAGGCTAGACAAAACATAAAGGACATGAGGAAAACAATTAAAGAGACTGATAGAGCCCTTGACACCTCGAGGAGTGAGTACGATCCCTCCCGGGAGATCTCTTCAGATTCAGTCCCTATATACATCCCATATCCGGAGAATTCCATACATAAAGACACTCCCCCATCTTCCCCCGATGCTCGAGCCTCAATTAACATTTCTTCTGGGTCATCTGAGGGCTCAGCGGTAGGTAGTGGGGATGAATGCTCTACCTCTCCCACAACATCAATATCTGGGGAGGGTGCTAGAGGTGATGAGGGAGATGGGGAGTTACCGGGGGTGGTGTGCCACAGGTTGGGGGTGTTGACCGGACTAGGAATCCCGCTATTTCGGAGGATATATTCGTCAGCCAGGTGGCGTTCCACAAGTTTAGGGAATAGTGGCCGACACGGAAATTGATTCTTGAGAGGAGTTTCATTGACAGAGACCTCCTACCCCTACACCGAATGTACATAAACAGTTTCAGGCTCGGGTGGGTTGGGAGTTCTTTAAAGATAATTGTGTGAAGGCAAATGAGCATATGGTCAAGGAGTTCTATGGCAATGTGGCCCACATCTTGAAGGGAACTAAGGTGACCAAAGTGAGAAATAAAAATTTGGTATTTACCGGGAAGGCACTAAATGAATACCTGGGGTTCAATGATGAAGATGAGTCCCTTTACAATGAAAAGTTGGAAATGGGCGAGGAGGTTCATCCATGGTTAGCTTCATACCTAGCAATCCCGGGTACGGTTCCAGAGTGGTTGCAAGCAGGGGCCAAAATACTTCGGAGAACTTTCAACTTTGAGGCTAGAGGGTGGTTGACTTTTGTGTGCAGTCGGCTCGATCCCACTACCCATGATCAGACTATTCCACTTGCCCGGGCTGTTCTTATTGCTTTTATTATGGCAGGATATCCTATCAACGTGGGCAATGTGATGTCCCGCGTCATTTCTGCAGTGGGGGTTGAGCATGACCGGAACTACCCATTTCCCAGCACCCTCACTATGTATTTCCGGGACCTGGAGGTGGAGAAGAGACCTTTTGACGTAAAGGTCAAACCTGTGGATCCATTCTCATGGTACAGTTTGAAAGGGTCAGACAACCTCAAGGACAAAAATTACAAGCCGTCTGCCTCTGCCCCAATCGGCCAGTCTGAAAAGCCGGTTGCGGTAGAGCTCTCCACTGAGCCTACTTCTACAGTTGCTGACATGCCTCCCGGACCTTCCACTACTGTTGGTCCCTCTACTTCAACTGGCCCGGGAATTCCATCTTCTTGGGCCTATCATATCACCGCCCACCAGCTGAGCCAGACACTTCATAGCTTGAACAACTGGATGGCGACTGCTTCATCCAAGTTATCCACCTTGACCTCTACCATTGCGGCTCATTCGGCACCACAGCCAGTGCAGGTGCCCCAGTCTATCGAGGATTCACTTAAGGAGATTCTTGCCAACCAGCAAAAGATCCTCGATTCTCAGGCTGCCTTGGTTAAGGTGGTGGATTCACATGGCAAGGCCCTGAAGGATCTTGCCAGGGAGCACAAGAAACTGCGCAAAACACGGGCTTCCAAGGAGTCTATGAAAGCGCTGAGGGAGGATGTTGACAAACTGAAGGCAGACCAGCTACCTTTAGACTTGCTATTCGAGGATCCAGCCCCAGCAGCAGCACCAGTAGCAGAGACACAGCAGCTTCCAAAGAAGAAGAGAAAGCTCCCCAGTGCAGATGAGGCGATCATCCAGTTGGCGGACCCACCAAAGGCTTTCTCCAGTCAGCCACAGGATGTTCCTGATATTAAGCCCGTACAGGTCCAGGCCCCAGTCCCAGCAACTGAGCATCAGGAGACCAGGAACCAGTCTGAGGTTCCCGTACATACAGAGGACCAGGGGACCATTCATGTTCCCATGCAGACAGATGAGGCTTAGGGAGCTCCTATATCCTTTCCTCTTGATTTTTTTATGCTTATTTGTTAGGTTGGCATTGGGGACAATGCCAGCTTTTATTTGTGGAGGTGCGCCCTACTTTTTATCTGGATGATTGTATATATTAGTTGACTTAGTTTATGTTTCTGTTGATTTTTTTATTTTTTATTTGGTCTGTATATAACTTTACATTTAGTTACTTTTATCGCACTTTTTATCTTCTCTTTTGTCTGTATATAAAGTTACATTTTTGCATATATATTCATCCCCCGTTGTATATTCTAATCCCCTATTGTAAATATTCATTCTATTTTCTATTTTCGTACAAATTTTTCATTCTTAGCTTAGTAGATAGGCTCGCAGCCTTTTTGTTTTGGTTTTGGCGCTTTCAATAAACCCTTGGTTTTCTTAATGCCACGGTTCTTTCCAAGGGTGGAGTATTGTGAGAACCGGGTGTCTCTTCCCGATGATGGATGGCATGACAACCTTCTTAAGGGTTTGAGTTTGTTTTTGATTTTTCCCTCGTTTTTAGTAGTTTATAGTTAAGGGTACCTCAAGCAAAGCTTCACTTGGGCCTAACACATTTGCCTTTGATCCCATGGTAAAAGACAAGTGGTTGTGTTTAGGATGGTGAAAGTAGTGACCTTGAAACTCTTGTTTTGACCAAACAAACATCATGTGGTCTTTCACGACTATTGTGTGTTCAATCGTGTCTAAGGTTGTTGTGGGCCCCCGACTCTATGTATTTAGCAATCCTTGAGTGTGTGTGGTGAGAAATCGAATTGTGAGTCCAAGTCCCGAGCCAATGGTCTAGAACTTGCCCTGAATGTTTGTTGAGGCAAAATTTTGAGTGAAATTCGATTTGAGAAGTGATTATAGGCTCTCCTTGATCCAAACAATAGTCGAACAATTCCATAGCCTACCAATGATATAATCCTTAGCTAACCCTTTTGAGCCTTAAACCTTTTTCTTTCAAGAACCAATGCTGCAAGCCTATACCTGTTCTAAATTATACCCTCTCTTGGCACCCAAATCGTCCCTTAAGTAATGGCAAAAATCTAAGTTTGGGGGGGAGAGATAAGAAAGGAAACAAAGTGGTAAAAGGAACAAAAGCAAAAGGAAATGAAGGCGATAAAAAAGAAAGAAAAAAAAAGACAAAAAGAAAGCCCAATGTGCAAAGAATAAAATGGGATTCAAGAAAAACAAAAGTGAAAAAGTTCTAAAAAAAAGTAGAAAAAGGAGAAATGCTTTGAATTGCATAAGAAAGAGTGACAATGTGTCTCTTTAAACCCCTTGAAAAGAAGTGAAATACTCAAAGAGTCAAAGAGAATTGTACCAGAATAAATTAAAAGAAGTGCTTAAGGGAAGATGGAACCCATATAGGCCAACAACTTTTCCTACCCTGAACCAAAAGCCTTCACATTGACTCCACGAAAGCCCTATATGATCTTGAGTTGGATGACGCTCGCATTAGTGGATACTTACATGAGGGTCAAGCATATGGTACTTAGAGCCAGACTTGTGACCTTTCCTTGAGAGAGACGAGTGACTTCCCATTAACATTGGTTTGCGTGCTTATACTCTAAAAAGGTGAGGTTTGCTTAGGGAGAGTTGAGGATGTGTGAGTTTGGGGTCCATAACGACCAAAGTAATTGAGAGAGTTCTTTGATGTAATGAGTCAATTCTTGATGCTCTTGTGTCACACTTGATCCATAGTTTTTCAAAGTTTAAATTTTGTTAATGATCCATTCGTATTGAGGGCAATTGTTAGTCCCAATTGATGCTTGTTGAGGTTACTTTAGGACAGCTGGAATTACTTGGATTTTCCTTTAAGGGGTGGGTCTTATTTTGTTTGCTTGAGGACAAGCAAAGGTTTAAGTTTGGGGGAGTTGATAAGTTAGGATTTTAACATGTTTTATGCCCCTACTTGCCTATGCTTTGATCATATATTGTTACAAAATAGTCCTAAAAGGCTCACAAGTTGTGCTTGATCGCAGGTTTGATGGACAAAGTGACGAAATATCAAAGATTGGCTCAAAAAGGAGTGAAACCTGCTCAAGTATCAAAGACCAAGAAATATTAAGAAAAGTAGGCATAGTGCGGACAACGCAAAGTGAAATGCGGCCGCACTAGGTGGTTGAGAGAGTTGGTGAATCAGGACTAGAAGAAGTGCGGTCGCGGTACACATCTCGCGGTCCGCGGTGAAGGCTCCGCGGCCGCACTACTCTTTTGTGCGGTCCGCGGTCATGAGGTTCAGAGAGATTGAGTTTGCAAAGCTAGTGCCACGCGGTCCGCGGTCGTGGTTGTGCGGACCACGCCAGCTCCCTCCGCGGTCGCGATTCGTTTTACGCGGTCCGCGGAGTCCAAGGTCAGAGAAGCAGGAGTGAGCCCAGTGCGGCCGCGGTCCATTTAATGCGGCCCGCACTGACCCCGCAGGGGTATTTTTGTCCAGTTTTTCTAGCCTAGTATAAATAGAACATTTTACCATTAATTAGGTAATCAGATACATCGGTAGAGAGTTGCGCTCGTGAGAACGTATTTTGTAGCCATTTTTGCCACTTTTGCTTTACATTTACGATAAATTCTTGCAATTTAATTTTAGCAATTAATTAATATGCTTAGCTCTTCATCTATTTCTTCAATTTCTTTATCTAGAATGAGTAGCTAAACCCATTAGCTAGGGTTGTGGCTCAACCCTAGTGTGGGTATTTGATGGGTGTTGTCATCTAGTGTTAGATTGACTATCGGTGTTTGCTATTTGGGTTGATTTTATGTTTTAATCTAGAATTGGTGGTTGCAAACACTGATTCAAGCTTTGTGGGTTTAACTCTTCTTGAGAAAGAGAGTCTACAACCCCAAAATTGACCCAACAAGGAATTGGGATGGACTCATGAGGAATGATAGTCCCAATTAACGGGTTAAACCTCGAGAGAGTAATTGCCCTACTTGAACCCTAGTTGCTTGGGCTAATTTGCCTACCCATTTGGTTGAGAGAGTCAATTGGGCACAGTCACTTTCTCTACCGAGATGTGTGAGAGTGGGTAAAATTGTGCAACGGTTATAGCATAAGCCCCAATTATGTCAATCGAACCTTAGTAACATCTACCCGTCAATTAGCCACCTAGGTAGTGTCACGACCCTAGTGCCCTTCTTCCCATTAGATACAACTTAGCAATATTCTTGTAGCATAATTTAGTGTTAATCAATAGTTTTACAAAAATAGTTATAATTTGAAAATCCAAAAATGTTTGAAGTGACATTAGGAGTACAAACACATCTCTAGGATAGACAGACAATCCAACTCCACTACTAGCTCCCTGAGAAATTCGATCCCGACCTTCATATCGGGTAATAGTTATTGCGACCCGCTCTTCCTAACTTAGTGTAGCGTCGAGTTGGCAGTGATCAGTGCCCGGCACCAAGTCAATACCAAAATCAATATCTCTGTCCGGTGGCATGCCCGACAGGTCTGCAGGAAACACATCAGAAAAATTCCTCACAACTGGAACATAATCAATGCTAGGAGTCTCAGCTCCCACATCCCTCACAAACGCTAAATATGAAAGGCAACCCTTCCCAACCATACGCTGGGCCTTCAAGAAAGATATCACTCTACTAGGAACATAATCAGTCACACCATGCCACTCGATCAACGGTACACCCAACATAGCCAAAGTGATTGTCTTAGCATGACAGTCTAGAATAGCACGACACGGAGATAGCCAATCCATGCCCAAAACCACATCAAAATCCACCATGCTCAATAGCAATAGATCCGTTCGGGTCTCCAGACCTCTAATAGTCACCACACATGACCGGTACACATGGTCTACAACAATAGTATCGCCCATCGGGGTAGATACATGAACAGGTAAAGCAAGACACTCTCGGGACGTACCCAAATGATGAGCAAAATATGAGGACACATAAGAATAGGTGGAACCGGGATCAAATAATACAGAGGCATCTTTGTGGCAGACTGAAACAATACCTGTAATAACAGCATTTGAAGCAATATCATCTGTCATGCCTGGAATAGCATAAAACCGAGCCCGGACACCGCCTGATCGACCTCCTCCTCTGGGGCAACCCCTGGATGCCTGACCCCCACCCCTAGCTGGCTGGGCGGGTGGTGAAGTAACTGGAGCAGAAGTCAAGGGCTGACCCCTCTGCTGAAGCTGACCAACGCGAAGTCGAGGGCACTGCCTCCTCATATATCCAAACTCTCCGCACTCATAACAACTACCCGGTGTTGGAGATGGGGACTGAAGGGAACCCCTAGCACCGGAATGACCAGTAGAAGGACCTGGCATGGAAGAATTCTGGACTGATGAGGAACGTGGCAAACCCTGGATGGTAGGGCACTAAGTGATGACTGGCCCCGCTGAGATCCATAATGACCATGACCCGAAGATGCCCCACGATACTCTAGACGGGCCGACTGAGCAGGCCTGAAAGAACGACCTCTACCATGATAGAACTAGCCCCTCGAAGGAGCACCACTATAACTGCCAGACCCTCGAGGCCTCTTGGCCTCCCTCTCCTCTCAATCCTCACGTTGAACCATCTCAATCTCGCTAGCGATATCAACCACCTCCTCGAACGTAGCACCCAACACCCTCTCTCGGGTCATAGAATACGGAGATGATAGTTAAGGCCATCAACAAATCTCCTGATCCTCTCACGATCTATCGGAACCATCCAAACGGCATGACGAGCTAACTCAGAAAACCTCGACTCATACTGTGACATAGTCATAT
This sequence comes from Nicotiana sylvestris, assembly GCF_000393655.2. Lineage (NCBI taxonomy): Eukaryota > Viridiplantae > Streptophyta > Magnoliopsida > Solanales > Solanaceae > Nicotiana > Nicotiana sylvestris. The sequence continues at coordinate 6,333,546 of NC_091062.1, forward strand.
CCCCCTGTCTCAACCACTCAAACTATCTACGCAGCTCCTCTTTATAAGAGTGCGATACACACTTCTCCAAGAAGAGAGTGGAGAACCACTGCCAAGTGAGGGGCGCTGCTCCCACAGTCCTACGCCTCTCATACGCCTCCCACCAAGTGAAGGCAACCCTAGTAACATGAAAGGTGGTAAATGCCACACCACTAGACTCAAGAATCCCTGTTGTACGGAGCATCCGCTGACACTTATCTAGAAAATCCTAGGCATCCTCGCCCTCAGCACCACTGAATGACGAAGGCTAGAATCTACCAAACCTCTCAAGATGACGCTGCTCATCATCCGGCATAACCAGCACAACAAACTCCTGAGCTGGTGCATCCGGCTGGGCTGGAGGTGCCCCCGGTGTCTGTAGTCCCTGCACTACCTGCTCGGGTGTGTGAGCAGCAGGGGTCTGATTGCCTCCCCCGGCCTGTGAAGTAGTTGCTGCTGCTATGGTGGCTGAAATTGCCTGAGCCAAGCCAGTACAAACTGTCAAGATCTGTGCCAAGGCCTCCTATAGACCCGGGATCACGATGGGCACAGCTGGTGCCTGAACTGGTGATGCTGGAGCTTGATCCGGAGCTAGGGCAGCTGGTGGATCAACAGGTGCTGCCCTCGCTGCTCTGCCTCTACCACGACCACAACCGCATCCACGGCCTCTGGTGGCCTCAGTGGGTAGCACTGGTGGTCGTCCACCTCGTCCAGTAGCTCGCGTCCTCACCATCTGTGAGAGAATAGAATAACAGAGTTTAGTTCCCGAATCAACAAGGTCGCACGACAAGAATTCCAAGAATATGAAGTTTTTCCTAAAAAGGTTCTGCAGCCTCTCGAGGATAAATACAGACGTCTCCGTACCGATCCGTGAGACTCTACTAAACCCGCTTATGACTCGTGAGACCTATGTAACCTAGGCTCTGATACCAACTTGTCACGACCCAATTCCCGAACCCGGTCGTGATGGCGTCTCTCATGAAGACAAGGCCAGCCAGACCAAAACAGAACACCTCTTTTAAACAGTTAAATATCATAAACAGTTTTAAAGCATGATATAATATCCATAATTTGCGGGATTAATGATAACAACAGTAAAAGCCATCCCGATACAGACCAAACCGGGGTGTCACAAGTCATGAGAAACTAAGAGAAATCCTGATACAGTCTACTAATCACTAAACCCGATACAATAGTTCTAAGAATATGAAAATGATAAGATAAGGGAAGCACGGGGGCTGCGGACGCTAACAGCTACATCGTAGTCTCCGAAAACACTGCCTGGACTAGGAGGATCAGCACTCAGGAGCGGACTCTGCGGTGCCTGAATCTGCACACACGATGCAGGGAGTAATATGAGTACTCCGACCCAGTGAGTAATAATATGGCTGAAAGCAAGAAAAAACATAAAGGCACAAGTAGTTTTATATCAAGCAGTAAAATCACTTAAAGTAGTAGATCAGTGAAGAAGTCAAATGGAATCCCTTTAAACCATGTAAAACAAGTAATTTAGCAGGTAATTAACAAGTAGAAATCTGCCCCTCGGGCACAATATCAATCACTCAGAACAGTATCAGCTCTTCGGGCTCACTCTCATCACTTAGTGCTCATTCTCAGCTCTCGACCCATATATCTCTCATAATAACAGAAATCAGAATATCCGTTGCGGTGTGCAGCCCGATCCGTACATCGCTGCAGCGTGCAGTCGATCCATATAGATAGTCGACTGTGCTCACTGGGGGTGTGCAGACTCTGGAGGGGCTCCTACAGCCCAAGCGCTATATTGTGATGGCGTGCAGCCCGATCCATATAAGTATTGTTGCGGCGTGCAGCCCGATCCATAACATATATAATATCCTCACCATTGGGTTCTCAACCCCTCTCAGTCATTAACCTCACAACCTCTCGGGTACAATAATATAAGATAGGGATCTCATCCCACAAATTCCTCTCATTTAGGAATCGTATGATAAAACCGACTCGAATCATTTAAAAAAGATAGAAACATGACCGAGGATATAATTTTTAACAAGTATAGTGAGGAAAATCAGTCAAAATCCCTGAAGGGTTCAAATAGCTGCCACAAAGCCCAAATATGGCAATTACCCAAATCATGATGATAACAAATAAGTTTCAGTCAAATACGCGGTAAAATCATCAGTCGGGACGGACCAAGTCTCAATCCCCAGTAGTAAAAGACCCACGCTCATCATCTAGCGCGTCTCACCTCAATATAGCACTACGATGTGCAATCCGGGGTTTCATACCCTCAGGACATCATTTACAATCATTACTCGCCTTGAACCGGCTACAACTCTAGCTCGCAACGCCTTTGCCCCTCGAATCGGCCTCCACGAACGTCGAATCTATCCAAAATCAGAACGAATACATCACAATATGCTAAGGGAACAAAGCCCAAGCGAAAAAAATCGAGAAGTATCAAAAATCCCGAAATTAGCAAAACCCAAGCCCTGGGCCCACTTCTCGAAACTCAAAAATTTTTACATCAACGGGTTCCTTATCCTCCCACGAGTTCATATATATCAAAAGTTCTCAAACCCGACCTCAAATGGTCCATCAAATCCCAATTTAAAAGTTCAAAATCTCAAGCCCTAGTTCTTCCATTTTTAGCTTAGGTTCCATGAATTTCTAGGTTAATTTCACAATAGAATCACGTTTTAGGTTCATAAATCTTACCTCCAATCACTTCTCCTTGAATCCCTCTTTAATCACCTTCAAAAAGCTCCCAAAATGCTCAGCTATGGAGGAAAAATGGCTCAAAATCGCGGATGAAATAACTTATAAACTTTCTGCCCAGTTCTGACTTTCCTTCTTCGCGAACGCGGTCAAACTCTCGCGTTCGCGACGCACAACTTATCTTGACCAGATTTTCCTTCTACGCGATCGCGACATAGGACTCGTGAATGTGATGCTTTGCCTAGGCGACCCTTCGCGAACGCGACATCACACCTGCGAATGAGAAGCACAATTTCACTTCTAATCCCCTGACTCAAATCCTTCTATGTGAACGCGACAGTACCCCTCGTGAACGCGATGCACCAAGCTCACTCCCTTTCGCGAACGCGTGGCCTGCCTCGCGAATGCAAAAGCCACTTTCACACCTTCTTCCGCTTACTCTTCGCGAACGCGAGGACCCTTATGCGAACGCGAAGAGATAAATTACTGCAACTACTGAGATCAATTCTTCTGCAACTTTCGAAACTCAAAAGTGGTCCGATTGACCACCCGAAACTCACCCGAGGCCCCCGGGATCTCAACCAAAAGCACCAACACATCCTAAAACCTCATTCAAACTTGCTCCAATCATCAAAACACCTCAAACAACATCAAATTACCCAAACTCATCGAATTCAAGCCTAAGTTTTTTTTTAAAACTTCCGAAATACACTTTCGATCATAAACGCAACCAAAACACGTCCGAATGACCTGAAATTTTGCAAAAACATCAAAAATGATATAACGAATCTACAACATCTCTCGGAATTTCATTCCGACCCTCAGATCAAAATCTCACCTACCAACCGGAAATCGCCAAAATACTAACTCCGCCAATTCAAGCCTAATTCTACACCGGACCTCCAAACCAATTTCGATCACACTCCTAAGTCATAAATCACCTCCCGAAGCTAATCGAACCATCGGAACTCACATTCGAGCACTCTAACACATAAGTCAACATCGGGTTGACTTTTTCAACTTAAACCTTCTTAAAAGAGACTAAGTGTCTCATTTCTTACCAAATCCACCCCGAACGCAAACTAATCAACTCGATCACATAAAACACGGATAACAAAGTATAAAGAAGCAGAAACAGGAAAAACGGAGCGGTAACTCATGAGACGACTGGCCGGGTCGTCACACAACTCCTAATCCCTCGAGCTAAGGTTAGACCAAACACTTATCTCGATGCTACGAACACAACTCAAGTTCAATTAGCTTTACCCCTTGATTCCACCGCCAATTCGCTCGTATCTAGTTACAATTTAATTAATTACATCAATAAATGCTAAATGAATCAACCCCAATGCATGAAAATGAGTTTTCCAAAGATTTATCCAAAAAGTCAAAATCGCCCCCGGGCCCACATGGTCAAAACCCGAGGTTCGAACCAAAATCCGATTACCCATTCCCCCATGAACTCAAATATATAATTTGTTTTAAAATCGGACCTCTAATTGAGGTCCAAATCCCTAATTCTTGAAAAACCTAGGTTCTACCCTAAACACCCAATTTCCCCCATGAAAATCTTTGATTTGAAGTTGAAATCATGTTAAAAAGATGTTAAGGAGTGAAACGAATGAGTTAGAAATCACTTACCAACGTTTTGGAGAAGAAAGGTTGTTTGAAAAATTGTCTCTTATGTTTTTGGGGTTTTTGAAAAGTGCAAAATAACTGAAAATCTCGTCTTATTATACCCCTCTCAGACCCCCTGTGCGGACCGCACAAAATGGACTGCGGGCGCACAGGTCTTCCTGAGGTACTGCGGTCCAGTGCCCAGTGTGGACCGCATGAAATGGACTGCGGCCACACATGACTCCACCGCGGACCGCAAGAAATCGAGCGCGGCTACAAAGGCTTGGCCTTGCTCACCGCGGACCGCACAAATCCCACCGCGGTCACGGAGTCCCCACCGCGGCCGCGAAGCTTCCACCGCGGACCGCGAAACCTTGCATTAGAGACCTGCAACTTTTCTGAATTTGCAACTTTTCCCTAAGTGTAAAAACATCCCGAAACTCACCCGAGCCCTTGGGGCTCCAAACCAAATGTGCATACTAACTCAAAAACATCATATGGACCTACTCGTGTAATCAAATCATCAAAATAACATCATGAACATCAAATTAAGTCTCGAGATCAATGAAATTTTCTCCAAAACTTCTTTAAACATAAATTTTGCAATTTAAGTCCGAATCACGTCATATGACATCCGTTTTTCACCAAATTTCACAAAAATGTCTTAAATCATATATATGACCTATACCGGGCGCCGGAACCAAAATACGGGCCCGATACCATCATGTTCCAATCAAATTTCATTTCAAATTTCCTTAAACAGTTTCCGAAAACAATTTCCTTTAAAAATTCATTTCTGGGGCTTGGGACCTCGTTATTCGATTCCGAGCATATGCCCAAGTCCCATATTTTCCTACGGACCCTCTAGGACCGTCAGATCACGGGTTCGGGTCTGTTTACCCAAAACGTTGACCGAAGTCAAATTTATTCATTTTATAGTCAAAACTTATCATTTTTCACAGATTATCATATTTAAGCTTTCCAACTACATGCTCGGATTGTGCACGCAAATCGAGGTGACTCTAAATGAGGTTTTCAAGGCCTTAGAACACCAAAGTTTTGTTTTCAAACAAGTGATGATGGGTCATCACATTATACAAATTAAGGGTTGTTAGCGGACATGATTGTTACAAGTATTTATTTGGAAAAATGCATAAGTACCCCCTGACCTATACTCGTATTTCCAACTACACACTTTTTCTTTGGGGGAATCATATTATTCCTCTGAACTTATTTTAAATGGAATTATTTGCACCCTTAATACTGACGTAGCAGAGTGTGTGTATTTCACTCTCCAGGAGAGTGAGAAGCAAGAAAAAGCGATTTTCAGATTATTTTTTATTCTTTTTTACCATTTTTTCTTACTTGTTTTTCGTTTCTTCTCTAATTCTGGCAGATATTCATTCACCGGCGATTTTGTCTAACCGTTTTTATTTCATTTTTTCTTTTCACACATAAATTAAACTCTCAAAAAGATCTATTCATAAGCAAAGCAAAATACAGTCAGATTTGGGGGGGGGGGGTGAATTCGTCATCAGAAAACCTTCCCACGCCAGAAAAAAATGATGTATTTAAATTTTAACTGGAAAAGGTTTCCTCAGCTTATATTCGTTTTTATTTCTTTTGTTCTTCCTCCCACACATAAATTACACTTTCAAGAAAAATTTATATATATAAAACAAAACACACTTAGATCGGGATAAAAATCGGTCGCCGGAAAAAAAGGTGTTTGTGAAATTCCGACGACCACTATTTTATGCCGTCGATGACCAAAACAAAAAGAAAGAGAATGAAATAACCAAAAAATGAGAATAATAAGAAATAAGAAAAAAGGATAAGAAAAAGAAGAAAGAATAAAAAAAGTACTAAAAATACATGTGGGGGCACGTATAGCTCACCACTTGCCAAGAGTTTGGTTGTCAGCGTTAAGGGTGCAAATAATTCCATTTAAAATAAGTTTAGGGGGGTAATAGAATTCCAGCAAAAAAAAAGTATGTAATTGAAAATCCGGGTATAGGTCAGGGGTACATATGCATTTTCCTTGTTTATTTTTGAATTTCTCAATTATAGATATCGTCCATGAGTGAGTATTTTTACCATGCATAAATTCACTTTATAATTAGGAGAACAAATGTTAACAGTTAAAAATTAAAATGAGAATACGTATCACCTAATTATAGTTAATTATAGTTAAGTGATTAATGTATATACAAAAGTCATGAGTCTTATATTCATCAAGTGGTGTAAATATCGAATGTGAAATTGTATAATAATTCGACCTTTCACTAATAGTACTTTGTCTAAACTTATTTCATTTTTTTCCTTTCCATTCATGGTATCTCTCCTTTATTTAATCCATTTCATATCAGTCAAAAGTCATAAGTTGGTCACTTCTAACTTATGATTTACAACTTGTAAGTACTTTTGATTTGGCCAAATATTTCACGATTTTAAGCCTAATATCTTTTGTAATCTCCGAAATAGTCTTCATAAGACATCGCTTTTAATTATTTCTCTATTCTATTTTCGTTATTTGTAATAGTTACGTGAAAATACTCTAAAATAATATGTTATGTAAATAGTAGCTTTTAAGGACATTTCAGTAATTTTAAAAGAAAAGGTGCTTATTAGCATCTTTTTCCAAACACAATAACTATTTATTGGCGGTACTTATATCCAAATATATAATTATTTATTTATAAAATTAAATTTCTGATATTTTTTGGGATATGATGTTAATCAACTACTCTTAATTCGGTAACACAAACGAGATCTTAAGCTTTTTTTTTTTTTTTTTTTTTTGTACCAATCCCCTTGTTCTATGAAGAAGAAAAAAAGATAGCTTGACGGCAATTGACAAAAGAAAAGATTCCTATTATATTGAGAATTTCAACATTCACAAAATTCGAATAAAAAAGCAAAAAAATACAATTACAGAAATAGACTTTTGCTAAGTGCAAAATTAGTACTCCCTCCGGTCCAAAATAAGTGATTTTTGTAAAAATTGCATGGGGCGCCTTATTTGGTCGACCTCATTTAACATATACCCATTTTTTTTAAAACTTTTAACTTGTACCCACTTTTTAAATAACTTCTGCCTCATTTCTCCTCTTCCTTCTCCTTCTTCTTCTTCTTCTTCTTCTTCTTCTTCTTCTTCTTCTTCTTTCTTCTGCTGCTATGGAACTTCAGTTCATAGTATGATTGCCATAAATATATTTATTAGATTATTTAAAAATAAATTATAAATAATAACGTAAGTTAGTAGACAATAATTTATGAATATTTCCACGTACGTAAGTTAGTAGACAATGATTATTCTGTTCTTTTCACGTTTATTGTTTCCTAAATTTATGATTTAGATACTGTTGGCAATCTGATTATTTATCTAGTATGTTAAAATAAGGTTGTATTGTGGTCCGGGCCCGGGTCTAAACGGGTTGGGCCTAACGGTCCCGGGCTTTGGCGGTCCCGGGCCAAACGTCCCTAGCCTAACGGTCCCAATGGGTGGAACCGGCCCACTGTGGTCCTAAGCCCACATGGTCCCGGGCCTAAACGGGCTTTTTCGTTTCGGGCTATTTTTTTTTATTTTTTTATCTAAGGCAATTTCTTGTAAACTAAATATGTATATACTAATATAAATTGCTTATATATAGCTATATATATATATATATATATATATATATATATATAGTATGTATATATAATTATATATTGCCTTATATAATATATAACTTATATATATTATATATACTATATCTATATCTATAATATATATCTACAAATATATATAGTTTATAGGAATAATGCATAAAATCCTCCCCGACCTATGACCATATTACCAACTACACACCTTTTCTTTTCGGGGGTCCTATTACCCCCTGAACTTTTTTTAAGTAATATTATTTACCCCTTAAAAAGCAACAACCAGATGCGTGCAAGGTGGTGAAATACACGCGCCTAAAATGTGTATTTCTTACTTAAAAACTTTTTTTCACCATTTTCTTCTTCTTCCTTATTTTCTATTTGCAGGCCTTCATTACCATATCCGGACAAAAGGCAAAAACCTCATTTAATGGGTTTTATATAATACTTGTTTGATATTGTCAGATCTGGCCGGAGAACGAAACTCCGACGAAGACCCTTGCTCCAACGAAACTCCAGTGAACGAAACCATTTTGACTGTTCGTGGGTTCCTACTGAATCATGCTCGTTGCTCCCTCTAGTTGTAGCTCTGTTTCTATTATTAAACATATCTGCTTTTGATTTCTGGGTTGATTTTGCGTTGTATTGGATTTTTGCTCCGGCATTTCACCGCTGAAACGATGTCCCCCTTGTTCGTGCGAGAAGAGGTTTAGAAGCGAAGGAGACTAATTAATTTGATGTAATTAATTCTGTAATGTCCCATCAAAAGATGACACTTGTACTTGTTAATCAATTTTAAAATGGCGTAATACATACGGAGACACTTAAAGTTGGCACGATCTTTCATTTAGACACCTGAACTTAAGAGAGTTCCTATTGAGTACGTATGTTACATGAACTTTGTTCCAATTAAACACTTCTTGCTGAGTTGGCACATAAAGTGAGTTTCACCCAATATGGGCGCGTGAAAAGCCCAAAAAACAGATTTTTTTTTATTTCCTTCTTCTTCTTTATGTCCACCACTATTTCCACCATTGCCTCCTCCACTTTCCGTCATCTTCTCCGACTTAAATCGCTATTCTTCTTTCGAATCCCATACCAGATTCAAATTTAGCCGAAAATGAAAAGGTGAGTATTTGTGATTGGAAGAAAACAAAAAGGATAGAGTGAAGAAGAAGAAGCCTAACCCAGCTGCCAGAACTGAAATTAATTATGTCAAGAAATCTGGATAATGAAGAAGGTAAACAGAAATTTTCCTTTCTAAACCTAGCTCTTTTCCTTCTCGTCACTCTTTCTTTGTCTGTTCACTATTTATGCGTGTGTGTGGCTGTTTCTGGGCAGCAGAGAGTGGTGGTTTGCGGCGAGCTCTGGTGGCGGGGATGGCGACAATGAGGCTGAAGAAGACGGTGCAGCTGCTGGGGTCTGCCAGCGGAGAGATTCAGTCGCTAGTATTGTGTGTGTTAGGTTTGAGCGGCGGAAAGAGGTGGAGATGTAGTGGTCGTTTGTGAGTGGGCGCTGGCTGGTATTTTAGGAATGGAGAAGAAGGGTCTTTTAGGGTGGTTCAAGTTCAAGGAGAAGGGGAGCCAACTTTGTTTGCAGATGAAGATGGAAAGGAAGGGGGGTGGGGGTCGTTGGGGAAGATGACGGAGGGGAGGGTGGGTTGGTAATACGTTTAGATGTTTTTTTAGGGCTAGTTATTTGTATATTAGTGGAAATAACACTATATAGCTGAGGTGGACAATGAGGTGGACAAATAAAATGATGTGGCACGCTTTATAATGGTTACTTTTCCCATGTAGACGGAGATTGCAGAACACGCGCTTGGTTAATTAATAAGCCAGCAAAAAACGTGTCTTATTGGTATGAGAATTGCCTAGGAAACGTGTCTAATTGGAAAGAGGTCTAGTTTTAAGTGTCTAAGTGAAATATCGTGCCAACTTTAGGTGTCTCCGTATGTATTACGCCTTTTAAAATTATTTTTGTAACTTCCACTTGCCTTTAAGAGAGTGTGCACACTCTCTATGTCATGTCAGCACTTAAGGTGGTGTTTATTATACTTTAAAATAGTTCAGAGGAGTAATAGGACCCCCAAAAAGAAAAGGTGTGTAGTTGGTAATATGGTCATAAGTCGAGGAGGATTTTATGCATTATCCCTAGTTTATATGTATTATATATATATATATATACTATATCAAATTTAAACACAAAATAAATTGCAAAGAAATATTCAAGGGAATGTCTTATAATTTTTATTATTATGACATTAACAAAAAATGGCAATATCTTTCTTAGTCTTCCTCCCCCAATGGAATGAGCACAACAAGGTACTAATACCACCATTAAAAGGAAAAAAAACTAAGGAAGATGTGCCAAAATACAAGTTACATATTAGTCTATGTATTATCTCTAACAAATCTCATAAATCCTTCAAGGTACGGAGGAATTTCCGTTGGTGGTGGTAGAAAAGAAGCTTGTTCATCACCACTTCCGGGCGAAGCAACATCCTGCGCAAGTTCCGCTAGCATTTCTTCATAAGCTTCGTCTATCTCCGGTTGTGATTCTGCAAGTCCAAAATTTCTTCTTTCCGAACGGATCCAATCTCTGAAGAGTACTGATTTTTCCAAGCTCTCCCTCATAGACGCTCTATGATCACCGATTTGAAGTCTCGCTTGACTGAAAGCGCTCTCCGATGCCACTGTTAAAGCTTGAACACTTAAAATATCTCGAGCCATCCCTGAAAGAAACGGATAGTGTTTTTGTTTGTCCTTCCACCATTCCAAAACATCGAAGGAGCCGTCAGGATTCTCTGATTCAAGTCCTTGCGAAAAATAAACTTGAAGCTCATTTAGTTGTGAACTATCACCAATATTATCACCTTAAGAACCCCTGAACTCCATCCAAGAACTAAGGGTTTTTAGGCCCGCAGTTCTTTTAGATGATTGCGAACTAGACGAAGTAGGAGTTGGAACATTTGGTCTAGTATGATCTAAGGCAAGTTGATAAGAATTATAAATTGTTTGAGCATTTATTTTAGGAAAAATGCATAATACTCCCCTAACCTATACCCGGATTCCCAACTGCACACTTTTTCTTTGCGGAAATCATATTATCCCTCTAAACTTATTTTAAATGGAATCATTTGCACCTTTAACACTGATATGGCAGAGTGTGTGTATTTCACTCTCCCAAAGGAGAGTGAGAAGCAAAAAAATGATTTTTAAATTATTTTTTATTCTTTTTTACCATTTTTTCTTACTTTTTTTCCTTTTCCTTTTTCTTTGTCTTTTTTCTTTTACTTTTTTTCGTTTTTTCTCTAATTCTGGCGGATATTCATTCACCGGTGACTTTGTCTAACCTTTTTTCTTCCATTTTTTCTTTTCACACACAAATTAAACTCTCAAAAAGATTTATTCATAAGCAAAGCAAAATACACTCAGATTTGGGGGGGGGGGTGGAATTCATCATCAGAAAACCTTCCCACGCCAGAAAAAAATAATGTATTTAATTAACTGGAAAAAGTTTTCTCAGCTTATATTCATTTTTATTTCTTTTTCTCTCCTCTCACCCATAAATTACACTTTCAAGAAAAAGTTATATATATATATATATATATATATATATATATATATATATATATATATAACAAAACACACTTAGATCGGGATAAAAATCTGTCGCCAGAAAAAAAATTCGCCGAAAAAAATGATGTTTGTGAAATTCCGACGACCACCATTTTATGCCGCCTGTGACCAAACAAAAAGAAAGAGAATGAAATAACCAAAAAAATGAGAATAATAAGAAATAAGAAAAAAGGAAAAGAAAAATAAGAAAGAATAAAAAAAAGTAATAAAAATACATGTGGGGGCGCGTGTAGCTCACCACTTGCCAAGAGTTTTGTTGTCTAGTTTTAGAGTGCAAATAATTCCATTTAAAAAAGGTTTAGGGGGGGTAATAGGATTCCCGCAAAGAAAAAGTGTGTAGTTGAAAATCTGGATATAGGTTAGGGGGTACTTATGCATTTTTCCTTTATTTTAATTGAGGCTTTAGCATCTCCAAGTGTAGCAAATTCCTTAGCTGAAAGTGATAAAGCGTTAGAAATTTTTGAATACCAAAAGTGAGGACCTCCTAATTTCATTGTAGGATTTAATACTGCAGCAACACCAAAAATAGGGGGGATAGGGAAAAAATATTTTTTAAACTTTGCTTTCATAGAATCAATAGCAAGTTGATAAATTATCCCATCCTCTGAAAATTGAGTAAACAAATCTGCAAGTGCTGCAATATAAACTAAACAGTTAGAAATAGTAGGATAATATTGGCCAGATAATTCATTTGTAACAACATGAAATTGTGCTAAAAATTCTACAAGCATTTTAACATTAGTCCAATCTTGATTTGTAAGGTGCTCATCATCATCATCATCACCATCACCTACACGAGCATTATACGTTGCGCTTATTAGGTTCCTATATTGATATGCAACAACTAAACTTTCATACATGTAATTCCATCTAGTCGGACAAGGTTTAGGAACCTTTCTTTCTCTAAGGCCAAATTCATCACATTTTTTAAAATAGTCTCTAAGTCTACTTCTACAGTTTGAATAAAAAATCCAATTAAGAGCCATTTTAACCTTTTCAATTTCTACATTTAAAACTTTCACACCATCACCGACGATTAAATGATAAATATGACAAATACATCTAACATGAAAAATATTACTAAATGCAGGATTTAGTATAGTTGTAAGCAAGCCTATAACGTTAGTGTTACTTGAATCATTATCCATTGAAACCGACATAATTTTATCTCTAATGCAAAAATATCTATAAATATCTGCAATTGTGTTAGCAATTAACTTACCTGTGTGGCGTGAATTAATTATTCTATAAGCAATAATGAGCTTTTGCATTATCCAGTCCTCATCTATCCAATGACTTGTAACAGTTAGATAATCACAGTCATTATCACTTCAACCAATATCAGTAGTAATAGCAACGCGACAATCTATATGAGTAAATAAATAGCACAAATATTATTTATATTTATAAATATCGCTCTTTACGGTTGCGCGAGACCATCCTTTATAAGTAGGATTAAAACCTCTTCTAATATAATGCACAAAATGAGGGTTAGAAGGAAAATTATAGGGTAAACACATAACAGTAACCATTTTTGCCAATTCTTCACGATCTTTATTTGGATCATAATATAAAATGCCACCGGTAACAGTGTTAATTTCCGGTTGAACTAGATTTGACATTGTACTAGGGTTAACTGTATTATCTACACTTGTCCCCTCTTGCGCAACTTTCATTTGTAAATATCTAGCTTTATATCTAGGGTGTGTCTTTATGTGTCTAGTCAAACTACCTGTACTGCTACAGTCTCCAGTAAATTTATGAGCCATCAAAAACCCACAAGTTTTATACTTAGCCTTATTTAGTTCTCTTAGTTGAGTAAAAAAGTGTCAAACAAGAGATGTTTCGGGCCGTTTAGAAGGTTGTCTATTAAAAGTAGGGGTTACTACAGGAGGGTCAGGCGGGCATCAGTTGGGTTATTAACAGGACTAGTAGGTGTATCATCTAAATCCGATTGTGTTTCATCTAAATCATCATTTTCCTCTACATTTTCAAAGATAGTTTGATTAGGATAAAGAGCATTCATAACTTCTTCATTTAATTGTTGACCTGGTGCAACATCATGGCAAAATTGACTATCGAAAAATTGAAAACAAGGGTTATCACTATCAAGAATAACAGGTGGAGGAGGACGGGTAACAGGTCTGGGTCGGGGAACCGGGGGAAGAGTAGTAGCTTGGCGACTAGATTCACCAATTTTAGATTTTTCCTTACCCTTACCACCAAATATTATTTTCAAAGAAAAGTCCATATTAATTATAATTATACTAAATAAAACAACAAAACTATAATATTAAAACTTAAGAGTTGGAACGGGTTTACCGAATTGACGAACAACTTCTTGAAAATTGAATATCGTTGAAGACTTGAATACTTCAATTCACCAACTTCACAATTTTTCACGAAATTGCAATAATAAAGTAAGCAATTATAGAAGAAAATTAGAGAGATATTGATGAATTTGTGAGTAAAAATGAAAGAATGAGGGGGTATTTATAGTTGAGAATAGGAAAAAAGTGTAATTATAAGAAGTTTGGGGTTAGACCAAAGTTTGGGGGTCAAATGGCTATTTTTTAAACTTCCCAATGGCTGAAATTAAGGGCCAACGACTACTTTTTTAATTTCTAGTTGTTGGTCTTTTTAAAAAAAAAAAAATTAAAAATTACCGTTAGGCCCGGTTGAATCGGCCCAGGCCCGCCTGCCGGTCCCGGGCTCGCGGTCTATTTGTGTAGGACCGCCCCACAGTGGGCCTCAAAGACTGTTTGAGACCGGTCCGTTTGAACCAGACCGTTTGGCTCATTAGGCCTGTGGTCTCGCGGGCCCGGGCAGGCCCAGGCTGGGCCGGCCCACAATACAACCCTATGTTAGAAAGCTTTTTCAAAAACTTCAGCTTATATAGTGTTAAAGTTTTTAAAAATGAACTAAATAACTTCAGCTCTAGAGCTGAAGTTCGACAGTTACAAAACAAAAACTTCAGCTCTAGAGCTGAAGTTCGCTAGTTACAAAAACAAAAACTTCAACTCTAGAGCTGAAGTTCACGAGTTACAAAACAAAAACTTCAGCTGAGCTCTAGAGCTGAAGTTCGCTAGTTACAAAACAAAAACTTCAGCTCTAGAGCTGAAGTTCGCCAGTTACAAAAACAAAAATTTCAGCAATTACAAACAAAAACTTCAGCAAATAGAGAACAAAACTTTAGCTACTTTGCTTAAGTTCAGCAATTACAAACAAAAACTTCAGCACACTTGCTACTTCAGGCCCGTCTACTAGAATGCTGAAGTTTTGCGTAATTGTCTTTGCTACTTCAGCCTCGTATGCTGAAGTTATGCGAAAAAGCGGGTACGCTTGCAATTTTTTGCAAAGCGGGCACAAGTTAAAACGTGACACAAAAAAGTATAGATGCAAATGCCCCGTGATTTTTTAGCTATTTTCACACAGATTAAGAAATCCACCTTTTAATATTAATTAGCAATGAAATTGACCATATTAACCTTTACTATCTCATCACATAAACACTCCTAACACATACTCCAACACAATTTACTCCAAGAGCAATGTAGGAAAAAAATAATTAATTCGTTCTTAAAATCTGGAAAAATTACTTATTTTGGACTACAAAACAAAGGCCAAAAAATCACTTATTTTGGACCTGAGGGAGTAACTGACATGATAATTAGACAGTCATTCATTGTACCTTACCATTGATTCTTGCACCAAAAAAAAAAAAAAAACTTACCGTTGATTCATATCACATTGATAATTACTAGTGACGAGCTATCTAACTTCAATAAGTGCAACTGTTTGCAGACAAATTAGTTGTAAGTCATTACTTTCCAAGTAAATTTGGCCATATGATCCTAGCTAGGTTAAATATATTCCAAGTTATCTTTTTTGGCGTTCGTTATCCGTATTGAGTCGAAAAATTTCGCGTTAGGGGTAAAATGCAACCCCCAGACCTTTAAAAAGAATTTAATCACTTATTTGCGGTTTAAATATAATTTTAGTCTAAAGTAATGAACGCATGCCACCTCAAGTCAAATTGGATTGGTGCACTGTACTCTCGGCATATACAACTTAAATATTAATTAGACTGATGGCTCTTAATCTTCTCGCTATGATATAAACGTGGTGGAAAACATCACGATTCATAAATGTTGTGCTACTGTCCTGTCCCAAAAATAAATACTGCGAAGTACTACTCATACTAGTACTAACATAGCCCTACCTGTAGATTAATTGATATTAGAATGGGCATACCCCTACCTGTAGATTAATAACCAAAATGAGAAAACATATGACAAAGGAATAGTTATAATGAATCATAAATCCGATCCTTGAATTTCTGTTGTTTGGTGTTTTTTGTGACAGTTGTTATATCCACGTACAAAATTTTAGGTTCCAACTTCCTTCCCCATTTTGTCTGAAGTTTATCAATATTAGACACCAGTCAAATAATTTTAAAAAATTAGACACATCTTAATACTAAATTAAAATTTGAATATTGGGTGAAATTTTCACAAAATAATTAGGTCGAATTGCCAGATTTTGAGCCGTTAACAAAAGTTTAGCCACTTTTATTGTTATGTGAATTCAGTTGAAATGTAACGATCCGGCCGATCGTTTTGAGAATTTAAATCCCGTTCGGCGGCATATGTCTTGAGCAGCTTCGTATTTTGTTTTATAACTTGCGTGCGTGGTCTAGTTTAGTTATCGGGTGATTCGGAGTCAACTTGGAAGAACGATTCTAGTTTTGGAAGCTTAAGCAGTAAGAGTTGACCGAAATTTGATTTTTATGTAAACCACTCCGGAATAGATTTTGGACTTAGAAACCTCCTTTTGTCTCACCTCGAATTGTGTGCGCAGTCCGGACACGTTTCCGGAAAGCTCTTATGTGAAATCTAAGTAAAATAAGGAAATTGGCCTTTAAAATTAATTAAAGTTGACCTTAATCAACATTCTTGGTAAACGGACTCGGACCCGTGATCCGACAGTCTCGTAGGGTCCGTAATAAAATATGGGACTTGGGCGTATGTCCGGAATCGAATTCCGAGGTCCCAAGCCCGAGAAATTTTTTTTAAAGAAAATTGTTTGCTAGAAAATATAAAGGCTTTTAGAAGTAAATTGATATAATTTTTTGATGGTACCGGGCTCGTATCTTGGTCTTGAAGTGCGGTACTAGTTTAAAATAATAATTAAGTTTAATATGTGAAATTCAATAAAGATCGGAATTGATTTGGTATAAATTGGGCGTATAGTTGAGAAAATAGAAATTTTGATTTTCTTGAGTGATTTCATGAACTTGAGGTTTAATTCATAGTTGTTGATGTTATTTTGAGGATTTGATCGCACGAGGAAGTCCGTATGATATTTTTGGACTTGCGTGCATGTTTGGTTTGGAGCCCCGAGGGCTCAGGTGAGTTTTGGATAGGCCACGAAGTGAATTTAGACTTAGAAAATAACTGTTACAGGTTCAGAGAAGTTGCAGGTCTCTAAAATGAGCTTCGCGGTCCGCGATGAATCTTCGCGACCACGGTGGGGTCTTCACGATCACGGTGGGGTTTTCGCGGTCAGCGGTAAACAAGGCCATATCTTTGTGGCCGTGCTCGATATTTCGCGGTCCGCGGTAGAGCTCCGCGGCCGCGGTAGAGCTCCGCGGCCGCGGTCATTTTTATGCGGTCAGCGGTGAGGATCTAAGAGGGGTATATATAAACGAGACTTTTCATCCATTTTTCACTTTTCAAAACCCTAAAACATAAGAGGTGATTTTCAAAACACTCTTTCTTCCCCAAAACACAAGTAAGTGATTTTAACTCATTTCTTTCACTCCTTAACTTCTTTTTACAAGATTTCATCCTAGAATATAGGGTTTTCATGGTGGAATTGGGAATTTTGGGTAGAACCTAAATATAGAAATTGGGGATTTAGACCTCAAATTGAGGTCTGATTCCAAAACCAATTGTATATCTGGGCTCGGGGGTGAATGGATAATCGGATTTTGATCCGAATTTCGGGTTTGGACCAAGCGGACCTGGGGTCGATTTTTGACTTTTTGGGGAAAACAAGGGAAAATCTATTTTCATGCATTGGAATTGGTTTATTTAGCAATTATTAACGTTATTAAGTAAATTATGGCTAGATACAAGCGGGTTGGTGGTGGAATCAAGAGGTAAAGCGGTAGTTGAGGCTTGATTGTGTTTGTGGCATTGAGGTAAGTGTTTGGTCTAACCTTAACTTGAGAGAATAGGAGTTGTGGTCTTATTTTCTATGTGTTAATTGTTGAGTACGACGTATAGGTGTGGTGACGAGTATCTATACGTCGGTGTCAAGCATGATTGTGAGTCTTATACTATGATTGTTGTGACTCCGTTATGTATTGTCCATGCTTAACATGATGACTTCTAATGTTGAACAAGGATCATGGAAGTATTCTTGGTAATTGAACATTTGAGAGCATCAGTTCAAGTTGAGAATTAAGTTGTGAAATAATTGTGAAAAAGAGAAGAGGTTTATGATATTGCTTCCCTTGCGGTGATATTATTGCTCATGATAGTGTTTCCCTTGCAGGGATATTGTTGGTCATGATATTGTTTCCCGTGCCGGGATATTATTGTAATACTATTGTTCCCTTGCCGGGATTCTATTGTGATTTTATTGATTCCCTTGCCCGTATTTCTTTGTGATTGTTGCTTGGATAAGGAAGAGTGTAAAAGCATGAAGGGTGATACCGTGCGTGATATTTGTGAGTGATTGTTAATGCATGAAGGATGATGTCATGCCGATATTGTAAATGTAAAAACACGAAGGGTGATGTCGTGCCATGATATGGGTGATAATGCATGAAGGATAATGTCGTGCCATGATTATGTGAGGTAAAAGCACGAAGGGTAATGACGTGCCGAATATATTGATTCTTATGTTGAGAACAAGAGTAAAAGCACGAAGGGTGATGTCGTGCACCTGTTATTGTTTCTCCTTATTCTTGCTTATAGTTGAATTTTGGTGTTCCGTATGCTTCTTTACTGAATTTCTGTTTGTACATGATATTCCCCCGAGCATGTTTCCCCTTCCCATATTTAACTGCTAGTTTATGTCGTTTTTATTTGAGATATATGATATAACTGCACAGGTTTGTTTGATAGTCTTGTCCTAGCCTCGTCACTACTTCGCCGAGGTTAGGCTCGACACTTACCAGCACATCGGGTCGGTTGTGCTGATACTACACTCTGCACTAAGTGCAAATCCCAGTGCTGGAGCATTTGGACCACAGAGAGGTTGTTGCCCTCAGTCCAGCGGAGACCCGAGGTAGACTTGCAGACGTCCGCAGGTTTTGGCGTCCCCTTCTATCTTTTCCATACTGTTTTTATGTACTTCAGGGACATATTTGTATCTATCTTTCACGACCACTGTTTGTAGTATTCGTAGACAGTCCGTGACTTTGTGACACCAATTCTGGGTAGAGTTGTATTGTTGGACTTCTCTTGCACTAGTATTTGGTTAAACTATTAGATTTCGTCTTCCGCATTTCTATTTATTATGGTTATTCCGTTGTTGATCACATGTTAATTCGTAACCGTTAAAAAGTAAAGGAAAAAGGGTAATAAATCTAAAATACTCGGCTTGCCTAGCTTTCACGAGTAGGCATCATCACGACTCCCGAGGGTGAAAAACTCGGGTCGTGACATTCGTAGGGTAATTTGAATCATTTTGGCGAAAGTTGGAAAAGTTGAAGTTTGGAAGGTGGAGAGGTTTGACCAAGAGTTGAATTTTGTGATATCGAGGTCGGAATGCGATTCTGAGAGTTGGAACAACTCCGTTATGTCATTTGAGACTTACCTGCAAAATTTGACGTCATTCCGGGTTGGTTTGATAAGAGGTTTTGCAGCGAGTTTTAAAAGTTGGAAAATTTGAAAGTTCATAAGTCTGATTCATCGTGTGATTCATAGTTTTGACGTTGTTTGATGTGATTTAAGGTTTCAAGCATGTCCGCGTTATGTTTTGGGACTTATTGGTATGTTCAGACGTGGTCCCGAGGGGCTCAGGTGCGTTTTGAGTAAGTTTTGGTTGTGTTGCGCTCGTTTTTTATGTTTCGACTTCGTTTCTTCCAGCATAAATGGTACCAGATTAAGCAAATGAGCTCCAATATATATTTTGATTGAAGCATTGGATCAATATCGTAATTACGGAGCCATAGCAAAAAAAAAAAGTCGAATTTGGACATCGTATGAGGAAGTTATGCTCATTTTAGTGTCGGAGAAGAGAGCTGGTACTGGTGCTTTGCAGATGCGAAGTTGGGTCCGCATCTACGACCCTGCAGGTACGAAAATTGGTCAACAAAAGCAGAAATTACAGCTGGAAATGCATAGGTGCGGATTTTTTTGTCACAAAAGCGAAAATCGCTCAGTATAAAAAAATCAGACCGTGTTATTTTGGTATTTCGAGCATATCTTGAGTTCTAGAGCTCTGATTGAGGTGATTTTTGCGGGAGACCCTCGGCTCAAAAAACAATAGGAGATGATATGTATGTCTTTTAACTTTATTCATAAAACATCTTAATGTTACTTGAGAATCCTAGCATTTGGTGTATTTAAATTTATACTTTATAATATGTATCCAATACCTATTTTTAATAAATCAACTTGCAAAATAAGCATGCGTGGCAGATGGCGTTAAATGCACTTCCTTCCTCGAAAACCATCTTAAAATTACAATGATGCCCGCATTCGCAGAGCCCAAAGAATTTTTGGGAGCGCGAAGCTTCTTGCCGTTCATCTGTCTATCTCGCTGGCGTTCTTCTAGTATTTTCAAGGGGGTCAGTATCTAACTATAATTTTTGTATTTTAGTATGATTACAGAAGTTCATTTTTGAATTAATCCATATTTTGATGGGAGAATTAGGGGTTTTTATCTTCTAAAGAGAATAATTAGGTTTTGAAAATCGATTCAGAGTCGGAATTGGATGAAATTAGTATGGTTGGACTCGTAATTGAATGGATTTTTAGATTTTGTAAATTTTGTTGGGTTCCAAGGTGCGGGCCCCGGGGTCGACTTTAGGGTTGATTTTTTGTTTTTGATAAAGATTGAAGCTTTATTATCTAGAATAGTCTCTTATGAGTTTTATTTATGCTTTGAAGTTATTTTGGTTAGATTTGAGTCGTACGGAGGTTATTTCACTCGAGAATTTCATTTTAGAGTAGCGGTCTAGCTTCTTTGAGGTAAGTATCTTGCCTAATCTTGTGTGGGGAACTACCCCTTAGGATTTGAGTCATTTATGCTAATTGTATCATGTAAAGTCCATGTACGCGAGGCGACGAGTACGTGCGAGAGATTATTTGTGGAAAATAAACACTTTAGGGCTCGTAGATCCTTATGTTCATTAGATATAAAGTTGTTTTATTATGTTAAGTTTTCCTATTTACTAGTTTCACCTCTATGTGTTTTATTTGAAATTAATTGCTTCATATTCCACTCTTATTGTCTATTCGACTCTTGTGTGCCTTAACTAAAGTTGTTGCCTCTTCGATTTTCATTCTATCCTTTCCTAACTCCTTATCTTTATTTGAAATTATTATAATCTCTTCTGTAATTGTTTATCCTTATTCGGAATTATCGACTGTGATAACTCCCTTGTTGTTGAATTACACTTATGTGGAGGTCATTGCTACACATTATCTCTTCCTTGTTGAGATATTGCTAGGTGTATCCTTATTTTCTGTTGTGTCTTTCCTTGTGAGTTTGTTTCTTCCGTTTCTTTGAGTTTTGGAATTTCTGAGTTGATTTATTTGTCATACTCTTGTGTTATTGTCATTGTTGATGGTGTACTTGTTGTTGTGGTGCATGAGGTTTCTATCATGCAGTTGTTATTGTGATGCACGAGGTTTTTGTCGTGCGGTTGTTATTGTGATACACGAGGTTTCATGTTCCATTCTTATTGTCTATTTGCCTCTTGTGTGCCTTAACTGAAGTTGTTACCTCTTCGATTGGCATGCTATCCTTTGCTAACTGCTTATCTTTATTTAAAATTATTATAATCTCTTCTATAATTGTTTATCCTTATTTGGAATTATCGACTCGTGATAACTCCCTTGTTGTTGAAGTGCACTTATGTGGAGGTCATTGCTACACATAACTCCCTTGTGATAACTCCCTTGTTGTTGTGATGCACGAGGTTTCTGTCGTGCGGTTGTTATTGTGATGCACGAGGTTTCTGTCGTGCGTTTGTTATTATGATGCGCGAGGTTTCTATTGTGCGGATGTTATTGTGTTGCACGAGGTTTCTGCCGTGCTATTATTACTATTGATATTTGCACATGTGACGTGACAAGGCGGGCTATAGATGTGGGTTGCTCATATGGCGAGACAGGGTGGGAACATTATTATGCATGTGTGGCGAGACAAGACGTGCATTTACTTTATTATTGTGCACGTAGCGAGACAAGGTGGGCTATGTTAGGGATTGATTTGTGATGACTTTTGATGGCCTAGGTGTATTCTTTTTATTGATATTTGTGTAGTGGCGCACTTACCTATGTGAATTTTATCTTGCGGAAAATTGTGGAGAAATATTTTACGTGCTGTCCATTTTCCCTATACTTACTAGCTGGCATGAACTATGATAGAACACTTGCACAAGCATACACGTAGTTATCACTCTTATCGGTTAAGAGGATGGATCTTGATACTGTTGAGTAATGATGCACACCCTTATCTACTTGTTTTATATGTGAGAGTGGCTCTATTGGCACGTGAGTCGTCAGTGCGGTTATAAATTTGTAATGAAGGAACAGGATGCCAACTGTTTAAGGTTCTGGAATTTAGACCCGTGACTTGTGGATATTCTGAGGTTTGGTACCTCGTGATGATTATTGGATAAAATTTGATGTGAAAGTGATTACTCTCATCCAGTTGCTACATGTTCTTCTTTTAAATTGTGATCGCCGGATTTAGTCTGTGTTCAGCTTACTTTACCGTGTTATTACTTATTGTGTTCCGCTGCTAGTTATTGTTTCTATTTCTTATTGCAAGTACCATATTATCGTTGTCATTATGCATAGTTTTATAGAGATATCATACTCTGTTAGTTCTCCACTTAGACTTGTTTAGGTTATCTAGTCCAGTAGGTGTCTTGACTGTCCCTCGTACTATTCCACTGAGGTTATTTTTGATACTTACCGGGTACCACTGTGGTATACTCATATTACGCTTCTGCACAATTTTTGTGCAGATCTAGGTATTTCGAAATTAGTTGATCGTTAGCTAGCTGTGTGGATTGTTGCTGTGGAGACTCAAGGTAAACCTGTTGCTGCGTTCGCAGGCTTCGGAGTCACCTTCTAGTTTTTGTATTGGACTATTTATCTTTATTTCGGAAGAGTTGTATTTAGAGGTTTTTTATCAAAAACTTTGTAGAACTTATGACTTGTACTACTGGTTTAGGGAGTGTAAAGTTGTATAAAGACTTCTAGTTTGAAATTTTTAGATGTTAGTTATATATTATTGTTATTTCAGTTAAATGTTAGTCTTATCTAGTCCCTAAGACTACGTGCCATCACGGTACTCAATGGAAAGAAATTTGGGTCGCAACATGAAACCATCAAAAGTGCTCTATCTGTCGCTAACTGTGGAGCATGCTCGAGGGGCGTCAGATTCAAATTACTATATACATTATCTATAGTTATCCTTCAAATTTCTGAGAATGAACGTGTAGTTTATATCTGTTGTAGTATTGAGCCTCCTGAAATCCAAAAACTCATATTGCCTGCTAGTATCACTTCAGGGCAGGGGCGGCGCAAGGGGCAGAAGGAGGTCCACCAGGAACTCTAAACCTGAATTTTATGCTTTCTGTATATAAATAGTATATTAAATTTTCTTTACACAACTCAAATGTTCAGCTTAGTGGTTAAGGGAATTTACTTTCTCTACGGTGTTAATATAGGTCTTTTGTTCGAGGACCACTAACTGAAAATATTAATATTAATATTAAAAAGTAATTCATCTACTATATATTTTTTCTTATTAGTGCTTTGTTATGT
Organism: Nicotiana sylvestris; assembly: GCF_000393655.2. Lineage (NCBI taxonomy): Eukaryota > Viridiplantae > Streptophyta > Magnoliopsida > Solanales > Solanaceae > Nicotiana > Nicotiana sylvestris. The sequence goes on from NC_091062.1 coordinate 6,357,184, forward strand.
TTTGATTGAAAATTTGTATTTGAACATGAAGTATATCGTTTTATACTTTTAGTTAGGATCTTTTCTTTAATAGTTATTTTTTCAATCTAATTTTTTGTTTAATGTAAGTATGATTTTTAATATTTATTTTTTTTTGCTCTTTCTTCCTTTAAATGGCTTTTGCACTAGCATTTTATTTATATTTTTTCTTTTGAAAAAAAAGAAGAAAAAAAATATTTCAAAACAACGTACTACCGCATTAGTTTTGATCTGACATAACTGTTACTTTAATGTGACAATAGTTTAATTTATATTTTGATTTTCAAAAAATTATGAACTAGTTTGACGAAATTTTTTATCGTCCACTTCTTTAAAATTTTGAATCCTCCTTGCCTAAAATCCTAGATCTGCCACTGCTTCAGGGTGCATTGAGAATGGGCATGTAATTTGAGCTAGAAACTCAGACATTGCCTGCTAGTGTGACACTCTTGTCTTTTCTAGTTTCTCAACATATTCATCTCTAACCTAACTAATCTGCAATCTTCAACTTTCGCATTCTCCTAATTTCTTATTCTTTCTAAACAAACAATAAATTAAGAATATTTCAAGACGGTATCTTATGCTATCAAAATTTATAATCTAGTTGTATGAGTAAGAATTTCACACACAATATAAGTATGAGTTTGATTCTCCTATTCAGGGACGAAACTATAGCCAGCGAAGCATGATCAGTTAACATCATTCGTTGAAAAATTATATTATATAGATATAAAGTAAAATATTATTTTTCATACATATACCAAATGTTGAACACGCTTAGCAAAACTTCTAGCTTCGCCAATACTGCAACTATTCATTCCTAAATTTCACAATTATAGATGTTGCCACACGAGAATAGATGGAGAGACAAAAAATAACATAGGATCAGAGAGGCGGAGCTAGGACTTGATGTTTATGGATTCGGAATTCTAGTCCTCTTAATTTACTGGGTTCTAAATTAATAATTTTGTACATATTCAATAAATTTCTCAAGACAACTATAGAATTTGGACCAAAGTTACTGGGTTCGATCGAAGCCGTAACTTAAAGGCTAGCTACTTCCCCGCATAGGATATGAAATCCTTGTTGATCCTTATCTCGTCTTGCTCAGCGAACCAACTTCAAACCGTGCATTATTTGGCTTTTATAATTAGCAGTTTAAATATTAACAGTTACTAATATTTAAAGTAACAGTTAATATAAATATTGGTTTCGTACATACCATGTGATATGTGATTTGATTGAAAATTTTCTTGTATGAAAACAACTGGGGGTAGTTGGCGAGGGGAATAATGAGTATTGTATTACATCTCATATTTATGGTAGTTACAAGTTGAAAGCTGATTTAAATCAATGAAATAAACATGTGTACAAGTATGTCTGAGTTAATTAAGGTTTCCAATAATATTGCTATATCTTTTACTTTTAACAGTTTGGTACTTAGTAGTCTGACTAATTCAGATTAATCGGATTAATGATTTGTGCGTTGGTGCATAGAGTCTAATAAAGGAGGTGTTAAGGTCAGAGATTGGATAACAATGGCGGATCTGTATTAAGTTTTTCAGAGAGAAAAATGAGAGAAGAACTTTGGGTAAAATTTTCTGTATTCCATAATAATCTTTTCGTGCCTCTAGAATGTTCCCTAGCCTATGTATATACAATGGGCTTGGTTTCTACTACAAAGAGCTATACCAAAAAAAAAACTACAGGGAAATAATTACAATGGGTCGTGGCCCAATACACTACTGGCCAATTACACATGTGGCCCAAATCAACTACAAATGTATTCCAAATGTATCATGTAACTCCAGCACCCCCACCCCTCAAGTTGGAGGGTGGGCACACACCCAACTTGCTAGACAATAGGCGATGCTGCAAACCTGTCAAGGACTTAGTAAAAATATCAGCCATTTGCGAAGAAGTAGGAACATGAGAGAGAGAAATAAGCCCATCAGCCAACTTGGTGCGGATGAAGTGACAGTCGACCTCAATATGTTTAGTATGCTCATGAAAGACAGGATTTTTGGCTATATGAATGGCCGCTTGGCTGTCACACAAAAGTGGAACAGGAGTAGTAATAGGTACGCCCAGATCAGTCAACAAACGAACAAGCCAAGCTAACTCTGCAACCACCTTACTCATTGCCCGATATTCAGCTTCAGCGGAAGATAAAGATAAAATGGGCTGCTTTTTAGACTTCCAACTTATGAGGTTGCCCCCTAAATGAATGCAAAACCTAGAAACAGACCTTCTAGAAGTAGGGCAAGCAACCCAATCACTGTCACAGCTAGCCAACAAAGAGAAGTCAGAAGAGTTGTTAAGAAAAACCCCATGATCAAGTGTACCCTTCAAATATCGCAAGACATGTAGAGCACCAGACATGTGTGTAATTCTAGGAGCCTGGAGGAACTGGCTAAGGTGCTGGACAGAGAATGATAAATCAGGCCTAGTGTGACTCAAGTAATTCAACTTACCAACTAAACTTCTATATTTATCAGGTTCAGGCAACAAGTCCCCAACATCAGCATGCAGTTTAAGTGAAATGTCTAAAGGGCCAACAACTTCAGAAACATCAGAACAATTATTTTCAGCAAGCAAATCATGTATGAACTTCTTTTGATGCAAGATAATACCTAAGGAATGATGAAGAACCTCAATACACAAAAAATAATGAAGGACTCCCAAATCTTTAATTCTGAATTGGGCATCCAAAAATGACTTGAGAGCTGAAATCTCAGACAAATCATCACCAGTGAGGATGATGTCATCCATATAAACAGCAAGAAAAATAGTAGAAGATGGAGAATTCTTAACAAATAATGAATAGTCATTCAATGAGTGAATATACCCTTTGGTGCAAAGAGCTTGTGATAACTTTGCATACCACTGTCGAGAAGCCTGTCTAAGACCATAAACGAATTTCTGAAGCTTGCATACCAAGGGAGCAGAACTGGAAGTTGAAGGAACTGAAAGCCCTGGGGGAATTTTCATGTTGACCTCTTCATCTAGGTCACCATGTAGGAAGGCATTTTTGACATCTAATTGAAATAAAGGCCAGTTGTTCTTAAGTGCAACAACAATCAAGCATCTGACAGTGCACATCTTGACAACGGGTGAGAAGGTTTCATAGAAATTAATCCCTTCTACCTGAGTTTCCCCTCTAACTATCAATCTAGCTTTAAACCTTTCCACACTACCACCTGCTCTATATTTAATTTTGTACACCCATTTACAACCTATGGGTTTCTTGCCAAAAGTTAATTCAACAATCTGCCAAGTCTTATTTGCCTCTAAGGCTTCAAACTCTTTGGCCACAGCTTCTTGCCAATCAGGGCTGGCAGCAGCCTGAGTGTAAGAATGAGGCTCTACTAGTGCATGTTGTGTAGCAGAAAAGGAGGAAGGAGTAGAGGAGGAAAGGGAAGAGGGAAGTTGTACAACATAGTCCTTCAAGTGAGAGGGTATGTGGTGTGTTTTAGAACTTTTTCTAATCACAGGAGATGGATGAGGTTGAGGTTCTGATTCATGTATTGGGAAGGTGGGCTGAACATGATCATGTTCAGGTGGTGAAGAAATATCAGGACCAGGAGCAGGATCAATTGGAAAGTAAGGTGCAGGTGAATTTGAACTATGTAGATTAGAATGTGTATCAAAAGAGTGTATGGGAAAGGATGTTGGAGTAGTAGAAGAAGAAGTAGAGTGTGTCAAGTGATAGGGGAATACAGATTCATGAAAAATGACATCTCTGGAGTACAAAACTGACTTGGTATTTAAGTTGAAGAGTTTGTAACCCTTTTTAGCATAGGGATACCCAATAAAGACACAAGGGGAAGCTCTTGGCTGAAACTTGTCTCTATTGCATTTAGGTACAGTAGCATAACATAGACAACCGAAAGGTTTCAAGTAAGAGTAAGAAGGTGGACTACCATAAAGAAGTTCAAATGGTGTCTTGTTGTGTAAAACTGAAGAGGGAAACCTATTGATAAGGTAAGTTAATGTTAAAACACAATCACCCCAAAATTTGGTAGGAAACTTGGATTGAAACAATAAGGCTCTTGAAGTTTCAAGTAAATGCTTGTGTTTTCTTTCTACCACCCCATTCTGTTGTGGGGTGTGAGGACAAGTTGTTTGATGGATTATTCCAGTGTCAGAAAAGAACTGAAGAGCTGAATTAGAAGATCCAAGCTCTAAGGCATTATCACTTCTGATGACTTTTACAGAAAGTTGCAATTGTGTTTTAACCAATGTTATAAATGCCTTAATTAAGCTAAAAGCATAGCTTTTGGAGCGTAGCAAATGCGTCCAGGTTGTCCTACTGTAATCATCAACTATGGTCAGAAAGTATCTTGCTCCAGAATATGATTGAGTGCGGTAGGGACCCCAAGTATCTACATGTAGAAGTTGAAACAGTGCATTAGAATGAGTAGAGTTGTTTGGAAATGACATTCTAGGTTGTCTTGCTAAAGGGCAAATAGGACAAATAAAGGACTGGTTTGCTGATAAAGAAGAAGAAATATAAGGTATATTTTTCATTTGTGCAAAAGGAACATGACCCAGTCTATGATGCCAAAGAACATCATTTTTATTTATATGTTGGTTACTGTTACAATTTGGTAATGAAACAGGATCATGAAGAGAATTCAGAACATCTACATGTGCATTCAAAGAGAAATTATGTACTTCAGCTATTGTATCAAAACTAGAAATAGATGAATCAGAAACAACAGGAGAAGGAATAGGTTGTTTAATACTGTCCATCACATTTTGGGAAGTAGATGCAGGGGAAGTAGGTTGGTTGAAGTAAAATTTGTATAGTCCATGGTCCATTCTACCAAGCTCTAGAAGCTTCTTCATAGAATGGGTCTGTAGAAGTATACAAGATTGGAATGTGAATAAAACATAACATCTGAACTGATCAGTCAGTTTACTTACTGAAATCAAATTATAGTGGAAAGAAGGTATGTATATAACATGATGAAAGTGAAAGAAGGCAACAAAGTAAGAGATCCAGTACAAGTAACTTTCACTTTGTAACCATTAGGCAAAGAAACTAGATAAGGGATAGGTAGAGGAGTAATATTGAAAAGAAGGTTCTTATTTGAAGTCATATGGTCAGTGGCCCCAGAATCCACTATCCATATCCTTCCAGCTACATTAGTCAACATGCGCACATTAGAGGTACCATTCAGACACATAGGTAGGGAAGAAGAACTACCAGCAAAGTTTGTTGAACCCATGATGACAGGTTGAGATGATGATTCGTTGAGACCAGATTGTTAAAGAAGGCTCATCAGTTGAGTATATTGTTCCTTGGTTAAACCAGGTATTAATGAATCCTCAACATGTGAAGGAGCATGATCAGAAACACCAGGAGGCTGCCCTTCAACAGTAGCAGTAGTACCAAACTTTTTACCTCTTGTAAACTTAAAGTTCTGAGGAAACCCATGCAACTTGTAACATTTTTTAATTAGATGGCCAGGCTTCTTGCAGTACTTGCAGAACAGTGAAGCCTTGTTGTGATCAGGATTGACCCTTTGATTATACTGATCAAATTTCAATTTATGAGAATATTGTTGTTGAGGGGAAAATTGAGGAGGAAGCTTGTTGGAATTTGCATGGAAAGAAGCTGATTCAGAATAAGCTTGTGGACTTGGAAGAACTTGTCTTTGTTTTTCATCTTGTAGTATATTATAAACATTATCAAGGGAAGGCAATGGGTGCATCATTAAGATATTGCTCCTAACTCCTACATAAACTTCATTTAGGCCCATTAGAAACTGATGAACTTTATCTTCTTCCTTTTCTTTCTTGAGACCTTCTTTAGCAGCACAAGCACAAGCATTAGCATGACTACTAAGCATAATCTCCAGTTCATCCCAAAGTTTTTTAAGCTTATTGAAGTAAGAAGCAACATCTAGGGATCCTTGATAAGTGGACGACAACTCTCTTTTAATCTCAAAAACTTTAGTCCCACTAACAGTCCCATATCTATTGTTTAATTGTTTCCAAATACTCTCAGCTGTTTCTGAGTATTGTACACTCTCAGCAATGTCTGGAGATAATTAATTGGTCAACCATGATATAACCATGTTGTTACACCTATCCCATTGTCTATATTGATGAGAGGTTTCAGTAGTTTTAACGCACGATCCATCTATGAACCCTATTTTATTTTTAGCAGACAGAGAAACTATCATATTTTGCTTCCAACCCCCAAAACTAGTCCTAGAAAAAGGAACACTAACAAGAGACACTCCCGGCACATCGGAAGGAAGTAAGAACAGAGGACTAGTAGGTTCAGGAACGTAAGGACCAATATTTGAACTGGAATCACCCATGATTGTCAACAGAAAGCAAAAAAAAATGACTGATCTTCAACAAATCTTAATTTCTTAAAACAGAATCAACGAATATAGAAAAATAGGAAAGAGTGTACCAAGCTTCTTCACGACCTGAAGAAGTAAAAAAAAGGCCTTGAAGATGAAATGCACAAAATTGCTGAGAACCGAAAACCCTAGCTTTCGAAGAAAATCCTCCAAAAAAAACTCCGATTGAAGAAAGAATCACACAAATTCCTTAGATGTTGATGACATTCCAATATAGGCGAGTAACGAAACCAGTAAAAGAGACAACAAATCGAAAAACTTTGACCACTAAGATCAGATGAAGGAAAATTCGGTGGCTAACGGAATAAGATCTCCAAAATCAACACAGCTAAGATTACGAGGTGAAGGATCGATGATTTCATGGCTCTGATACCATGTTAAGGTCAGAGATTGGCAACAATGGCAGATCTGTATTAAGTTTTCAGAGAGAAAAATGAGAGAAGAACTTTGGGTAAAATTTTTTGTATTCCATAATAATCTTTTCGTGCCTCTAGAATGTTCCCTAGCCTATGTATATACAATGGGCCTGGTTTCTACTACAAAGAGCTATACAAAAAAAACTACAGGAAAATAATTACAATGGGTCGTGGCCCAATACACTATTGGCCAATTACACATGTGGCCTAAATCAACTACAAATGTATTCCAAATGTATCATGTAACTCCAACAGGAGGAACCGCTTCCTATCGTAAATTTTGACAATTCTTAAGACTTGAACCCAAAATTTTTGATTAAAGGTTGATCTGTAATAGCCCAGCCCGCTAATGATATTGTCCGCTCTAGGCATGGGCCCTCACGGATTTAAAACGCGTCACTAGGATCTAAGGCTTGTTAACTTATATACCCAGCACCCCTCTTGTATTTTGCCGATGTGGGACTCTGTCTAAAGCAGTGTTACATACACCCCCTCTTATGGACTCAGCGTCATCGGTGAGGTTTGCCCCACCGTATGGGATTTACCTAGACTCAGCACTGAGGTTTGCCCTGCCTAACCGGGATTTCCCTAAACTGAGTTAAACTCTGACCCACCACCGGTCTTAGGAACAAGTTCTCCCAAGTAATCCTCATCGATAATTTACAGAAAATCGGACAGAGTTTCCCCTATTTTAGGACTATTCAAAAAAATTTATGTCTCATAAACAATTAACAACCAACCAGTATTTACCTAACTCAACCACAATCTTCATAAACTAACAAACAAGTTTTCACCAACACTACCAACCTTATAAATAAGATAATACTAAGCCCATCTCAAAAATACGGAAAGAAGTGCTAATACTAGTAACAAGTCAAATTTAATAAATGAATACTCCTGATACTAATAAAAATGACTATGGAGCGACTCTAAGAGTTCAAAAGAAAAGACAGTAATAATAAATAAACTCTTCACCCACACGAACAAGTGCGGGGCTCACCGGGAACGGTCAACTCGTGTACTTTAATTAATGAAATTCTGGCTCGCGTCAAATGCTTTCTCTGTATAAAAAAACAGCGGGAAGTGAGTCGCTAGCTCAGTCAGTAATAACACTTAACCACAACCGTTTTTTATTGGAGACAAGCCAGAAATACATGCTTGTATAATAAAATTCAGAAATTATCATAAAAATAAAACGCCCTTTCAAAATGGTAAGAATAACCAGTCTCATCATGTGTTTCCTGTAACAGAAATCAATTTAACAATTTGGTAATAAACTCGATAAGCACTGCATCAAATCAAATCTTTATGTTTGGGAGGTTTCCAAGAAAAGATCATGTAATCTGTATCACTATGTGGACCCCTTTGTAAAAGGAGTCAAATATAACTATAGGTCCCTACTCGATGGAAAACTGTAACTGTATGCTAGTTCTACCTTCCCACCAGCGAGGGCTATAACTGTAATCGGTAATCTGTAAATACAAGGTGCACCAGGTCTAACTAACCCGCCGTTAGCTACGGGATCCTTCAATGTCTACTCCCATTTATACTTGTCTTTGTAATCCATATATACTCGTAGAAAACATTTTAAAACAATATAGGGCATTTCGATTCTTATCAAATCATATAATTTTTTTTCGATAACAGTAATTCAAGTAACGGTAAAACAGATCTAGTGACAACGAAAATATTTAAAACCATGGTCTTCATCTCAAATAACTATTTCAGTATCATATCGAGTAAAAGACATGTCCCACATATAACTCAAAATAATCGGTAACATATTCATATAAAAAAATCATGTGTAAATCATGCAAGTTATGAAAACACAAATTGCGGTAAGGTTACTACTCACAATACTTGTGCCGAAATACCAACCGTCCCCACGAGCAATCCATACAACTTCTTAAACTACCTATACTATCATAAAACCAATCTATATATCAATCTTACGGACTACTAATACAATCGGTTAAATTCTGTCAAATTTAATTAATTCACTTATCTTATTTTTTTTTTTTCTTGGAATACAACTATTGACTCTCTGTCAATTCATATAGGCGTATTTCAATGAAAAGAAAGATGAATCATATTTTTATATCTTGCTTTACATTGTTACTACAATCTCTAAATGAATAAGAATTCAATTTGTTTGGAGGGCAAGAATAGTACTTGCTACAAAGTTCTTATAAGCATTCATGACTCCTCCACAGATTGCTAAAGATTAACAAAAGTTTTACATATCCTTCCTTGTTTTCACTCACTTTTAGCCAATCTGGTTATTTAACTCCAATCATTAAGATATATTCTCAAATTAGTGAAACAAAGTACCTTGAAATTTGAAACAAAATTGGCTGGGAAAAAACTTCCTTTTTGCCGCACCAAAGCTTTTTCCTCAACTCTCCTTGTGTACTTTGGCTTGTTGCCTTTCCTCCTTTTTTTTTCTAAACCTTGTTAGCACCAATTACTGCGTCTCCCTATCCCTAACCCCTTTTCTTCTTTTTGTTCCAGTGGGCTTTTGCCCCTCTTTTACTTGATTAGGTTTTTTTCCTTTTTTTTAAAGTTATGTTAAAAGACTAATATGCCCTATATAAACATGGGGTATTACATTCTCCCCACCTTAGGAAATTCGGTCCCTGAATTTAAAACAAGTCCATACCTGTTGTCTGAAACATATGAGGGTACTTGACTCGTATATCATCTTCCACTTCCCAAGTAGCTTCTTCAATAGTATGATTTCTCCATAAGACTTTTACGAACACTATTTCTTTTGAACGTAAGTTTCTTATTTGTCTATCCACAATAGCCATCGGCTCCTCCTTTTAAGAGAAATTTTCATTGAGCGGTATAATAGGTTCTTCAAGCACTCACCTGAGATGAGTCTGATATATATTTTCTTAGCATTGAGATATGAAACACTGGATGAATAAAAGATAATTCAGGAGGAAGTGCCAAACGATATGCCACAGCTCCTACTCGTACAGTCTTATAAAATCTAAGACTTAATTTCCCTTCTTCTTTTTTTCGAATCACACTACACCTTTCATGGGAGAGATACATGGTAAAACTCGATCTCCAACTAAAAATTTCAAGTCCTTTTTCCTTTTATTTTTTCGAATCACACTACACCTTTCATGGGAAGATACATGGTAAAACTCGATCGCCAACTAAAAATTCCAAGTCCTTTTTCCTTTTACCAACTAAAACTTTTGTCTTCTTTTAGTTGTGAGCAATTTTTTTTTTGCCAGATCAATTCGACCTTGTCAATAGCTTCTCGTACTAGCCAGGTCCCCATAAGTTAGTCTCACCAGCTTTAAACCATCGGTAGGAGAACAACATCCATTACCATACAATGCCTCGTATGGTGCCATCTGAATGCTGGACTGAAAGTTATTATGGTAGGGAAATCCATCTAAAGATAGATAGGCATCCCAACAACCTCCAAACTCAAGAATGCAATCTCTCAACATATCCACCAAGATCTGTATAGTATATTCGGACTTTGCGTTTGCGGGTGATAAAACTACTACTAAGATCTACTCGTGTGCCCAACGTCTAGTGAAAAGATTTCCAAATCGTGAAGTGAAGTATGATCCTCTATCAGAGATGATGGACAATAGAGCTCTATTGAGTCAGATAAATTTTCCGTTCATGTATATCTGTGCATATTTTTCTTTACTATAAGAGTTTTGACTAGCAAGAAATGTGCCTACTACATAAGCCAATTTACAACTTTCCCATATATAATCATACCTCTAATGGTTTAGATAATTTAGATATATATTTATTGTAATTCTATTGCATTTCTACTTCAGAATCTTGTGTTGTTGTAGTGGGCCTGTGAGTTGCAAGTGCTTGCCTTAACGTGCCGACATGTCAAATAGTTAGAAACAAAGTTAACAAATTCTTTTTTTTATTTTTTTGCATAAGCCATAATATTTTATATTTTCCATACAATACAAAATAGTACAGTTATATCTTCAGTAATTTCCTCCATCGGCATTGATAAATATTTATATTTGTTATGGTTTAAATATGCTTCAGGCTCTTGCACTATGTATAAATCTCATAGATTTCTTTGTATAAATAGTATCTCTAAATCATAAATGGAAATACCATTGTGACCGTCTCCAACTCATGAGTGGCATCATCCAACTTGTGCTTCTTCAACTTTATTGAAGCATAAGCTATTACACACCTATTTTGCATGAGAAAAAATCCTAATCCTACCCTCGAAGTATTACAGAACATCGTGAATCCTCTAGATCCTATTGGAATAAGGATAACACGGGTATGGTTTTCAAATATGCCTTGGGCTTCTGGAATATCGTCTTGCATTCCTACATTTACTAAAATTTGGTGACTTTCTATGTTAACTTGGTGAGTAGTGGTGCTATTCTAGAGGAATCCTATACAAAGAATTCTTGTAGTAGCTTGTCAAGCCAAATAATAAAAAATCAATCTCTTTAGGAGAAATAGGTCTCGGCCATTTAGGAAGTGCTTCTATCTTCTCAGAATCTACCATCTTTTCATTCTTAGATATCATGTGTCCAAAGAACACCATCAAGTCTAGCTAAAGCTCACACTTCAAAAACTTGGTAAAAAACTAACTTTTCGACAGTATCTATAACACAGTTTTTTTTTTCAAGTAATTCTTCGTGTTCTTTCTAGCTACAAGAATATACTAAATATCATAAATTAAGACCATGATACCTTTTTTCCAGAAACAACTTGAACACCATATTCATTATATCTATGAATGCGGCTAGAGAATTGGCCAATCCGAAAGGCATCACAAGTAACTCATAATGTTTGTACTGAGTTACAGAGGCTTACATCGAAATATCTTCATTTCTTATTCTAAGTTAATGATAAGCAGACTAAAGATCAATCTTTTAAAAGTGCAAGGATCCTTGTAACTAATCAAACAAGTCATCTATACGAGACAATGAGTACATATTGAATATTGTTATCTTAGTCAATTATATGTAGTCGATTTACATTCTTACAGACCTATTCTCCTCCCCCCCCTCCCCTTTATCTCTTTTTTTCCAATAATATTGGTGCTCCCCATGGTAAAACACTCTGTATGATGAAACTCGTATTCAATAGGTTTTACAATTGTTCACTTAGCCCTCTCGACTCCGTTAGTTCCGTATGATATAGTTTGTATGTCAGATGTCAGCTCAATATCGAAGTCTATTTCTCATATTGGAGGTAGTTCTAGTAAATCCTTAGGAATACATTAGAGAATCTCTCATTATGATACTTCTTCTTTTTTCTCAAACTAAGTGTTTCTTCTTGTGCCCCTTACCGTATCTATGAGATCCAAACAACCTTTCTTTTATAACTATTAAGTCTTCAAAATATATAATTTGCTCATCTCTAAAACCTATAATCCTTTTTTTTGGACAAAATTATAATTCCTTTTCTGGACAAAACTAGCTTTTAAAGTTCACCAAACCTAATAGTCTTTCCATTGTAATCGAGGGTAGCATGGTAAGAAGATAATTAATCCATATCCATCTGTACGTTAGAATCAACCATATCAAGTACAACTTGATTAGCTAGTGTTTACTTCTCTTAACTTGAATCTTAAAAGTTTTAAACACATGTCTAACTACTATAAATTTTCCACATATGTGGCAACCCAAAAAGGATCGCTTAATATCTGATAACGTTCTTGAATTTTAAATCTTCGATTCATATTAAAATCCATACTAAAAGATATTATAATCTCGATCTTCTTATGTGAGTTTTTGCACGCCTATCATGTCCATATTTTCAATCTTTCTGGTAAGTGCAACTGCTATAAAATAGGTTTAAGTCTTCAATCTTCATATATGTAGTTACTACCTTGTTTAAACAATTGACGAACCTTTCAACAAGCCTCTAAACTTAAGATGTTACTTGTATTCAGCTGAGAAAGTTTGGTGTTATATGTAATTATACCCAACGTCTAAATCAATCTCTTAAATGATCTAGCAGGCAAGTTCACGTCACAAACTGCCAAAAAGGAAGTGATTCATAAACACTTTAGTGAAATTATTCTCAAATTAGTTGTGTTGCTCTTGTTGGCATCTCTAAGAGTATAGTAGCATTTCATGTATTTGTCATGTTCTCTAGTCTTAAAAGTTGTCTGTTCCATAGACCTCTTCATGAAATATCTTATAACTCATAACGTGGTAAGTATTCTACTAAAACCTTTAAGGATCCTTTGAACTATCAAAAATAGTAAACTTAGTAGTTTCAATTTTAGGAACTTTATTAGGAATATTTTGTTGTTCCCTACAATCTTCTAGGTGCATGAGGACTTTAGAGCCCATATTTTGTTGCTCATTCTTCTTATGTTTATCCAAAAAGATCTCAATTTTTTTTTCTTTTTCATGGAGGTAAGTACTTTTTTGTGATAGCACTCCTCTATCGCAGTAATGGTAGACTAGTATAAATTTTCGAAATGGACTCTATTATGCATCTTTCCAGAAAGTACCTCATATGGCACAATGAACCTTTCACTGGTCTTAAATACTACTTATGTAGCATTTCTTTGCTTGGAGATGGTTGCATGTCCATTGGCGAAATTTGATGTCTTTGAAGTTTGAACCTCTAACCAAATTCTATTATAGGGTAATTGGTCCGAGCCATACACGAATAGGATAAGTAATGGTAGATTTAGTTATTTGGCCCTAATCGCCACACATGTACGGAGGAATAAGAAAGAAAGACAAGATACATCCTGTCACGCCCTCGCAGAATCACGATTTGCCGGCTACATAACCATAATTGAGATTCTACTATCGACGTGTGCTCCATTAGTCACAAGAATAACCTAAGGCTTTGATACCAACTTTAACAGCCCAGCCCGCTAGTGATATTGTCCGCTCTGGACCTGAGCCCTCACGGGTTTAAAACGTGTCACTAAGGTCTAAGACTTATTAACTTATATACCGAGCATCCCTCTTGTGTGTGAGACTGTCTAAAGCCTGGGGTATTACATGATCAAATACACATCTCATCACTAATGTGGTCCATGGTTCTAGTTTGAAAATATACTAAGAAGTAAGAAGTAACAAATAAAAAATTAGGAGAATGAAGACGAAAAGAATTACACAAATTAGCAATTTTGTAAGTTTCTTTGTTCACAAATTATGCATACTAACAATAACCAAAAAATGAATTCTGTAGACTTATGAGGTATTAGCGAATGACCTTCTAAAAAGTCTTAAGTTATATCATTATTCATAAGTTAAGTTTATTCAGAAAAATAATTTCCTACAACTATTACAAGTTAGAAAAAATTGCTAAGATCTTATGAATTTTACTTATATCTAATCATGCATTATTTTTTCATCGGTCTTGTGTAATATCTATATTTATCTATACTATATTAAAAGCTCGAAGGTCCTATCGAAATGTCGTTCGTCTTTTTTACCTTTTGAAAATTACTTTCACACTAGACAAAATAATTATTTAATTAATTTTTCAATATTTAGAAAAGAAGAATTAATTATTTTTCTAATATTTAGGAATTTGAAATCAACTAGATTTTGTGTCATAAATCCTTTCATATTTGAACTATGTAATATAATAAATTTATAAAAGAAGGATAATAACACATGGGAATCACATTATAACCTCCGCCCAAATTTAAGTCCTTTTAGATTTAGGAGTCCCTTTTTCACATATATTTTGGAGTTAAATAAAGTTATTTTAAAATTTCATGATAGAAAATCTAAGATTTAAAAAATAAAAAACTAGGAATTACCCCCCACTCCCCCCCAAACAACAAAAATTTTGAACAAATATTCTTTTTATAAATAATGATCGTATAATTTGTTTTAAACATTTTCAATATTTGCATATTGGCTTATATTTTAGTATAACAATGATAACTTTTATATAGCAATTTCTTCCCATCATTCATTTAGGTACGCATACTTAATATTTCTCAATTTCACAAACTTACACTTTTATTTATGATAACTCAAACATAATTTTAGTAAAAATATTTGCATAATTATTTTAAAAATATTATTTATTTAGACAGGGTACACGCGCAACGCGCGTATCGTAAAATTAGTAATTAAAAATGTACTTGTAATGGATCATAAAATCTACCACAATTATTTTTTGTTAATTAATTTGCTGGCAGAAACAAATAACAAAAACAAAATGTGTGATTTGATAGAAAATTTGCTTCTACGAACATAACAGCTGGTTGGGGGGGGGGGGGGATTTTTTTCTCTTTTCTTTTCTGAAAAAAAAAATGATTATCGAACTTCATGAACCGCCACTAATTCGAGTAGAGGCTAAAAAGAATAGTAGACATTTACATGCACCGGTGGTTATAACTAACAAGTTTTAGGGTACAAGCTGTATTGGGAAAATTGAGTTTAAATATTGAAGTGATTGGAAGATGACGTGTCATGACACAAAGGCTCGTCAAAGAATGATGATTGGCAAATAGGCACGAATTGCAATAGATACGAGCAAAGGTACAAGTAGAGGCACGAGCAGTTATTCAAAAGACTCAACGCTCGTACCTATTTATACCCAAAAATCAAGGAGAATGAATCTGACAGCACAAGAGAGTACAGATACAGTATTTAATAAGCATTAAATACTAAAAACGTTAGAGAATCTGTATTAAATGACAATGATTATATAACGTAGCATTTAATGCATTTAATTGTCTATAATGGCCTTATTATGACAAAGGTAAAACGTATATCTTTGAGATAGCTATAAAAAGGAGAGAATGGATCATTTGTAAGAACACGAGAAATCATCTGAATATACTGGTTTACTTTGTTTTCTTCTGTCTATCTTATTGTTATCAAAATCAATTTCCCTTATTCATTTTTGATTATCAGTAACCCGAGTTCTTCTAAATTAAAGCTTTGACCGAAGTTCTACTTTTTGGTTAAATTAGTTCCGCTACCGGGAATCTGATAATCTACTTTTTCTTAGCCTAACCTTTTTTGTTGCATCAACTATGTCGAACATCAATGACAACACCCAAGGAAACCGAGGAAACCAACAACTCCAGGAGAATCCACAGGATGATCACACCCCAATCCCTTCTCCACAAAGCTCCCCTCAACGGTCTCGAGAAGGCACTCTTGATGGATCTCATACAAATGGAAACGCTCAATTTGAAAATGATGAAGCTATCAATGAAGCTTTGCAAAAGCTAATCTCTCAACAGGTCAATAAAGCTCTTGAGGCCTTTGTCAGTCAGTTACCTATTACACCACCCACACCCACTCCAAATAACAATACTTTGGAAAACCCTCATTCTAGGCTTGCTAATTCAGGCAGTAGTAGAATCCCCAGCGAGTCACGAGAAGGAGAACTAGGTAACTTAGTCAATTCTGATTTACAAAATTTAGTACTAACATTGCAGAAACAGCTCAAGGAGAAAAGTGACCGCATAGAGCAAATACCTGGAGTACCACCCGTAATCAAAGGGATAGATATGGATAAATATTCACAACAACCTTGGAAGCCAAGTGCTGCTCCCCTCCCAATTCCAAAGAAGTTCAAAATGCCCGATATTCCAAAATACGATGGAACAACTGATCCACGAGATCACGTGACTGCATTCACAACAGGCGTAAAAGGCAACGACTTGACCAAACAGGAAATTGAATCAGTATTGGTCAAAACATTCGGTGAAATACTCACTAAGGGAGCATTAACATGGTATTCTCTTTTACCCGAAAATTCCATAAATTCTTTTGTTGAGCTTGCAGATTCATTTATCAAAACACATTCGGGAGCTCAAAAAGTCGAAAAAAGAATGAAAGATATTTTCAAAATCAAGCTAGGGGACTCAGAGTTGCTTAGAGAGTTTGTGGATAGGTTCCAGCGTGAAAGAATGACGTTACCGCGTGTACCTAACAATTGGGCAGCTATAGCCTTCACTAGTAATTTGAATGAAGAAAGCTCAGAAACCACGAAGCGACTCAAGGAAAGTATTCGTGAATTCCTAGCAACAACGTGGAATGACGTTTACAACAGGTATAGCACGAAGCTAAGGATAGAAGAGGATATTATCTCACAATCTCAAAAAGAGGAAAAGGTAAGTTCGAGACGGGCGGAAACCGAAAAAAGGTCCGGTAAAAATAGGTACGAACCATATATGGGCCTAGCAGGAAACAATTCACGATCAAAACAGGACAATTCAAGGTACGATCATAGATCGAGGAATAGAGAGTCGGGCTCATCATCAAGATTTGGGAATGATCGAAACATGCGAGAGTCGCAGGATGATGATAGAAACTTGAAGGCAAGATTCGGCGGTTATAATTTTAATGTGAGCACTTCCGAGCTCGTAGCTATTTTAAGAAGCATGGGTGACAAGGTGCAGTGGCCAAAAGAAATGAGATCGAATCCAAACAGGCGCAATCCTGATCACTAGTGTGAATTCCACAACGATCATGGTCATAAAACGACAGACTATAGGTTGCTACAAGGCGAAGTTGATCACCTATTAAAACAAAGGTATCTCACATAATTATTCAGTGAGAAAGGTAAGCAAGCATACATGAAGAATAGGCAGGAGCCCCCTAAACCACCTTCTCCCAAAAGGACTGTTAATGTTATAAGCGGAGGTGAAGACATCAATGATGTGACTTACACAGCAGCCAATAAATTTCCATAGTCACAATTACCCACGGGAAGCGGGTACGACATGTCTTAGAGGAAGAAATTATTATGTTTGATGATGCAGATGCGGATAGCGTATTATCTCCACATAACGATGCACTGGTAATATCTCTACTTGTACATGATACTAATGTGAAACGAGTTTTGATTGATCCAGGTAGTTCCGTGAACATTATTCCGCTAAGATTACTACGCGAGATGCAAGCTGAAGATAAATTAATTCCAAAGGCGCATACTTTGGCTGGATTTGACAATTCCAGCATCGTGACGAAAGGGGAAGTAATACTTACTACATTCGCAGAAGGAATTATCAAAGATACAAAGTTTCAGGTGGTAGATATGGAGATGGCTTACAATATGATTCTCGGGAGACCATGGATCCACGAGATGGATGTCCTTCCGTTGACCTTACACCAAGTAATTAAATTTCCATCACCATGGGGAATATGTCAAATCCGTGGGTATCAACAAACATCCAGGAGCGTCAACTCTGTAGCAGATTCAAGTATGAGAAATGAAGAAAAATAGCAGTTACAAAATCCAGTTGAGGGTACCACAATGCAAACCTCAACTGAACAAGGGCAAACAAATGTGGACTCAAGTCCTGATGCCATTCAAGAACCAGAGAAAAACGAAAATATCAAAACAACAATTGAAGAACTGGAGGCTATAGTGTTATCCACAAAATGGCCTGAAAGGAAAGTCTATGTAGGGTCCAATCTAAGCAAGGACTTGAAAGGTAAGTTGATTGAATTTTTGAAAACTAACGTGGATTGTTTTGCTTGATCCCATTCTGATATGACAGAGATACCACCGAAGGTAATGACTCACAAATTAAATGAAGACCCATCATATCCGCCAGTCAAACAAAAGAAGAGAAAGCAAGGAACTTTCAAAAATCAGGTGATTCAAGATGAGGTCCAAAAATTACTAAAAATTGGGTCTATCCGCGAGGTAAAGTATCCTAATTGGTTAGCCAATACTGTTGTGGTACCGAAAAAGAATGCTAAATGGCGAGTTTGTGTAGATTACATAGACCTTAACAAAGCTTGTCCTAAATATTCTTTTATATTACCACATATAGATCAACTAATTGATGCTACTGCAAGACATGAATTGTTAAGCTTTTTAGATGCGTATTCAGGATACAACCAGATCAAAATGGATCCTATAGATAAAGAAAAAACTTTATTTATAACAGACAGGGGGACTTACTGTTATAAAGTAATGTCTTTTGGTCTCAAAAATACTGGTGCAACATATCAAAGACTAGTGACCAAAATGTTTCAAGAACATTTGGGAAAGACTATGGAGGTCTGTATAGACAATATGCTCGTTAAAACTCAACATTCAGGAGATTATATATCACACTTGTCTGATACGTTTAAGATCTTGCGAAAATTTAATATGAAATTAAATCCTGAGAAATGTGCATTCGGTGTTGCATCAGGTAAGTTTTGGGGTTTTCTTGTTTCTAACTGTGGTATTGAAGTGAATCCCGCATAGATTAAGGCCATTGAAGAGATCCCTGACATGCTTACAAGTAAAAAGGAAGTGCAGAGGTTGAAAGGAAGAATTGCAGCCTTGGGGAGATTCATTTCCAAATTATCAGAAAAGTGCTTTAAATTCTTTTCAACTCTTAAAAAGCAAGATCAGTTCGAATGGACTGAGGAATGTCAATAGGCACTCAAAAATTTGAAGACATACTTATCAAATCTACCGTTGCTCGCAAAACCAAAAGTTGGGGAAAGATTGCTCATCTACCTTGCTGTCTCCGAAGTAGCGGTAAGTGCTGTGTTAGTTCGTGAAGATCAAGGTAAACAATCTCCGATTTATTATGTCAGTAAATCTTTATTAGATGCGGAGACGCGGTATCCTCAATTGGAAAAGCTTGCACTTGCACTAATCATGGCATCTAAGAAATTAAGGCCTTATTTTCAATGTCACCCTATTGTTGTAGTAACTGTTTATCCATTACGCAATATATTACACAAGCATGAGTTGTCAGGTAGATTAGCCAAATGGGCTATAGAATTAAGTGAATATGACATCATATACCAGCCTAGAACCGCGATAAAATCTCAAGTGTTAGCAGATTTTGTGGCTGATTTTAGCCAAGGAATGCAATTGGAAGCAGAAAAAGAATTACAAGTGTTCAACGGATCTAATCCGAGAATTTGGACCTTATTTACTGATGGTTCATCTAATGTGAAGGGTTCAGGCTTGGGAATTGTTTTGGTACCACCTACGGGTGAAACCATTCGACAAGCCATTAAATGGCATTCTATAACTAACAATGAGGCAGAGTATGAAGTTGTGATTGCAGGTTTAGAACTAGCACGAGAACTCGGCATTAATCAAATTGTAATCAAAAGCGATTCGCATCTCGTAGTTAATCAAATGTTGGGGACTTGTACGGCCAGGGAAGCACGGATGCAGCAGTACTTAGAGAAGGTCCGGGATCTGATCAGGCAATTCCAAACCTGGAAAGTTATGCAAATACCAAGAGATGAAAATGTCGAGGCGGACGCCCTAGCTAATCTCGCATCTGCAGTAGATGTGGCAAGCAATGAAAATGCTTCCGTAATTCATTTGTTTCATTCAGTACTCGATCCAGACAAAATGAGGTAAATTTTAATAACTTAACATGGGATTGGAGGAACGAGATTATTGCTTTTTTGCAGTATGGAACCGTCCTGAAGACAAGAAAAAAGCTCACGTGCTTCAGAAAAAGGCTGCTCGATATTGTTTAAAGCAAGGAAATCTTTATCGAAAAATTTTCGGTGGTCCCTTAGCAAGGTGCCTCAGGCCTTCTCAGGCGGAATATGTAATGAGAGAAATATACGAGGGGCATTGTGGGAATCACATCGGAGGAAGATCATTGGTAAGAACCATGATTAGGGCAGGTTATTATTGGTCTAAAATGGAAGAAGAAGCAGAAAATTTCGTGGCTAAATGTGATAAATGCCAAAGATACGGTAATAACATGCATAGACCTGCAGAGTTGTTACATCCGGTCATTGCACCGTGGCCATTTATGAAATGGGGGATGGATATCGTGGGTCCACTACCACAAGCAAAAGGACAGGTAAAATTCTTGCTTGTAATTACTGACTATTTTACTAAATGGTTGGAAGCAGGAGCATTCAAACATGTGCGAGAAAACGAAGTTAGAGATTTCATTTGGCAAAATATCATATGTCGATTTGGTGTGCCAAAGGAAATCGTGTGTGATAATGGCCCTCAATTTATAGGCGCACAAATCACAGAGTTTTTTCAAAGTTGGCAGATCAAAAGGATTACATCCACACCTTATCATCCGGTAGGTAATGGACAAGCTGAGTCAACAAACAAAGTCATTATCAACAATTTAAAGAAGCGCTTGGAGGAATCCAAAGGTAATTGGTCAGAATTGCTACCTGGTATTTTATGGGCGTACTGCACAACAGCAAAAACAAGTACGGGAGAAACACTATTCTCATTGGTTTATGGAGCTGAAGCCTTAATTCCAGTTGAGATAGGAGAGCCAATCACGAGGTTTACACAAGCGTCAGAAGAATCCAATGACGAAGAAATGCGCATAAACTTTGATCTACCTGAAGGAAAAAGGGAAGTTGCATTAATAAGAATGGCAACACAAAAGCAGGTCATGGAATGATACTACAATCGAAAAGCGCGTCTAAGATACTTCAAGATTGGGGACTTTATGCTCAAAAAGGTTTTTCAATCTACGAAGGCGGCTAATGCGGGAAAATTGAGTCCAACCTGGGAAGGACCCTACAGGATTCATGGTATCGCAGGAAAAGGAGCATACGAGCTGGAAACGATGGATGGCAAGATACTACCTTCACACTAGAATGTCGTTCACCTGAAGAGATACTATTTCTACGGAATACCCACGGATAGGTATCCATATTTTAAAATTTTATTTTTGAATTGTTAAAAGTTTACTAACGATTTAAGATGATAGGCAAAAAGCTAGCCCGTACTAAATGATGAGTCACGACCTGCAAGGCACGTGGAATAAATTAAAATTCCCGGTCTAGGGTTACAACTATTCTGATAGATATTCAGACGGGTTAAGCAGTCTTCATCTATAATCGCACCTCTGAGTCCGATGTGTTTTTCCTTTTCAAGGAAAGGACCAAATGAGAGGAACAATCAAGTGTTCGAGACTTCATACTTCAAAGCTCAACACTTGGAGGACTATATAATATACATAGACATGTGTATAAAAAAGGCAAAGAAGATTGGGAAATAATCAAAGTTCAAGACTGAGAAATTCATTCATTGAATGAGTCAAGTACAGAGTAAAGTCACGAGCTAAGGCCAAACCTTATCATAGTTAGGGTAAAGGCAATGTACTGAAACGGGTTATAAGGAAAAACCTTGTGTTCATTTTCTTTTTTGAAATCTGTTATAAGGAAAACAGTTGCGAGAAAGTTATAGAAGTAATTCAAATACATGTAAAGTGTTATTCAAAACTTGACAAAAGTTGAAATAAAAACTCGTTGTCGTACATTAACACCATTATGAAGTTGAGACGTCTTCTTCATTAAGTGTCGAATATAAAAGGGTCCTCTTTTATAAAATCCATGATTAATTCAAGTATTCATAAAGTTAACAGAAGCATTTTTGAAGAATAAAAATGCAAGTTATTCAGTAAGTCCTTAAAAATAAAGGCAAGAATAAACAAAACAAAAGTTCAAACATCAACGAAAACTTCTTAATATTAAAAAGTTTAGACTAAGTATGAACTTAGTCATAAACCAAAAGTTGTTTATACAAAGCGCCCCATAAAAGGTCTGGGGACTTAACATTTTCAACAAACCCTTAAAAGACCAAGGGTCACAATCACATACCACTAAAAGAAAAACACACACAATGGAATTCAAACAACATAAACTTTTTACTGAGAAGATGAAGGAACTGAAGCAGGGACATCAACAACAGCAGGCTCAACTTGACTTGAAGGAGTGGGGATACCCGAATCATCTTCAAAATTTTCAGAAACTTCAGCCACGGAAGAAGAAAAATTTTGGTTCTGCTGAGTCTTATCAATAGTCTCTTTGATCTTGGCTAACTCAGATTCCAAGTTAAAATTCTCCTGGCTAACTTCAACGAGGGTATCATGGCGAGAATTTAAAAACGCCCAACTCACTTCAATGGCGGTTTTATCTTCAGGGATCTCGTAATCTCTTTCCCAGTCAGCAATTTTATTTCTTAACTTTTCATTTTCAGCCAAGCAGATTCATAAGAAGCTTGAAGAGAAGCGTGGGAATTTTCTGAAGAACAAACCTTATCAGAAGATACCCGGAGGTCTTCTTGAGTTTGAGTCAAATTCTACACGAGTTCACCAGCATATGCATCTTTTTCACCCAAGAGAGCCTTCAACTCTCTGATTTCTTCACTTGCCTTGGAAAGTTGCTCGGAAAAAAAGGTTTCCAGACGAGTCTTTTCCTTATCTGCTTGATTTAAAGAAGCTTTTTCATCTGTCAACTCTAAAGTCAAAGCCCGTACCTATTGCTCTAAGGTAAATTTACTTTCTTCTAATGTTTCCACGTCGATCTAAAGACTTTCACACTGTTCCTTCCAATTATCCGCCTCCACTTGGTAGTCACGAACTAATTGCTCTGAGAGGATAACCCTTTTTATCGTCTCCGTACCAATTAGATTGACCTAAAAACAATAGGTGAAAAAATGAGAATCCTGAAGATAGAAAAATGACAAAGTAAAGCTTGAAAAAGGAATACCTTTAAAGAAGCATGCACTATATCATTCATCAAGGTCACATAACTATGGTTATCAAGCTTAGCTCTCTCAACTGGACCAATCAAAGGTTTTAGCCATACGTCAGCTTGACCTGATTTCCTTAAAAGGTTACCTTCAGCGGGGACTTCAATGGTAACTCGCCTCATAGCACCACTCCTACTTGAAGAACCAACCTCTGTGTAAGGAGTAGTTGAAGGAGGAGTAGTTGAGAGAGGAACTGTGGAAGCAGTCATAATAGCCTGGGGAGGAATGGTAACAGCCACGACTGGCAAAGGAGGAATCACAGGAATGGGAGTAGAAAAAGAAGCAATAGGTGCTTCATCAGAAATCGACCTAAATGTTTACCACCAAACCCGCGGTTAAAAAGTTGCTCAACTGAATCATGAGCAGCAAAGGAACTTCATCATCAGGGATCGTCACCAGGGCTTCAATAGACTCGGTAAGAGGAACAGAACGAGGGGGGATGCTTCATCATCAGAAATGATTCGCCTACGATCTCGTGGCCTTTTTACCAAGGAACCCCCATCTTCCTCTTCTTCAGATTTTTGGTCACTATCAGCTTTCTTTTTCGATAAAGAACCCAAGATTATCTCTTGGGCTCTTTCCAAAGAAATACGGGAAGCCACGACCGCCTCGACACTAATCCCTCGAATAGCAAATCCTGATAAAAAGAAGGATTAAAATAAGTTCTGGGAAAAATAATAAAGAGTTAAATAAAAAATAAAATTCAAACTCTTACCATGAGTTTTCACTTTCCAGCCAAATCGTTGGGAAAAATTCTTCCAAGATCTACCCTCCATTGGGGCTGTATTTAACAACTTTCCTACCCAACCACGGAAATTGGGAATTTCGTCAACAATTCTCGTGGTTGCTGGAAAAGAAAAGGAAAATTAGAATAATGATCATCAAAATTGAAGAAAAAGGTACGAGAAAGTTATTAAAAAGAAAACTCACGTGCAAAATTTCACTTCTCGGGGAAGAGAACATTTTCATCACCCACTAAACCAACAATGGAGGCAGCAACAAACCTGGCATACCAGCCACAGTCTCTGTCATCTTCTGGACTAACCAGAACTCTTTTTCTCCTTGCTACTAAAGTAAAACAAACTTGGCGAAAGAGTCTGGGAGAGTAAAGGTGAATTAAATGGGCAAAAGTGAAAGGCACACAGGCCATGTTAGTCAAATGCCTCAAACAGGCAACAGTCGTCCATACCATAGGGCCAATTTGACTTAAACAAACATCGAAAAATGACAAAATTCGAGAATAACAGGATCAATAGCAGGTTTGAATCCTAATGTAAAAGGATACGTACAAAACAAAGGAAAATCCAACTAAATAGGAGGTGATTCTTTGATTCGCGTTGGGAACTATGATAGGGAAGTCATGACTCCAATGACAGTCTTTACGAACTAAAGAAATCAGACCCTCTGTGATGTGAGTTGGATAGATATCAGCACGATATAAAGAGGACACTTGGTTTCTAAGGGACTCTCTATCATTATAGAAAGATAGTTTCGCAGGAACTATTTCTTCTACTGTAGGTTCACGAACAGGTTCAGAGTATTCCTTACCTCTAGAAGAAGATCTTTGAGAAAAAGAACCTCTGGTTCTAAAAGAAGGGCTGAAACTAGATGAAGGAAGAGAAGAATCCCGTATGGATGAAGACCCTAAATTACGAAGTCTACCTCCTCTTCTGCTTCTGCTAGGGGAAAGAGAAAAGTTATCAACTATGGGGACTCTTCTAGGGTTAGAGTTTAATGAAGACATGATAGTACGAGGAGGAAGCAAACAAAAATTCAAGAATTGAATATTCAGAGAACTTTATGTGATAACGACAAAGGCAAAAAACTATATTTATACTAAGAAGCAACCGTCAAAGGAAAAGGTGCAATGATGAAAAAGTCATAATGAGAACTGCCGCTTCGTAATTGGTGAAACCGTAAAAAAAACTTAAAAAATGCTGCAAAGTTGCAGAGCCAATAAAAGGGTGCCACGTGTGATAACCATTAAATGGAAGTTACAATTGAAGCGTCGATTCTATCGTAGCATTAATGGCAGCAAATATTCCCGCTTTAATAAAATTCACTTCCCAAATATTCAATTGATGAATAAATGGCAAGTGGGGGGACTATCTGTATTGGGAAAATTGAGTTTAAATATTGAAGTGATTGGAAGATGACGTGTCATGACACGAAAGCTGGTCAAAGAGTAATGATTGGCATAGAGGCACGAGTTGCAATAGATACGAGCAGAGGTACAAGTAGAGGCACAAGTAGTTATTCAAAAGACTCAATGCTCGTACCTATTTATACCCAAAAATTAAGGAGAATGAATCTGACAGCACAAGAGAGTACAGATACAGTATTTAATAAGCATTAAATACTAAAAACGTTAGAGAATCTGTATTAAATTACAATGATTATATAACGTAGCATTTAATGCCTTTAATTGTCTATAATGGCCTTATTATGACAAAGGCAAAACGTATATCTTTGAGATAGCTATAAAAAGGAGAGAATGGATCATTTGTAAGGACACGAAAAATCATCTGAATATACTGGTTTACTTTGTTTTCTTCTGTCTATCTTATTATTAGCAAAATCAATTTTCTCTTATTCATTTCTGATTATCAGTAACCCGAGTTCTTCTAAATTAAAGCTTTGATCGAAGTTCTACTTTTTGGTTAAACACGAGCGTCGTGCGTGTACCCCATGTCACACCACCGTTTTCCGCCCCCGCGGGGGGGGTACAGGGGAGTTTTTCCAATTAAAGGACAATCGAAACGGGATTTATTTATTTATTTCAGAGTCGTCACTTGGGGGATTTAGGGTGTCCCAAGTCACCAATTTTAACGCCGAATCGAGGAAAAGAATGACTCTGTATTACAGTCCGCGAACCAGAAATCCGGATAAGGAATTCTGTTAACCCGGGAGAAGGTGTTAGGCATTCCCGAATTCCGTGGTTCTAGCACGGTCGCTCAACTGTTATATTTGGCTTGATTATTTGATATAATACGTATTATAAACTTATGTGCAAATTTTATCCTTTGGCCGCTTTTATTATTATATTTTTAAAGAATGTGAACATCGTTTAAAAAACATGTCTTTGGATTGCGTCACATAAAATGCATCCACGATCCGGAACGTATTTTTATTCAATGTTTTGGGATTTGGATTTGGGTCGCATAAATGCGTACCCGTGTTTAAGAATGTATTATTATTATATCGCGCCTAAAGCGATTAGCGCTTTATTACTTTGGGGAAGGCCGTGAAATTTGCTAAACGGCCCATCCCGAAGTTTAAGTAATCAATTAAAATTTTATGAGGGCCCCACAATTTGTGTTTTATTTGGCAAGGCTCGTCTCATCTTATTTTTAAAAAAAGACAGTCCTAAAATACTTACATTTTCCTATTGAAATTTGTCTCTACAAAATAAAAGAAAAAATATCTTAATTTATTTACATGCTTGAGTTGTTATAGATGAATTTTGAATATGATTCATAAAATCTGAAAATGATGCAAACATGACAGTCCGTTGTCACTGCAGGCCCAGGCCCAACGTGTATGACATAAAACTAAACCTGGGCCGTCTTATTCACATGTTATTACCTAGTTACATTATACTAGGCATACTATCAGTTTGTCAAATTAAAAAAAACTTAGCAATCTAATTTTAATCCTAGACCATTTACATGCTGAAATTAACCAATATTTTTTAACTAAACAATATTTTTACCAAGTTCCTACTAGATGGCCTATTCGTTTGATTTTTTTTACTTGACGGAGTTACTACACCATTTATTTATTTTTGGCAATATGTAGATAGTTCAATCGTTAAGCTATCGTCGGATGTTCCACTATATGTATTAAATAGCTACACGATTCTGATTTTTTGCAAACTAAATAAATTATACATACAAATAAAATTCAGAATATAATTAAAGCTAATTCAGAATTTCAACTCCTCATTTTTCGTATTCATGCTTCATATTCGGATTACAATAACCAGCGTGTCAGATGTGTACCTGATATTGGAAGCAAAAGAAAATGAAGATGAGAATCAGCAGCAGTAATAACAGTACAACACAGCAACAACAACCCAGCAACAGTAACAACCCAGTAACAGACCGGTGGAGTAGTAATCCCAAAACAAATGCTTCCAACTTTTATGAACAACAATTAATTCTGATTTCAAACAATGAAAGAAAGCAGAAGATTTTTTTTTAGTTTTTTTTTATTTTGAAAGTTTAAATATTTTTTCGGAATTTTCTCTCTCGTAAATGTTCAGCCCTTTTTTCTCTCTCTTATTCTCTTTCTGTCAGATTTTTTTTTCTATCTGTATTCTGTTCTTCTTTTTCAGATTTCGTTTTTTCTCTTCTTCCCTTCCGTCTTTTCATGTGTCTTTCAAGACTTCCTATATATAATCCCAACCCTTTAATCAATTAAAATCAATCCCTTTCTCTACCAAACCCATTATCTTCCCACTCATCCCCATTACATTAAATAAATATATCACACCACCCCATTATATTTTGTCCCCCATGCCTAACATAAACAAATACAAGATTCCCCCACACTAAAATTTGTCTTGTCCCCCCTTTATATTAAATAACTATATCACAACCCACCCCATTTCATTTTGTCACCCATGCTTCACATAAAAAATTACAAAAATGTACAATTCCTAAACTACCCCTCCGACCTTATTGCAATTACTATTTTACCCCCAAACGTACTGCGATTTACCAAATTACCCCATCAGCTATAACAAATCAATTAATCAAACTTAACCAAAATATAGACAATATGATCAATTTCTAACAATGTTCAAACAACGAATCACATGAACATGATTTCTTCAATATTTCAACAACAAATCACATGAACACAAATTGAACAACAAAGAACAACTAAAATTTGATTGAACAATATTTTAGCAACAAACAAACCTATTTTCCGATTCAACAACAACAACAACAAACAAGTATATTCAGATTTCTAAATTCAATAATATTGAACTTAAAATCAACCCTAACAACATTACAACCAACAATTCCTATACTAAACTTAAACAAGATTATGAGACAAATTCAATAAATAATCATAAATGATAAACAAGAAATCAAACTATACAAATTTCGGATTCAAGATCAACCAAACAAAGTATGAACATGAATGAAAATATTCAATAACAATAACAAACAAACTTTGTTCAAACTTCGAATTAAACTTAAACAAAACAAATAAACATATTCAAATCACTAATATTCAAATAATCAACTAATCTTTCTTAAATTAAATCCAACAAAACTTATAACAAAGATGCATGATC
The DNA here is from genome assembly GCF_000393655.2 of Nicotiana sylvestris. NCBI lineage: Eukaryota > Viridiplantae > Streptophyta > Magnoliopsida > Solanales > Solanaceae > Nicotiana > Nicotiana sylvestris. The sequence continues at coordinate 6,385,776 of NC_091062.1, forward strand.
CAAAAATTAAAACCAAAACATAACTTCTCATTATATTACTAAATTAAAAACGAACTTCAAACAAGATGAACACTAACTAAATCTATATTAACAACAAACAACGGATTTGAACGATTTAAACTAATACCTTTCTATATTAAAACTAAACTAACAATTCCTTTTTACAAAAATAAATAAAATTAACATGAAACAAAATGAAAAACAATTAATTAAATTTTCATTTGAATCTGAAAATTAAACCAACAAAACACATGAACAAACTAAAAAAAATTAATTCAACGATGAACAAGACAAGAATGTTAAACCCAAATCTTAAACCCACTAACCGGATCGAAACGACGATCGAAGAAGATGGTCGTATGGCGTCTTTTGAAGACGACGCAGCAGCTACAGTAGCAGTTCCAGGAGCAACAGCTCAACACGATGGAACAGCAGCAGCAACACGTCGGAGCAGGCAGCAGCGCGACATAGTAGCAGCAGCGCGAATAGAGACGAAGACGCAGCGGCAGCCATGGGAGCTCGAGTTCGAGCTCGATGAAGCTCGTCCATAGCTGGTCGTAGCAAAAGCAAGCAGCAGCATGACGGAGCAGTAGTGGGCAGCAGCAAAACGCAGCAGTGGCGGACAGCAACATCTCCAAGACTGTTGCTTCTTCTTCTTCACCTCATGTTGCTCATTGGTTTTCTGTCCAGCGACGACGAGGTGGTTTTGAATCAGCTGCTCGACGGGCAGCAGCAGTAGAAGAAGGAGAAGATGCAGCAGCGGGCAGCAACAGTAGAAGAAGCAGACGATGCAGCAGCAACTACGAAGAAGCAGACGATGCAACAGCGCGACGGGGTTCGACGGAGGGTTGGCTGCATTTTTTTCTTATTGAAGAAAGAAGATGAAGGAGTTTTGCGTGTGTGTGTGAGTGTGACGGGGTGAGGGGGAAGGGCTGGAGGGGGTGGTCGTTGGGGGTAGGGCAGCCATGGATGGAGCTTGAAGATGGTGAAGGAGAAGAGAGAAAGAGAGAGAGGGGGGTGGCGGATGGGTTAGTATTTTTTAGGGTTTTCTTCTTCTTTTTTTTTTGTTTTGTGTTGTTTGTAAGATAATAGGGGTGTTGGGTTATGGGCTGGGTCGACCCAGTTCGAAATGGACTGGGTCGTTTGGGAAGATTGGGCCAATTTTTGGGCCTGTGGCTTGAAATCGAAGAAGAGGCCCAATTCGGACTTTCTTTATATTTTCGCTCTCTTTTCTTCTTTTATTTCTCTAAAACTAAATTATAAAAATACTTAAATTATTATTAAGAACTAAATTAAGTTATAAAAGCGCAAATTAACTCCAAATAACAATTAACGCACAATTAAGTAGTAATTAAGCATAAAATTGTATATTTGGACATTAAATGCTAAAAATGCAAACGATGCCTATTTTTGTAAATTTTTATTTTTTTGTAAAAAAACTTAATTACTAACAAATTGTAGAATTAAATCCTACATGCAAAATGCGACATATTTTTGTATTTTTTATTATTTAGCAAATAAACATGCACAGACAAATACAAATAATTATTCAAAATATCACAAAATATCACAAAATTGCACACCAAGGAAAATTATTTTATTTTTTGAATTTTTTGGGTGTAATTCTCATATAGGGCAAAAATCACGTGCTTACAGCTGCCCCTCTTTGCCCGAAGACACGAAGAGTTTTCGTGCAAAGATAAAGCGAGCGATTTTTGTCCATCTGAGTACTCCGTGTGAAGCATTTTTTAAAAAAAGATTTGACCGAACCTTTGCTTCAAAGGTTTCCTACATATCCTGGGCTAAACAGGAATCAGGTCAATGTAGTTCGGGAAGTTTTGGTAGCTGGGACTACCGTGAGACTGCATTGTTACTGTTGTTGCATGCTATTACCACTGCTTACCGATCTCCTTGTTACACCATGCTTAAAAGAAAACAAGAAGCTAGGCTAGACTGCAATTTGTTCTTGTTGCCTTGCTTTCTTGTCTGCTTGCGTTTCTTCCAGTGCTTTTCTTCCGATGCTTTTCTTCCTTTTGACACATGCACTTGAGTTTGTGCTGGGACCTCTTGTTGCAACCTTCTGCTTCCCGGTGCTGGGGATTTTTATTGTTTCCTGCTGGGGATTCCTATTGTAACCCTCTGTTTTATTGTCCTCTGACTTGATCCTGAAATGTATGCCTCTGTTATATGGGCGGGCTCCCAACTTCAATACTTGTAATGAAAAACTGAAATGTATGCCTCTGTTATCTGGGCGGGCTCCCAACTTCAACTCTTGAAATGTAAAGACTGAAATGTATGCCTCTGTTCTATGGGCGGGCTCCCAACTTCAACACTTCAAATGAAAAGACTGAAATGTATGCCTCTGTTCTATGGGCGGGCTCCCAACTTCAACACTTGGAATAAAAAGACTGAAATGTATGCCTCTGTTCTATGGGCGGGCTCCCAACTTCAACACTTGAAATGAAAAGACTGAAATGTTTGCCTCTGTTCTATGGGCGGGCTCCCAACTTCAACACTTGAAATGAAAAGACTGAAATGTATGCCTCTGTTCTATGGGCGGGCTCCTAACTTCAACACTTGGAATAAAAAGACTGAAATGTATGCCTCTGTTCTATGGGCGGGCTCCCAACTTCAACACTTGGAATAAAAAGACTGAAATGTATGCCTCTATTCTATGGGCGGGCTCCCAACTTCAACAACAACTTTAAAAATAAACGTCATTCCTCTCTTCAGGCGGGCTCCTGACTTCAACCAATAAATCGCTATTCTGTTATTCAGGGGGGCTCCTGACTTCCACCAATACTTGAACTGTGTCTCTCCGTTCTTCAGGCGGACTCCTGACATCAGACTTGAAAACGCCTTTCCTCTCTTCAGGCGGGCTCCTGACTTCAACCAATAAATCACCATTCTGTTATTCAGGGGGGCTCCTGACTTCAACCAATACTTGAACTGTGTGTCTCCGTTCTTCAGGCGGACTCCTGACATCAGACTTGAAAAGTATGTCTCTGTTCTCCAGGCGGACTCCTGATTGCTAAATTTAAAATTGAATGTCTCTATTCTCCAGGCGGACTCCTGATTGCTAAATTTGAAATTGAATGTCTCTATTTTCCAGGCGGACTCCTGCTTTCAACAACAACTTAGGAGGAAATGCATCTCATATGGGTAAAAACAAACTTAGGAGTAAATGTATCTCCTATGAGTTAAACTAAACTTAGGAGGAAATGCCTCTCCTATTGGTTCAACAACAACTTAGGAGGAAATGCATCTCCTATGGGTGAAACTAAAACAAACTTAAGAGGAAATGCATCTCCTATGGGTGAAACAAACTTAGGAGGAAATGCATCTCCTATAGGTGAAACTAAACTTTAGGAGGAAATGCATCTCCTATGAATGAAACTAAACTTAGGAGGAAATGCCTCTCCTATGGGTGAACTAAACTTAGGAGGAAATGCCTCTCCTATGGGTAAAAACTAAACTTAGGAGGAAATGTCTCTCCTATGGGTGAAACTAAACTTAGGAGGAAATGCCTCTCCTATGGGTAAAAACTAAACTTATGAGGAAATGCCTCTCCTATGGGTGAAACTAAACTTAGGAGGAAATGCCTCTCCTATGGGCAAAACAAACTTAGGAGGAAATGCATCTCTTATGGGTAAAACAAACTTAGGAGGAAATGCCTCTCCTATTAATGAAATCTTCACTTAGGAAGTGCGTTTCCTATGTGTGAACCATTTCCTTCTTCCTGAATTATTTACTTACCTGTGTTGTCTTCCCGCGAAACTGCTGGGGATTATTTTGATGGGGATGACTTTTCCTTTTCTTCCTTACCCACTCTGGGTTGCCCAAAACTCTGTCGATGATGCTTCTACATCTCGATGAGCCACTGGGGATAACACTGCGAACTGCTGAGTAACCCTGCTAAGGATAACACTGCTGAGGATAAATCTGTTGAGTAAATATATTATCTTACTCCTTCCAAAATTACTTCCTTTTAAGTAGGATGTTTCATTCCTCTGCAAACTGCTTCCTTTTTTTTCTTTTTTTTATTCTTTTTTTTTTGGTGTTTTTGTTTTATACATAGCTTCTTCCTTCAAAGATTAACTCTCTTGAGACTCGTTTTGCCTTTCCCCGAAAGGAACCGCTGAGGATACCGATTTTCACCAAACTTGTGTTGGACTCCTCGAAACTGCTGGGGATAACACTGTTGGGGAATTATTTACTTACCTGTTGGGGGGATAGAATGTTATCAGCTGGGGATAACGCTGTCGAGGATAACACTGCTGGGGGATTCTGATTCTTTCAGAACTAGTGCTTCACTCTTCGAAAGGTTGTTGGGAATGATACTGGCCTTTTGCTTTTCTGAGCACAAGCTTCATCTCTTTGTTCTGTCTGCTGGGGAACAACTTCCTCCATTGAAACTTATTACGTTGGGGGCAACACTGGTTCAGAGATCACTTCCCTTGTTATCTTTATTTTTCCCCAAATGGGTACCTGACTTCCAGAAAATTTTCTAAATGGAAGGAAAATTTTTTGCCCCAGTTTGATGATATCCCTTGTGGCATGCATTTCTGGCATCAATGCCATTTCCTTTACCTGTTTCAAATCAAACAAAATTTGTTAGTTTTAAAACGTGGTGGTTGGTTGTGATACTCCTACTGGGATGGTTTTCCCTTTCTCCTTCCTTGCTGTGTGTTCCACAACTTGTTGGGGATTATATTATTTGCTGGGGATAATCCCTTTCTGCTAAGGATATCCCTCTTCTTTTGTGGCATAGTTCGGAAACTGGCATTTCCCCGACCTTTTAGTCTAGTATGAATTTCCCCAAATCATGCTCACTACTTTCCTTACTTTGTTCATGGGCCTTGGCCTTGAGGTTTATAACCTTGGTTTTGGCAAGGATATCCCTCTTGACACTCGTCAATCCTTTTGTCAATTCCCTTTTGCTGGGGATATCTTTTTTTGACACTGGCCTCGCGCTTGTTCCTTGCTGACTATACCATTTGGATGTACTAGTCAGATCTCATCTTGCATGATTGGATAGATGATGGCCTATTTTGAAATCATTTCCCGCTGGTTCTAACCAAACAGACTCTACTGGGGAATTTTCTGTGAAAGGAAAAGATAAAAGGGAACAGAATAAAAGACAAATGAAAAAGATGACTCTGTAACAAAAGAAACTATAAATAAAAACCTATCAAACGCAGACACCGACTCTAATGGTCATGACATGCATATGTGGCCTATCCTCCGTCGTTAATCGTCTTTCAAGACCTTCAATTGGCAATTCCCCATCTGATTCTCAATCTTATTCGACTTGTAATGCCCGAAGGGTTTTCACTATCAAGTCTCTCTCATTTTGGTTTTTCTCTCAGCTTGCGTCGCCTTATGGTGTCCGTAAAGATTTTCACCGATAAGACTCTCTCATTTGTATCACTTTCCAGCTGGGGATTTGGAGTGTTGCCGGTATGACTCTCTCTGCTGGAGATTAGAGTCCTTTCTGCTGTGGAACAGAATGTTATGTTCGCCGGTAAGACTCTCATTTGTCTGACTTGGCATCTTTTGCAGACTGGTCAGAAGGTCTTTCTTTGGACCGTAATGTGGGTTTTTGGACAGGCTAGAAAGAAAGGGTATTAAAGGCTAAAAAACAAATCAAATTTGGGGTTCAAAATTACAACCTTCGAAATCATATTTTGCTTACCACAAGCTCAACCCTTGACCTAGTTTCTTGCTTGGGGGTTATTTACTTATTTTTTATTATTTTTATTACACCATGTACACTATGACCATTGTGGCCATTATGCACCCTATGACCGAGCCGTGAAGCGCCTACGTATCCTCTTTGAGGAATCAGGTCAAACGTAGTTCCCAATTCCTCTTTTTTCATTTGACTTTCTTTTTTTTGTTAGCATTTTTCCTCTTCTTCTTTTTTTCTTTTTTTTTTTGTTTTTTGTTGATTTTTTTTTCTTTACCTTCCAGGCTCGTATTTCCTAGTCGTTGCTATTGATTCCGAACGAGGGGTATGAAGGAAGTAAATAAGGCTCAAAAGGGGTAACGAAGGATAAAGTGTTTAGGTAGCAGAACAAAATGCCTTCGTCATTCCAGTCTTCAAAACATGCCAAGTGCAAACAACACAATTGAACATAGATTTATAGTCTCTTCCGATGGTGCTGGACTTGACAATTATGTTAAACACTTGCTTTTTCATTTGTCATTTCTAAAGCACTGCTGGGCGACACTCTCACTCTCATGAACGACCCTCATGCCAATTTGGCGAATCTTGCATTTAACGGTTTTCTTTAAGTTTTACTTGCCCCAGTTCCACATGACTCGGGCTTCAAATAATCTCAAACCGTTCTTATTTCCTTTAAATGCTTTGATCACCTTCCGAGGGTTTTATGATTAACTTTTAAGATTAGGCCCAAACTGTATGCGCATGTCATGTCACGAGAATCGGCGCTGAACAAAAATGATAAAAGGACTAAACAAAAAGATGACTGGAAACAATAAAAGACCGGCTTTTGTATTAGACTACCGGCGAAATGGTTTGAATAATAAAACAAACAAAACAACCATAATAAAATCCTAACACAGCCTTGACAAAACTTAAACAAACTGATATGACAAACTGGAAAGATAAGAAGGTTTGACACAAGACAATATTCGGATTACAACCCTAAGAATAATCCGGACAACAGAAATGACAACAAAATAAGCCACCAAAAACTTCTCTCCTGCTAACCAAGGAACGGAGCGTCCTCCCATTTTATCAAAACTGGCATCTCAGCCACTGAGCTTCGCATCAGTATTGCCCAGACCATTGCCAACTTTAATATCATCAACTTTAGTCAACAAGTCCCAATAGGATTCGAGTGCTTCTGTTATCAGGCCTGATCCCCGCAAAGTGTGCTTCTGGGTCTTGTATTTCCGGCTTACCACAAAACAACCACCTTAACTTTCTTTGTGATTCAAAGCGAAACAGGTTAGAATGGACTCCGTCGGTCCCCATTATTAATAACAACTTTTCCTCTTCTTTTTTTTTTCATTTTTCATTTTTTTTCTTTTCTTTTTTTCGATTTTTTTTTTCTTCATTTTTTTTTCTTTTTTTTTCTTTTTTTCATTCTTTTTTTTCTCATTTTTTTGTTGTGGTCGAATCTTATGGAGATTGCCTACGTATCATGACCCCGCATGAATCAGACCTTGCGTAGTTCGGACCAATAAAAGATAAACAACATTTTTTCAATTTTTATATTAAAACAAACTAGATTTCAAAGGTTTGAAGATGACCTACAAACTCGAAAATCAAACAACTCACATATTCTAATAAAAGATTTACAAACTCCAAAAACAAATGGCCAGCTTCCTTTCTCCGTTTGACAAATGCAACCGAACGATTATTTTTGCAAACGTGGCCCCTTCCAAATTTCACATGAATTTTGAGGCCGAGGAGGATTATTTTATGACACTTTACAAACTTGTCCATTCTTTTACGAAAATAACCTTTCGACAATTGAGAGATACTCTAAGGCTATTTCGGCAAGAACGGTTTAAGACACTACCGAAGCTGGCTCGACTTACTTTGACCAAAAGCCCAAACGGTATTCACCTGACCGCTGACTCTTTGTTTTTTTTTTCAAATTACAATAAAAACTTGGTGTTGCAGGCCCTTCAGCGCCTCGGGGACGAAGATTTTTAAGGCTGTGTGGGTCAACTGGACCAAAATCCCTAAAAAAATGACCCAAAGGTGGCTGTTTATGCAAAGTCAGCCTTCCGGCGTCCCTTTCGGGAACATTCGGCTATTTATGATAAAACAACATCACCTGACTTATTCATGACTCTTTTTATCGTTTTTTTTTCAAAATAGAAAATTCAATATTGCAAATACGACCTTTCAACGTCTCGGGGACGAAGATTTTTAAGGTTGTGGGGTCCACTATACCAAATCTTAAACATGACCCGAAAAGTGGTTGTTTATGCAAAGTCAGCCCTCCGGCGTCCCTTTCGGGAACATTCGGCTATTTTTGACCAAACAGCATCACCCAACTTATTTATGACTCTTTTTATCATTTTTCAAAAATAGAAAACTCAACACTGCAAACACGGCCTTTCAACGCCTCGGGGATGAAGATTTTTAAGGTTGTGGGGGTCCACTAGACCAAATCTTAAACATGACCCGAAAAGTGGCTGTTTATGCAAAGTCAGCCCTCCGGCGTCCCTTTCGGGAACATTCGGCTATTTTGACAAAACAGCATCACCCGACTTATTCATGACAAAATTAAAATTTTGACATATATATATATATTTTTTTTGCCTATTTTAGAAAAAGGGGGGTTGAACCCGATGAGGGTTGCCTACGTATCTCACATCCGGTGAGAATCAAACCCGCGTAGTTCGGGCAGATTGGATACGGGTGAGAATAAAAAAATAACTAATTCAGAGAAAACATATTTTTTTTCTTTTGCTTTTTCTTAAAAGGTGATGAAACATGTAAAATCTTTTGGATTTTCTTTTTCCTTTTTTTTATTTTTGATTTTTCAAAAATGATAAAAAGTGCAAAGAATTTTTTTTTTTTTTTAATTTTTCATCATTTTTTTTATTTTTATTTTTTAAATAAAAATGTAACAAAACATAACCGAGCCCTATTTGCTTTATCTTCGCACTTCACCCTCTCTTTTTCCTTTTTTTCCTTTTCATTCACTCTCAATTATCATTGGTCCGCCAAATGACCCTTTTACCCTTGAAGGAATGCAACATGTAGCACATAGGATGCATCAAGATGGTCTTTTTTCATTTCAGGTTGCTAGCCCTAGACAGACCCAACCCCTGTGTTGAGTCCCCTAAGTCAAATGCAACATGATGCAAATAATCGTTGCTACTAGGGATCCGACATGAAGTCATGTTATTTTATGTTCAAGACCTGAGTCGGTGTTCTAGACTGTGTACCCGAGCGGACAACTCAAGTCGAGGAGGGGGCAACTTACCGGGAACCAAAAGGCCATCCGGCTTCGTAACTTGTCCGAGCCTCTTTTTTATTTCAGGGTATGACACTAACAGAATAAGGAGTCTCAACCAGTAAGCACATCCCCGGAGGTGAAGAGAGAAGGGTTCGGCACAGTTTATATATACAGTCAAATAATATCAAAGCGGTAAAAGCAGCATTTAGCACATTAGGCTCAAACATGTAAAAATCAGATAAAGCCAAATATAACAATTTATCTAAGCTCAAATTTCTAACCCTGAACCAGTGGTTCTGGTTCATAGAAAATTCCCCAGCAGAGTCGCCAGAGCTGTCACACCACCGTTTTCCGCCCCCGCGGGGGGTACCCGAGAGGGTACAAGGGAGTTTTTTCCAATTAAAGGACAATCGAAACGGGATTTATTTATTTATTTCAGAGTCGCCACTTGGGAGATTTAGGGTGTCCCAAGTCACCAATTTTAATCCCGAATCGAGGAAAAGAATGACTCTGTATTACAGTCCGCGAACCAGAAATCCGGATAAGGAATTCTGTTAACCCGGGAGAAGGTGTTAGGCATTCCCGAATTCCGTGGTTCTAGCACGGTCGCTCAACTGTTATATTTGGCTTGATTATTTGATATAATACGTATTATAAACTTATGTGCAAATTTTATCCTTTGGCCGCTTTTATTATTATATTTTTAAAGAATGTGAACATCGTTTAAAAAACATGTCTTTGGATTGCGTCACATAAAATGCATCCACGATCCGGAACGTATTTTTATTCAATGTTTTGGGATTTGGATTTGGGTCGCATAAATGCGTACCCGTGTTTAAGAATGTATTATTATTATATCGCGCCTAAAGCGATTAGCGCTTTATTACTTTGGGGAAGGCCGTGAAATTTGCTAAACGGCCCATCCCGAAGTTTAAGTAATCAATTAAATTTTTATCGAGGGCCCCACAATTTGTGTTTTATTTGGCAAGGCTCGTCTCATCTTATTTTTAAAAAAAGACAGTCCTAAAATACTTACATTTTCCTATTGAAATTTGTCTCTACAAATTAAAAGAAAAAATATCTTAATTTATTTACATGCTTGAGTTGTTA